>NW_028261386.1:44188480-44502117 GCF_051295495.1 Thamnophis sirtalis
GGATAAGGGCCCTATGATTAGGGAGAGCTTTGAATCTGTATTCTGGACACTTTGGATATAAGTTTGGTGATTTCTATCATTTCATTTCATTTCATTTATTAAATTTCTATGCCGCTCAATCCCGGAGGACTCCATGCGGCTTACAGAAATGAAAAAATAATAATAAAAAGAATTATTAAAAACAATGGGACACAAAGTTAAAAAGGGAACACAACAAACACCCAATCAGGAGGGGGCTGGACCTCAATCAAGGGGTCAACAGCCCCAAGCCTGCCGGAAAAGCCAGGTTTTAATGGCTTTGCGAAAGGCTATGAGAGTGGGTAGGGCCCGGATCTCAGGGGGCAGCTCATTCCACAGGGCCGGAGCGGCAACAGAGAAGGCCCTACTCCTAGGCATCGCCAGCCGGCATTGTCTCACTGACGGCACCCAGAGAAGGCCCATCCTGTGCAATCTTATTGGTCTGAGGGAGGTATGTCGCAGAAGACGGTCTTGCAGATACCCGGGTCCTAAGCCATGTAGGGCTTAAAAGGTGACGACCAGCACCTTAAGAGCCAAGGTGGCGCAGTGGTTAAATGCAGCACTGCAGGCTACTGCTAGATCAGCAGGTCAGCGGTTCAAATCTCACCGGCTCAGGGTTGACTCAGCCTTCCATCCTTCCGAGGTGGGTAAAATGAGGACCCAGATTGTTGGGGGCAATATGCTGACTCTCTGTAAACCGCTTAGAGAGGCCTGAAAGGCCTATGAAGCGGTATATAAGTCTACTGCTATATCGTGCTCGGAGACCAATGGGCAGCCAGTGCAGCTCGTGGAGGATAGATGTGATATGGGTGTGCCAAGTGGGTGTGTATTGCTCACGCGGCTGCATTCTGGACTAATTGCAGTCTCCAAACACTTTTCAGGGGCAGCCCCAAGTAGAGCGCATTACAGTAATCCAGTCTTGAGATGACGAGGGCATGAGTGACTGTATGAAGTGCCTCCCGGGCCAAATATCACTTCTACCAATTGTGAAAAGAGAAAAGGATGCTGATGTGGAGAATTCATACTTATAGAGAATCTTCATCAAGTTTCAATTGAAGAGAAACATGCAGCTGGGGAGGGGGAGAAGGAAGATAGAATATAGATAGAATTTCTTATTAGGTGAGAAAAACAAAATTCAGAAACAGCAAATCTTCAGATTTTCAGAATTATTAGCACGACTTATGGAATAAGGTATAGATTTTATCTACAGAACGTTTGACAATCCCGCAGAACTGTTCTCAAAGGATTCTATCTTGGTTTCCCTCAATGAAATAATGAGGAAAAATCAATTCCATATGCATTAGATGCTTCTCTGGAATGATGAAAGAATATTGTTAATGCAATGCTGTCAGTGAAGGAGCTAACGCTACTCATTTTCCAGCATAATTTTTTGATTCAATTTAACTGTTTGGATTGCCAGCAAATACACTGGAATTGAAGATAGGATTTCCCATCATCTTAATTAGGATTTTGGCTCATTGAAGGCTTTGCAATGGAACATGGATGATTGTGAAAGAATTTTGCAAGAATTTCATGATGGCAAACAGGGGTGGGTTTCAACCAGTACAGACCGGTACGGCCGTACCTGATGGTGAAATTTAGCGTGCCTTCCCATACCCCTTCTTCCAGAGGCCCGGTACTGGAATGCTCCCTCCCCTGACCTGCCCCGCCCCCTGCCCAAATGGTCACCGCTCGATCTCTCTCTCTCTCTCCCCACCTGTCTGCACCATGCTTGCAAAACGTGGCATGAGGGACAGAAGCCCCCGAACCAAGCGGGGAGCCTAAACAAAGGAGAAGGTGGAGAGCTGGGCGGAGGAAGGGGGAAACACTAGGGAGGGGTGCCTGCCACCAACTCGACTCCATGCAGAGCAGGTTGCAGAGGGTGTGATAAGGTAGGTTGATCAGGGTGGCGTACTCCTGCAAGAAGCTGTGCTGCTACTACTGGAGCTGCGTTGCCTCCTGGGTTGGGGACTTCTGCCCCTTGTGCCACACTTTGCAGCTGCCAGAGCCTTGCACAGACCTCTTTGGGGTGCTGGGCAACCTGGTTCTGGGGATTCCCCTCCCCCAAAAAACTGACCACCCATCCCTCCAGATCTTGTGGGTTTTTTTTTTAAAAAGCCTCTCCAGATGATCTTGAAAACCTGTGAAGTTGCTTTGGGAGGGGACAGATGGGCAACATTCCCCCCCCCCGGTCCCTGGGCTCCTGCAGCTTCATAGCTAGTGGAAAGCCTAAGCAAGGGAGGAGGCAGAGAGCTGGGCAGAGGAAGGGGGAAACCTTAGTGAGGGCTGCTGGAGTTGCGTTGCCCTGCAGGTTTCGGGGACTTCTGCCCTTCATGCCACACTTTGCAGCTGCTGGAACCCTGCCTGCACCCCAAAGAACCCAGCGGGGCAACCCAGCTCCAGCAGTAGCAGTAGTTTCCCCCTTCCTCTGCCCAGCTCTCCGTCTCCTCCTTTGCTTAGGCTCCCTGCTGCGTTCAGAGACTTCTGCCCCTCATGCCATGCTTTGCAGACACTGGAGCCCTGTGTGGACGTCTTCAGGGTGCTGGCTGTGCAACCTCGTTCTGGGGATTCTCCCCCCCCCCCTCAAAAGACTGCCTGCCCTTCTCTCCAGATCTTGCAGCTTTTTCAGGATTTTCTTTTTAAAAAACGCCTCTCCAGACAATCTTGAAAACCTGCGAGGTTGCTCTGGGAGGGGGCAGATGGCAGCATTTCCCCTCCATCCTTGGCCGCCTGGAGAGGTGTTTTTTTAAAAGAAAACAGTCTTTTTGGGGGGGAACAGACCGTGCTGCCAAAGAGCGGCACCGGATGGGATACTAGCAGCACTGGGAGTGGGCTGTGCATGGAGAAGCTGTGCCTGTGGCGCCCTGGAGCAGCACCAGCCAGCATGTCCCGCAAGAAGAGCCCCAAGGGCAAGAGCAGCAGCACCACGCCCTCCTCTGCCCTGCCCACCACGCAGCAATGTGCCTTTTCATCCTCCTTGATGGGCGGGCTAAATAGGGGTGTGGGCACAGCCCATGAGGGGGTGGACAATGGGGGGCACTGCCCAGCTGGCTCTCCCTCAGCAGCAGTGGTGAGTTCCACAATGTTGCCTTCAAGGTGATCAGTGGGCGTCACTTGGCCAGGGCAGTGGGGCTTGCCCGGCGCCCACCCAACCACCACTCGGTGAGTGGGTAAGCGGATGGAGAGTTGCCCTGGCCTTATCAGTGGCTGGCACGACCGAGGTGGCACATCTTGGGGAGTCTTGGTGGGGGCGAAGGGTGCCTGTCTTCCCCAGCCAGGCTGGAGCACAGGACAGCCTCGCAACAGGCATCTCTGCTGCTTGTGGAGTGAAGATGCAGCACTTGGAAGCAGCGGCTGCTTGTGGAGCGAAGACGCAGCACTTGGAAGCAGCGTGGGCTTGTTTTCCAGCCGGTTCCCGGCCCTGTGAAGATTCTGAAAGTGCCTGGGCTCCGGGGCATCCCGTCTGCACCCGCCACTGCTGCCACCACCTCCGCTCCCAAATGGAACTGTCAGCGGCGAACAGGTGCCTGAAGCTGCTGTTTGCAGGCATTCACGGTTCAGGTAGACTGCACCTGTAGTGGGAAACTCTTTGCCCCATGAGAGGTCAATGATGTGCATGGAGCTGAGGGCAAAGGAGCCTGCTGCTTCCTTCCTTCATGAGTTCAGGCAGTTGGGCTGCTTTCTCACACGCCTTCTTTCTTTCTTCGAAGGCGTGCAAGAAAGCACCTCCACTGCCCAAACGTGTGAAGGAAGCAAGCTGCAGGCTCCTTTGCCTTGGCTATGCGCATCTCCTTTTTTTCTCCACCTGCTTGAACGAGTGGAGGAGGCACTCACTGGCCACTAAATTGCCTGTTAGCTATAATTCAAACCAGCCCGCTTTTTCTCTCCCAGCATGGGCTCTCTGGAGAGGGAGGAAAGGTCCCTCCCAAAACCTCGCTTGTTTTGGTGGCCCCCCGGCAATAGCAGCTGAGCAAGGGAAGGAGGAATTCTGGGAGTTGAAGTCTACAAGTCTTAAAGCTGTCAAGTTTGAACACCCCTGGGGTTTTTTTCTAAAGGGTTAGGGGTGCAAGGTTCTTGTAACTTGACAGCTTTAAGACTTGCGTGCTTCAAATGCCAGAGTTTCTGAGCTAACATTTTGGTTGCTAAGCAAGAGCATTGTTAAGTGAATTTTACCATATTTTACAAGTTGGCCATGCCCACCCAGTCAATGACCGCCAAGCCACTCCCACCTGGTCACATGACCGCCAAGCCACTTCCACCTGGTCACATGAGCACCAAGCCACTCCCACAAAACAGACCACACCTACAGAATAAGTTCTAAAAAAAATTGAAACCCACCACTGGTAGCAAATATAAACATTGGTGCATTCAGAAATGCTTTTGTCATAATTCCAAAAATTATGCTAATCCATCAATCAGAAGGTGAAGATATTCACCTTCAGTGGGCACAGTTCCCCAAAATACCGTGCTTTGCGTTCACTATGCATAAACTGCAAGAAAAAAAAACATGAAGATCATGCTGATTTATTTGGATAAACTGTATTCCATCATGATCAGGTCTGTCACTTTAAGCTGAGGGAAAAGAAGTGAAATATTGGAATATTCTTAAAGAATAGAAGAACAAATGTTCTCATCAAAAGCATCCTTTGTTAAACAAAAAGCATCTATATTTGTTTTGCTAACTCAATAAATACATCAATAAAAGGATTTCCCCCCTTTAATTTTAAAATGAAAATGATAGCAACCTGCTCCTGGTCATTTTATTTCTTTGTCCAGGTAAGGAATTCTCTCTGAAAGCATGATTTCAGTTTATGCATGATGTACAATGACAATAAAGGCTATACTATACTATGATCCAGTGGGTCACCCAAGAGAAACAACTTTAAACCGCTCTGTGTGATGGCTGTCACCACATGAGGAGTGTTGATTTGGATGTAGTGGTTGACTATGTGGGTGCAGTCTGGCAGTTTTATCAAAAAAAGGCTTTAGAAAAAAAGAGTTATTCCTTATCCTCCTTTTTTCTTTTCCCTCAAGGAAAGACATTTGTGGTTGCATACAGAAAAATTCCAAATGCTTGTGGTGAACTGTAGAATACAAACACCAAACCATGTTTTGACAGCTGCAACATGGAATAATTATGTGGCCTTTGTTGGGTGGCCACAACAGAAGCCCTTGCCTTCACTAAGTATGCAATAGCAAATGTGAAAAAAACAAGTCAGTAAAAAGCCCAGTGAGGTGCTAGCAAAAGTGTAATCACACCCTGAATTTAAGGCAAGAAAAATGCTATTTTCCAAGACAGAATGGGTGAGAAAACAAGAGGATAGGAGGAGTGCCTGCCTAATAAAATATTAAGGGTATTTTAATTTTCACAGTCCAGAATATGCTATGAACATTTTCCTATGCAAAAGTTATATTCAAAAACCCTTCAGTTAGAAAATACACCCAGCAAATCTTTAGCTCTCATCTATCTAATCTAAACCTAATCTACCAAACATGCTATCTTTTAATTATAAAACAGAACCTCACAAAGTGCATATTGGCTTCATTGAAGTAAAGTTGGTATACTAATTTAATAATTAGCCAAATATCTGATACAATCAACAACATTAGAATAGAATAGAATAGAATAGAATAGAATAGAATAGAATAAAATAACAGTGTTAGAAGGGTCTTTGGAGGTCTTCTAGTCCAACCCTCTGCTTAGGCAGGAAACCCGGGCTATACCATTTCAGACAAATGGTTATCCAACATTCAGAGATTGCTATAGATTTACAATGAATGCATTGGGAGCCAGAATAAGTTGAACTTGTACCACATTTCATTATAAATGTATATTTAATAAAACTACTAGTACTACTACCATTAACTACTACGGATTGAGATAAGGCTTAGTGAAAAATGACTTAATAGCGATACAAATAACAGCTTCTGAATTTAATTTTGTTGCCAGTTAAATTTCTGGACATGAAATATTGGCATGTAGATATTTAAGGACTGCTAGCAGCAGATTAAAAAACTTAGCAAATATTCTCAGAAGATGTTGATGTTTTTTAATACAGTGCAGTATAGAATAAATTATAGCAAAAATTTCCTAGATAGTAAATTTCTGTAAAGAATTTAAGTAAACCTAAGAAATAAGCATATAGCTTTCACTGACATGCATTTGAATTTCTTCTCCACTGTGTCAGGCTAAGAACAATGAGAGGATAAGCATTCAACAATGAAACTAGTTCAGATACAGAAAGCTTGTAGTCCATAACTTTTTATCTCCTTTATCAGTAGTATTCATAGGAGGTGTTTATTTTCTTCTCTGTAATTAAATAATGTTCTGTTTGTCTGTGTTTTGTTCCTTTCTCATGTTGCAAGTCTCTGTGTGTGTATGACTGCACAGATGAGAGCCAGCTGCCTGGCTTCTGCTGTGGCTCATGTGACTAAGATGGAGGAGACTTAGAATGGAGCAGCTGGCAGCTCTCTGAACCATTGCCTAGCATCTTCTTGCGTGGGACAGTTTTTCCCCAGAATGCTTTTCTTTGCAGCCCCCGCCCAGATCCAGCCCATTTTGAACTTGATCTCTCTGCTCCCAACTATTCCTGCCATGCTGGTTTGGTGTTGTTCTATGTCCTATGCCAATGGACCAGTGGTGGGTTCCGGATCCCATTGCAACTGGTATGGTGCAATGGGGCCGGGTGCCCACCATGTGCATGCGCGCAGTGCACGCATGCATACCCACTGCCCACGATGCTCCAGTTGCTCAGCGGAGCACGCACAGGCACCAAACACGCCGTGCACATGTGCAAATGCCCCAATCTGCTCAAATAGCAGTAAGAATAGCGGGCAGGTGGGCGGGCCCTCTGGAGCACTGTACCGGAAGAGTACCTGATGCTCCCAGCAGACACTGGTATGCCTGTACTGGTGCGTACCAGTCGTATCCCACCACTGCAATGGACAGAAAGACATATGCATGCACAAGCTCATACTATCACTTGATAAAACTTCTGATCAAGCCAAGAGCCTGGCCTGGCCTGCTTGACACTGAAAAGGGTGAAGTCAGTGACTGTATTTCAGTGTTGGTGAGGCATTGTGGGGATGCTTTAACTCCCATTCATCATCATTCCTTCTGTGTATGTCATATACCCTATTTATTTCTTGCTTCTAGTCTTCTCACAACAGCTACTGGTAGTAGCAGGACAAGTTTGGAAGGTATTTTAATTCATTTGTAAAATAACGGACATTTCAAAAACATTAAAAGAAAGCATCTTTATAGATCCAGCTTAACTAAAGTGAAAACTTCTATGATGATCTTATAAGCAGGCAAAAATGAACAAGGTAGGGTTTTTTTTTTGCCTGCCAAATTGTTCCTTTATTCATGATATCCAGCTTTCTAATCCAGAAGTCAAAATTAGTGGGCCTCAGATAGCTGTAGGAAAGCATAGATCAACATGTTTCCCAATAACCTTATACTTGGCACTTAATATCTTCCGAAATTCACAAAATGCTCAGGATTGGCATTTAGACTTGGGAAATCTTGGAGTCAGCCAAGTTACCTTTTTACTGAAGTGTTACAAAATAATAAATTAATCAGTCATTACCCAGTTCAATGGATTTTAGAAGGACTTTTTTCTTTTGTTCTTTAAAGACACATTTTAATTTGAATACTAGAGTTAGATTAGTTTAATATTAAAACTTGATCAGATGAGAGCTGTTCCTATAATTTTATGTATACATAGGATACTTGTAATTTAATTCTAATCATTTCACCATGATTTCATTCTGTAGTTCATTTTATTCTATTTTCAGAGTTTGTAATTTTAGTTTTAATGCAAAGAAATCTTTTATTAAAATCTTACATTTTAAGTTTAACACGTGGGAATGCTAACTTTTAGGTACACTTTACATTTCATTATTTATCATTTAAATAGTGTAATATTTATTGATGTCATTTTATGTTAACCTATGACCAACATTTTTAAAAAGATTCAATGTAAATGTTATAGCTATTAAAATGAGATCAAGAGTGCTAAAGGAATTATATGGACCACACCAATGAGATAAAGTGCTTACCAAAAATAGGCTGCAGATTGACCCTAAGCTGGTTTTTTAAAGGGGTGTGTGTGTGTGTGTGTGTGTGATAAAGTCTAAAAATATTATTTGTGGAGTACATTTATTATTAACCACTGCAAGTTGATATTAATGTATTTCAGTTAACAGTGTCTTTCCTTCAGTGGAAGAAATACTCCTTGTGCCGATTAGGTTCCTTATTTATCATTTATCTCCCACTCATTGCTCTGGAGAGTTAGGAGAGTTTGCAGAGATTTGGATGTATGGGAGAGCTTTTAGAGGAGGCACCGCAGGTAAATCAATATTTGACTGACTTTGGATGAAGATCCAAAGATCAATTCCAGGTTGGAAATTTCTTTTGCTATCTGTGAAAACCGAAGGAGTTAGTCTGTCTAATACCAGGCCTGGTCAGGAGAAGGCTTACCTCAATGTGGGAGCACAAGACTTCGCCTTTGACTTATGTAGACATGAAGTTCAGTTCTTCATGTCTACATAAAAATCTACTAGGGACCATGCTACAGGAAATACCATACTTGAGAACCTCACAAACTGTGAGTGGAGTACTCTTAAATCAAAGACAGACTATCTCTTTTAGGTTTGTGGATTGTATAATGTGTGTGGAATAGGATAATTTGAGCCTAGTCACTCATGCCTCAAGAGATAACTCTGGATTCATTTGTTCAGTGACCCATTTGTTTGTTTTCTTGGCTGTCCATGGGATTCTCGGGAGTTCTTCTCCAACTCTAAATAGTGGAGATCAAAAGTACCAATAATATTCCTATTTGACTCCAGTAAAAGCTATCTTTTCTTTCCTTGCTTGAAAGAGCTTTTAACTGCTTGAAAGAGAGAGAAGAGAATATTGGGAAAGAGGAAGAATGTGTATGAGAGAAATATGGGGGTAAGAAAAAAGATATGGTGATAGTGTAGATTCTGTTCTACTGCTCGCTCAGATTTCAGCCATTGCTTGCTTCAATGTTGCCTACTGTGTGGCCCATTCAATTTTTCCCCCTATTGTGGCTTGGTGGTGGTGGTCCTGTGACTGAGTGGGTGTGGCCAACTCAATGTCATTCACAGCCATCCCCACTCAGTCACGCCCTCCATTCACAGCGAAGCTGCTTCTCCCTTTATGACACCCCCCATCCCCTCCCACCCGGGGATTACCTTAAAGGGACAGGCTGCAGCAGCTCTGCTGTGAATGGAGGGAGAAACATTTGGATTGGGTGGACAGGTTGAGTGGCTGGAAGGGCCGAGTGAGCAGTATGGGCGGGGCCAACCAGGGATGCTTTTTACTGGTTCGGCGAACTGATTCAAATCATCCCTACTGATTCGCCCAAGCCAGTCCAATCTGGTCAAATTTCACCCTGGTGTGCCTCCCCCACAACAGTTTATCTTTAAAGGAATATGACTCTTGCTATTAATTATATTGGTCCCTCCCTCCTCCCTTCCTGCAAAGGAATATAAGTTGGTCATTCTTGCCCTTTTTCAGTAGAAGTATAAGAAAAAAAAGACTCTTATTTTCACCTATATGTGACAATGCAGGCTCAGATTTGCCCTTACTTTAACCAATCTGGACAGGCTCAACCTTATCTATATTACGATCTTACTTATGAGAAAAATCCCTTTAGCTCTTTTCTGACTAACATTAAAATAAAAAGCCGCAGATGCTTTGATGGTGGTGCTCCAATTCTTTCAACAGCATGTCATCAGTATGAAGATGAGAGAAACCCATTTGGCTCTATCTTAACATTAGTTTCCTGAGCCAATATGTCAATGAACACTCTTCTTTGTACTGACAGCTCTCTGAATTTGCAATGCAGTTTTTTCTATCAAAACCTGCATTTAAAAATTATACATTAGGGGAAAGAACATTTAAAATGCATAGATTAGTGAACCTATGCAAAATTCATATTTAGACAAAGTATGTATACACTTTTACAGTGACCTCTTTATTTTGACAAACATTTTAGCAAATTAATATAGAGACAAAATTCAAGTAAGTTTAGAAAAGTTAAGAAGAAATTGAAGTTGATATGCTTATCTATTATTGCCCCTCTTCTGTGGAGGTGAAGGAAAAAACCAGTAAAGAAATGACAGTCGAACCTTTCCATTGTATGAGCTGTTGAGGACATAGCATAAGAAAGTTTCAAAATATGATTGAAATGAAGTGATGCAGAAGTGACTTCATGAATTGGCAGACACCTGAGGCAATATCTTTGAGATAAGAATAGTCCCATTAATTTTAATGAATGCTAACTCAAATGCCAGTTACTTGGATCACTACTATTCTGCTTAATTATTTCATAGTGATGGAAAAACTTCAGACTTGATGGATTGCTTTCTTTTTCAACAGAACCCTAGATAGATAGAACAAACTCAAGATAAACCGCTCCAAACTTGATTGCAGAAAACACAACTTCAGCAACAGAGTAGTCAACGCCTGGAATGCTTTACCTGACTCTGTTGTTACATCCCCAAACCCCCACAGCTTCAACCTTAAACTGTCTACTGTCTACCTCGTCCCATTCCTAAGAGGTCCGTAAAGGGGGTGTGCATAAGTGCACCAGCGTGCTTACCATCCCTGTGCTACTGTCCCCATTTATTTTTTATTCATTTCTTTCGTTCATATCCATGTTTATATTTATGCCTGCTATCTTGTACATGTTTGACAAACTAATAAATATAATATAATATACAACAGTCAAAACCTGGTACACAGAACAGGATACTTCTCAGCACGTTCTTTTTCTCTCAATTTACTCACAGAATGGACTTTTGCTCCTAAAATCAACTTCTCAGTTTCTCAAGCCAGCCTTATTCTGTTATTGCTCACTAAATATATTGCAAATATAATTCTCTAAGGTTTGGAAATTACAGCCCAAACATAGCTGGATGGTAGACAAAGTTCTCCAATGCTTTCACGTATATCAAGAAATTCTAATATTGGAATTCTGACATAATTGGGAATCAAAGACCAGAGTCAATCTTTTGCAAGTTGTCGAATGACTTGCCAATTCCAATCTCTCTGCCCAATATTTAAAAACAAATTAAAGAAAATACTCTTCCTCCATCATCATCATCATCATCATCATCATCATCATCATCATCATCACCACCACCACCACCATCATCATCATTTTAAGATAGGTCTTAATAAAAGAATCACAAACATTAAACCAGAAAATGAAAGAGGCACAATTCAATTATTGACATATGCAAACATTTATGCAAGTAATAATATTTCAGTAATTCCATATTCTTATTGAACATTAATTCTGATCTCTGGGGGCTTCATGTTCCTTTGTAACTAACAGATTGTGGATAGACAATCTGGAGCCTCCTAAATGTTTTGGATTATAAATTTCTACAATCACTTGAACTGCCCTTCTGGAGAACAACCAGCTCTTGAAAAACAGAATACTGATATAAATAATTAGTTCTCTGTATGGTCAATCAGTAACAGGGAACCCTCTGCTTAATAATCCATTGAGTCTTTGGAGAAGAATGAAGAAGTTTTTGCTGAATTACTAATTCAAGTCTCTTTGAACTGATTATCATGCAGGTCAGCAACTTCACAGGATCAGAGATTCCCAATTTTGCCTTAAGCATGGCTGTAAATTGATTGCCACCAAGTTGGCATCAGAGTTTGTTATAATTTGACTGCAAATTGCAACTTTTAAAAAGTTTTTACTCATATCCCAAAGTAAGCAACATGTCTTAAGCTTATTAGTATGCTTCCAGAAAGTGAGAAACACATCACTACTACAGTTTTTTAAATACGGAGATCACCCTTCTCTTGTATATATATATTTGACACCATTTTGATCCTTCCATCTAATATAAAGATTATCTGTTACTTTTTGGCATATAAATACATTTGTACTCTGCTGGACATGCTGATCAGCTTCAATGAAATCAACCTGTTTGAAAGCAATCATGTATGTATTATGATGTAAAATAAATTATGCATTCCAAATAATATTTGGATATTTTATGTATGTTTATTTCCTTCCTAGAAACACATGCATATTGTTATATTGATTTTAATTGTGTCTTCATTGCAAATGGGAAACATTCTTGAGAAAATTGGAAAGCACTCTATTTCATTGTAAGTAGGAACAGTAGAATTCGGTATTTTGCAAATTGCATTTTTGTAATTGTTCCCAACAGAGCCCCACCTGTCACTGCCAGTTAAGCAAGTAGTAGACACAACAAAACCTTCAGAAATGCCTGCTGGGATGGTTCTCCTCTGTAACATGGTGTAAAAATGCAAAGGATTTGGGGATTTTGAATCAATTTATCTTACAGCAAACATGTTGAAATTACATGTTCTTTACAAACAGAAATCTCCCAAGTGCAAGAAAATTTGGTATAGCTGAAGCTATTATAATATAGTAAGGTGAGTGTAACAGGGTGCACTTCAGTGGGGGCTGCTGCAAGTTCGCGAGGGTTTGGGTGAACCCTTAGCTGTGATCGCTGGCTGGGCCCTCCCACCCATGCTTGTGCTACACTTTCCATATATAACTAACTTTCTGGCTCAGTCCCCCCCATCCACGCTGCCTAACTGAGTTCCATGCTGCCCCTGCGGTACTCACTGGAGCAGCCTGAGTTGATTAGCGGCTTGTTTGAAGTTCTGTTTCAGTCCCAAAGGGGTGTACGCGTGCTCACAACCAGTGAGCCAGAGGTGGTTGCTTCTGGATCGACCCGGATTGGCCGAATCAGTAGTAGCAGAGGCGGGAGGCTCTGACCCCCCGGATGCTTCTGCGCATGCACAGAAGCATCTCACACGCGCATGAGCACTCCCGAACCAGTAGTAAAGAAATAAGCAATCCACCTCCTCAGCAAACCCATTGTGAATGTAAGTACAGCCCATCTCTGGTGCACTTATTAACATATTAGTATAATGCTGTTACACTAATATGTTAATAAGTGATGCTGATTACAAAAGGACTTTAGCCACCTGAAGTTACAAACCTGGGCAAAAATACACCGATTGCCAAGAAATCAATCTATATAGATAACAATGGATTTCTATAGTAGGTTCTGAGGTTGGTCCAGCCTTAGGCACCAAGCCAGCAGGGTGACTTTAGATCAGTCACACTCTCTTAGCCCTAAGAAAAAGGCAATGGCAAGCTGCTTCTGATAAAAACATTGTTAGGAAATCTGCAGGAACTTTTCTAGTCACAAGACTCAAGATTGATCCAAAAGTGTGCTGTGTATATGTGTGTGCGTGCACACACACCCACACAAATTACACAGACTGAAACAGTTCATGAGATTTTTTCATCAAGATATTTAGGCCTATACCAGCACTTCAAAATCTGCATTTTTCAATTTTGACAACTAAAAAAGAAGAAGAAAAGAAATCGTTACATTTTTCTAACTTCCTATCTGTAGTTACTGGCCCTTCTCTTTTTTGTGCTCACGATTTGGAACAAATTCCAAGAAGGAGCAGTGGGACTTTAATCAACTTGTGCCATGATCAGAAGGGCCCTCCTTAGATGGGCCACTTACTACAGAATGTGTTTACAGACTGAGGCTTTATGGTTATCCCAACCAGAAACAAGGGAGGAGCAAAAGATTTTTTTTCTTTTGTTCAATCATGTCCAATTCTTGGAATCTGCCTGGACAAATCCCTGCAGTTTTCTTGGCAAGGTTTTTCAGAAGTGCTTTGCCATTGTCTCCCTAGGACTGACAGACAGTGCCTGACCCAGGATCACCCACACATTTGTGCCTAAGGTGGGACTAGAACTCACTTTCCCAGTTTCTAGCCTGATGTCTGAAATATTATTGGTTCTACATGATGGTATCCTTATTACCATATTTTTCGGAGTATAAGATGCACCGGAGTATACGACGCACCAAGGTTTTGAAGAGGCAAATTAAAAAAAAAATTGCACTCTGCAAATCTCCCAAAAATGGCCTGTTTTTTTGTGAAAACAGGCCCATTTTTCCCCCAAAAAAGGGCATGCATAGCCTTTAGGAGGCTTGTAGAGTACTCCTGGGGGTGGGGTCTCCCAAATGACCAAAAATGACCCATTTTTTGTGAAAACGGGCCCATTTATTTTCCAAAACAGGGCATGAATAGCTTTTAGGGGGCTTGTAGAGTGCTCCTGGGGCTGGGGGGGGGACAAAATGAGCAAAAAACTGGCCCATTTTTTGCTCATTTTTGCCCTCCCCAGTCCCCAGGAGCACTCTGCAAGGTTCCTAAAGGCTCTGCACAGCCATTTTGGTGAAGGGGGCAGGGTTTTGGGAGGCAAAAATGCTGTATTCAGTGTATAAGATGCACCCAGATTTTCAGCCTCTTTTTTGAGGGGAAAAAGGCGCGTCTTATACTCCAAAAATACGGTACTTATGTGTAAAACACACAGCAATGGGCCTTGCTAAACAAAATATAAGCTTGTGACATTAACAATCAATGGTTAAAAAACCCATCCATCTAACAACTTATTATCCCTGACCTTGCCAGGACACAGCAAGATACACAGCACCATGTTATGCATGAAGAAGCAGAAAAAGCAAGATACAGATGCAAGTGGCAATGTAATATTGAAGGACAGACGCAACAACATCAGTGCTAAGAAGTCAAAGCATAACATGCCCGTCTACCACGGGAAATATTTGTACTTGAGAGTCATGGAAGCAAACATGAATGTCCACCTTTCAGTTTCATAGAAATAAGGAGTCAGTATCACTTTCTCAAAACAGCTTTATTGATAAATGCCAACACAAACTGAGCCAAAATATGACCACTGAGAAACAAGACGGAAATCATCAGCATATTTAATAAATTCAGTGGTTTGCAACTATGCAAAATCTGGTTAAAAACCAGTGAAGGAGAGAAAACCTTTGGAGAAAAAAAAAGTTGGCATGGATAAAGTATGCCCAGTAGCCATAAACTATTCAGAGTGAGCAGGACAAGAAACAGGAAAAACCGATTGATGATGTGGAATTTTCTGGTTGGAGAGAATGTCTAGCGGACATCCTGAATAGCACCACCATGCAATCTTTGACAGCCCACTAAGAAGCCCACCTTGTCCTACTGTTTTAAGTAATGATGGCAAAAGATAGGTAATACGCACTCTTTAGAAGTTATGACAGCAGTCAGATACAGTCAGTCAGAAGAAGAGATTTGCATCTTAATTTGTAAGGTGTATTCCTGACATTCACCAGCTAAAAAAAACCTGACAGTATATATAACCTGCTTTCAGAGTATTATGTGCAAGAAAAACTGCATGAGCAAGTGCTAAAATTGACTTTAATATCCACAACAGTTTAGTTTAACATTTGCAATATCTCTTTCCAATGATCACTGCCTTACTTGTGGCTGTCCATTGGGCTATTACAGAACGCAAATCAGATCATCCTCCAGCTTCAGTGTGTGCCTCTTCTCACATCTGAAGTTTCTCAGCTGGATTGTTTTTAGATTTGGCTTTAATATTTGTTGAAAAAGTGCCAGACATTTGTTCAGAAATAGCCTATTGTGAAAGATGGTGCCTAGGCAGGGGCAGCTGGTGAGATAGACTACTGTGAAGTGGTAGTTTCCCAGGAAAGAAGGAGCACATTACAGAAAGGAGGGGCAGATAAGAGGCAGCACAGTGCAGAGCTGGATAGAAGACAGGGTATATCCATTAGGGTGAAAGTAGCAAGGACTTTGTTTGGCAAGATTATGTCTATTTTGAGTAAGTAGTAAGGAACTAAACTGTGGTTGAATTCCTTTGTTGTCCTTGGGTTTAGTCTGACACCAGTTCCATCCAACTACATAGGAGTGGGATTCTATTGGTTCAGACAGTTCGGATGAACCGGTAGCTCCAACGATCAGCTGGGAGTGAACCGGTTTGCTCCGATGATCAAGTGGGCCCACCCGCCCGCCCCTGTGCTTTACTTAATTATATTTTCTCAGCTGAGTCATGTAGCAGAATTGATTGCCACGCCTCAGCTATTTTCCTCCCCAGCAGTAACAGGGAAGGTAAATTTTCCCCAAACTGCACATGCGCGAAATAAACGCACAATCACCGAACCAGTTGTTAAACCGTAGGATCTTACCACTGCAACCATGGATGAAAGAATGATAAGAGGCAATATTCCTAGCCAACAGGTGATACTCAGTGGAAGAGGACTTGAAGAAGGTAAATCCCCCAATTGTTTTCCTTTATTGTCCCAAATTAAATCAATAAGAATAGAAACCACTAGACTCACTGCTGAAGAAAATTTGAGTAAATCAGTTGGCTCAAATACTGTGCTCATCATTGGAGTGGAACCCCAATACCCTTTCAATTTTGGAATACATTCTTTTCATATGAAAGATAAATTGTTGAAAGAATGACATCAACACGAACATCAACCATCACTACCTCTGTTCTCTCTGGCATTTTCTTAGAACATCCAGTTTCATTTGCCAATTGCTTTTGAAGTCAGTATTTATTTATCTGTTTAAAATAAAACCAGACAGTAATGAACAGAACAGGACAGAATAGAGAACATGTTGTGTTCTGAGTTTGCGCTGACTAAAGGTTTGAGCGGGAAAGCGCTCGACAGCCGATTGGCTGATCGTTTGACAGCTCCTGTATAAATAGGGAGCTGTCCAAACGAGCAGCGTGCGTTCCTATCTAAGCCGGTTCTGAAGTGTTAGCTTGTACTTTAAGGGAATAAACTTGTTAGCCTTTTATTCCTGTCTCTGCCTCAGTTCTTCTGGCTACCCACAGGTCCTTGGTACACACCACTGGCGACGAAGGTGGGACCGCCAAACTGAGGTACGAGAAGCTGAAGTCACTGATAGCTGAAGTCACTCGCTGAGTCACTAGAACCGCGTTTAATAATACCGCGACGAGACGTCGTTGGTTCTGACAGGAATGGCCACGTTAAACTTCGCGCCATTCAACTATGGAGCTGAGACATGGGAGTCGTACACGGCTCGATTTGAATGCTTCCTGGTCGCACACGACCTTACCGAGCTGACAGATGAGAGGAAATGCGCGTTTTTCTTGTCCGTGTGTGGCTCAGACGTTTTCCACACAGCCAGAGCTCTGACAGCTCCTGACCCTATAAAGGCCGTTCCGTGGCCTGAGCTAATGGCCAAACTGAAGAGCCATTATGCTCCGTCCCCGTCCAAGATAGCCAGCCGGCACGCCTTCCATCAGCGAAGCCAAGCTGAGGGGGAGTCCGTGAGTGCCTACGTTGCTGCCTTACGATCCGCCGCCCTGCACTGCGAGTTCCGGGACTTAGATGAAGCTCTTCTTGACCGTTTAGTGTGTGGCCTCCGCGACCTCAAACTACAGAAGAGGCTTCTAACGAAGTCAGACTTGTCGTTCCAGAAAGCCTTCGACGAAGTGCGGGCCTCCGAGATAGCTGCTGCCTCGCTAGCCACCATCGCGAAGACCTGGGCTGCCAACGCCGCGCAGCCTGCCAATGCCTTTAATACATTGACCAGTCAGCCTGACTCGGAAAGTGAGGATTCCGATGCTGAAACATATAATGAGGACATCAACCGCCTTGACGAGGCGAGCAGAAAGAGCTGGCAGCGGCAGAAGAGCAGACCTAAATCTGCATGTAGTGGTTGCGGAGGTAACCACGAAAGAGCTGAGTGCAGATTCAGGCAAGCTCTCTGCCAGCGCTGTGGCAGAAAGGGTCACATCGCCCGAGTATGCCGAGCAGCCCAGCCCATGTCCTTTTCCGAGACACAGACCGAGCGGTCGCGGCCAAATCGTCCCAGAATAGAGGGCTCCAAGAAAGCGAGAGTGGACTGCCATTCCATTCTCCGCAACGCGCACCATGGCCTCTCGTGTAACCAACTTC
Organism: Thamnophis sirtalis; assembly: GCF_051295495.1. Lineage (NCBI taxonomy): Eukaryota > Metazoa > Chordata > Lepidosauria > Squamata > Natricidae > Thamnophis > Thamnophis sirtalis. The sequence continues at coordinate 44,206,349 of NW_028261386.1, forward strand.
AGAGGAAAATCCAATTGAAGGTCATGGTGGAAGGGAAGCCCTGCGAGATGGAGCTAGACACCGGCTCTGCCACATCTATCGTGTCGTGGAGCACCATCAAACGCATTGTGCCAAAGCTTTCTAAACGCCAGCTAAACGATTGCCATCTCACGCTTAGAGACTATCAGGGCAACCTGATCCCAATAATTGGCACCCGCAAGGTCAGAGTGCAGTTCAAGGGGTTTGATGGCCGTCTACCCCTCATCGTAGTCGACGGACGGCTACCCAGCCTTCTCGGCCTCGACTGGTTCCAGTCCCTGGGTCTGCAGATCAGCGGAATTCACCACCTCAGCTCCAACGCACTCGACTGCCTGGTAAACGAGTTCCCTGACGTTTTTGATGGCAAATTGGGCAAGTACACGGGCACGCCGGTTTCCTTTAACCTCGACCCGTCCGTACAGCCAGTGCGGATGAAGCCTCGCCGGGTGCCCATCGCCCTCAAACCAAAAGTGGACGCTGAGTTGGACAAGTTAGTGGCTCAAGGCATTTTGGAGCCAGTAGACCATGCAAAATGGGAAACACCCATTGTGCTTCCCATCAAACCGGATGGCAGCGTGAGGATTTGTGCTGACTACCGCTGCTCAATCAACCGTGCTTTGCCTGCCCACGCATACCCTGTACCCGTGGTTCAACATCTGCTGCACACCTTGGGCGAGGGGACTGTATTCGCGAAGCTCGACCTCGCCCAAGCCTACCAACAGCTGGTCGTGGACGATGAAGCAGCTGAAGCACAGACAATTGTCACGCACCGGGGTGCGTTCCGTTGCCGCAGACTGCAGTTTGGGGTCAGCATTGCCCCGGGACTGTTCCAGAGTTTGATGGAGAGGCTGCTCCAAGGACTACAAGGCGTCGTCCCCTATTTCGACGACGTCCTTGTGTCAGCCACCTCCATGGAGGAACTCATGGCACGTTTGCGCATGGTTCTCCAAAGATTCCAGAAAGTGGGCCTGAAGGTTAAGAGAGACAAATGCCAGGTTGCGGTATCCCAGATAGAATTCTTAGGGTTCCTCATCGATGGCAAGGGCATCCACCCCACGGCTGCCAAAACCAAAGCCATCGTTGAGGCCCCTGCTCCAAAAAACAGAGCTGAATTACAAGCCTTTTTAGGCCTACTTAATTTTTACGCTGTCTTCCTTCCCCACAAGGCGACAGTCGCTGAGCCACTGCATCGCCTCCTTGACTCGGGTGCCCCTTGGGTGTGGGGCCGCCGGGAAGCCTCCGCATTCATAGCAGTCAAGCACCTGCTTGTTTCCAACGATGTGCTGGTGCAGTACAGCGAGCATTTGCCCCTTGTGCTCGCTTGTGACGCTTCACCCTATGGGGTGGGCACCGTCCTGTCCCATCAGTTACCCAGCGGAGCAGAGGTGCCAGTTGCCTATTTTTCCCGCACGCTCTCTGCCGCTGAACGTAACTATGCCCAAATTGATAAAGAGGCTCTTGCCATTGTGGCTGGGGTGCGCCGGTTCCACCATTACTTGTACGGCCGCCCATTCCAAATTGTCACCGATCACAAGCCCCTGCTAGGGCTGCTGGCAGGAGATCGCCCTGCCCCACAGGTTCTCTCCCCACGCATGACCCGCTGGTTTGTGTTCCTGGCCTCCTACGATTATCAGCTGAACCACAGACCGGGGAAGCAGATCGCCCACGCTGATGCTCTCAGCCGCTGCCCCCTGCCAGAGGCCGTGGACGACCCTGCTGCTGCCGCGCCTGTCTTCCTAATCGACGACCTCAACCTTCCTCTCTCTGCTGCCGACATCGCCCGGGAGTCCGCAAGGGATCAGGTAATTTCCCGGGTGCTAGACTGGGTTAAGCGAGGGTGGCCAAAAGACCCCGTAGACACCGTTTACCTTCCCTTTAAATCTCGCCTAGCAGAGCTCTCCGTTCAGCGCGGCTGTTTGCTATGGGGCCATAGGGTTGTCGTACCTGCCTCACTGAGGACTACTGTCTTGCGGCAGCTACATCACGCTCACCCGGGAATTGTCTGGATGAAAGCCTTAGGTAGAAGTTATGTATGGTGGCCTAAGCTAGACCAAGGCATCGCCGACCATGTCGCCGGCTGCCTGAAATGCCAAGGTGCCCAGGCGCTGCCACCAAAAGCTGAGCCGCGAACGTGGGAGCCACCTTCGGCTCCATGGTCCCGCATTCACGTTGATTTTGCTGGCCCTATTCACGGCCACATGCTCCTTGTCGTTGTGGATGCTTTCTCGAAATGGCTCGAGGTCGTCCACATGTCCACTACCACTGCAGATGCGCTAATAGCGACCCTGCGTCGCTTGTTTGCCACCCATGGCCTGCCCGACGTGTTGGTGTCCGACAATGGACCGCAACTGACAGCTGCCAAGTTTGAAGCCTTCCTTGCTTCCCAAGGCATCCGACATGCAATGGCTCGGCGGAGCGCGCTGTCCGCTCCGTCAAAGAGTCTCTGGCCAAGCTAGACCACCTTCCCTGGCAGGAAAGGATTGACGCCTATTTACTCGCCCAACATACGACTCCCTCGCCAGAGACTAACACTAGCCCGGCCGAGCTCCTTATGGGACGACGGCTGCGGACAACATTAGACCGTTTGCACCCCACTTACTCCGTGGCCACCCCGTTAGATTCCCGGGGAGGGCCCCGTTCCTTCAGCCAGGGGGAGGCAGTGTATGCCCGGAATTATGTAGGACATCCCTTGTGGCTACCGGGCATAATAACCGATCAGACCGGGCCCTGCTCCTACAGGGTCAGGCTCCTCGACGGCAGAGTCTGGAAGCGCCATTGCGACCAGTTGCGGAGCAGGCACCAACCTCCAACAAGCCAGCAGCAGTCAACCGACCTGCCAACCCCGACGGGCACGACGACCAACGCAGAGCCAGGAAACGAGGAGGTCAACCGCGATCCGGCAGCCTCAGTCCCAAACCGAAGCGGCGACTTACCTGGTGGGCCAGCACCATCCTGCGTTCTCCGGCGGCCCAGGCGATCGCCGTCCTCCGATGCAGAGTCCTCGGTCGAACAGCCAGAGCATCCAAACGAAGCAGAAGGGCCTAGGGCATCAGGCCGCATCAGGCGGCGTCCAGCTTACTTGCAGGACTACGCCTGCGCGAACTTAAGGGGGGAGGAGTGTTGTGTTCTGAGTTTGCGCTGACTAAAGGTTTGAGCGGGAAAGCGCTCGACAGCCGATTGGCTGATCGTTTGACAGCTCCTGTATAAATAGGGAGCTGTCCAAACGAGCAGCGCGCGTTCCTATCTAAGCCGGTTCTGAAGTGTTAGCTTGTACTTTAAGGGAATAAACTTGTTAGCCTTTTATTCCTGTCTCTGCCTCAGTTCTTCTGGCTACCCACAGGTCCTTGGTACACACCAGAACATACATTGTAAATGAATTGGCCTAACTGAAAAACTATCTGAAGAAGAAAACAATGCACACAATATTGAAATAGGTATGTTATTGTTTGTATTATATTGATAATTTATTCTACTTTTGTTTAAGATTATGGTAATATTATCACAAATATTACCTGACATGTAGATGGTAGTAATCTTTTCAGTTTACTGATTCCTGATTGACTCCATTCATACAATATGCCTAACAAATTAACAGATTTCTAGGTTTTAATAATACAATGAAGAATGAATTAACCAAATAAGCTGAGTACATACAATATGGTAACTTGCCCCCTTCCAATAACCAAGATTAAGTAAAATTTTGTTAGCCCTCCCAAGTAAACCAGGCAGGAAACAAGATCAGATGACCAATTCCTCTTTATTATAAGACTACATTAACAGAATCTTGCAAGTCTGAAAGTACAAATCTCCTGCCTTCCCTTTTTACTGCCTGCTAAATTAGGACACATATTTTCTAAATTTCTTTCTCTGCTCGTTATTCAGTTACAAACTCCTCCCTCTTTTATCTGATCGTTTCCTAGGCAACATTTTTCCCTCTGTCTTCCAAGGCCATTTTCAAATTCCGTTAGAGATTCAAATGTTATACAAATGTATTTTTCAGTCACTGTGAATTATGAGACTATGAGAACAAATGGCATTACTCTTACACCTTTTTCAAAAACAGAAATGGAACAAAATAAAGTGCAATACCTAGACATATGCAGCTGTGGTGTGGTTTTTTGCAAGGCTCATGCAGATATTTTGAAAACTATTCTGGGCTTCTTGCCCTGTGTGTGCATGTACTGAAATTTTGCTTTGCTGTAAGGAAACCATGCTAACAAAAAAAATTATAAACTCCATGGCTGTTGTAACAGTTTGAAAAGAGGATTTCTTTCACATTCCTACGTACTTGACTGCTTCTACTTTGGAAGCTTTGCATAGCCCTATTAGTTACCAATCAAACTGCCACATTAGATTTTATTTTTATATAAAATCTGCATACATCCAAGGATTGGACTGTAATTCAAATGACATATTAATAAAAAGTGGTTGAATTCAGATATAATTATTAGTGTAATCTATTTGTGAACAAGAACATAGCCATAAATCACCTTTAAAATTATCAGAGAAACATTGTTTAGTAGTCAAATAACTTCGGTTCTTCGCTTTCTACTGACAGACATATAAAATATTGCATTCTGACAAAGTGGCATAAATGTGTAAAACTGCTATGAATTCTTTATGGCTATTTTAGTAATCTATCAGGATGTATTTCTTTCCTCCTGGATTAAAGACATTATCAAGACAGTTGTTAGAAAGCATCAAGTAATGAAATACAGATAGCATACTGGTTTACCTTCATTCTTATTACAATCATGTTCTAAAGAGCACTCTATTTAGGCTTAAAGCTCTTAATAAGCTCTCTCAATTATTCAGTTTTGTGTAATCATAATATACAATAATCTATAGATTCTTTAATTCTTTTTAAAAAGTGCAAGCTCACATTTTAAAGCTAAACATGTTATTCTGAATTATTAGATCAGAGATATATTCTGACTGTAAATTAAAACTTTCTATTGGACCTTTCCAATTATTTAGGCTATTATATTACCAGACATTAATTAAATATTAAAACTATCTCCTCAAATATTTTTATTGAATAATAAAAAATATGAAGTCATTAAAGGTAAAGGTAGCCCTCGCACATATGTTCTAATTATTCCCAACTCTAGGGGGTGGTCCTCATCTCCGTTTCAAAGCTGAAGAGCCAGCGCTGTCCAAAGATGTCTCTGTGATAATGTGGCTGGCATGACTAAATGCTGAAGGCACACAGAACGCTGTTACCTTCCCACCAAAGATGGTTCCTATTTTTCTACTTGCATTTTTACATGCTTTTGAACTGCTAGGTTGGCAGAAGCTGTGACAAGTAATGGGAGCTCACTCCGTTACGCGGCACTAGGGATTTGAACCGCCAAACTGCCGACCTTTCTGATCGACAAGCTCAGCATCTTAGCCACTGAGCCACCGCGTCCCTATGAAGTCATTACATAATTTGTAATGGTATGTGTACATGACTTTGGGACGCCAGGTGAAAAGATGCTGTCTAGAAAACAATCAGATAAGAAGCATAGCCTACAGATGCATGTTGGATGGAGCAAAAGGTTCAGGAAGAACCCTCCCTAAGTTTTCAACTGTAAATGGGATGGCAGGAGAATGCGCTTTCAGACAGGCAAGAATTAGCTTATCTGATTGTGCTTCCCATTTAACCTCTTTGATAAGCTGACATAATTTTATATATCATATTTTTGTTGCAAATATGCTTAATGTATTCATTAGGTATTTTTTCCTCATACATCTAAGAGGTTGTTCTTGTGTTAACTAATCTAAGTGTGTCAGCATTCCGAGTAATGCCAGAGTAACCATCAACTCTGAAGATAACCTGGCTGAAGCCATCTTGTGCTGCCTCATAGTTGCCAAAGTGGTTTTAGCACTGCTTCAATATGCCAATAATCAGATGATATTTTTGGATAGCTTGATGAATATAATAATAATATTGAGAATTTGAGAAATAATATAATAACATTGGGAAAATGTTAATTATTACAGATCATGAACAATTATTACAATTAAATATTTAGAAACTGGTGTATAGGTGAACATTTTTAAGGCATTATAAAAGCATTAAACATTTTTAAAAGGGGAGAGTTGAGCAAAAAATACTAAGGGTATTTTTTGATTTTGGCTTAAATCTAGATGTTCTGTTTCAGCTTAATAGAAATGTAATATAATGATCAAACTGAAATGATAATGGCTTAATCATTATCAAATTATGTTAAATTCTTCTTTCATTTGTAAAACAAAGAAAGAGTTTAAACTTGCTGCTATTTTAGTTGTACAAATTAACCTAAGCAATTTTTCTTCTAGTTATTATTTTTTTTCCCAAGAGGCAAATTTTTTTACACCATAAAGTTTTTCGAAGTAGTCTTTCTGAGTAGCTTGCTACCGAATAAGGAAAAATGTGACTCTGGCTAACAATATGTTAAAAAACAAGTACAAATAATTAAAGACACACGTGATTGGAGTGACTCATAACAACACAACCACTTCCCAGAAAACAGTCTCACAGCTTCCTGGTGCACTGCCCAAGGGAAGAACCAGATCTTTAACAATTTAAAAAACACCAGCAGCATTGAAACCATTCAGATCTTGGGGTGGTGGTGGATGGATGGGATTATTATAAAAGTTTAGTTCATATATGTGCTGTTCTATTTCTTCTCTTTCCTATTCTTTCTCATCCTAGAGTTAAGAAAAGCCTCACAGTATTAGTGGCCATTGTGGCACAGTGGTTAGAATGCAGTATTTCAGGCTAATTCTGCTGACTGCCGACCGCCAGCAATTCAATCCTGACCAGCTCAAGGTTGACTCAGCCTTCCATCCATGCACGGTTGGTAAAATAATGAGCCAGATTGTTGGGGGGAACTTTTCTGACTCTGTAAGCCACTTAGAGAGAGCTGTAAAGCATTATGAAGTGATATATAAGTCTAAGTGCTATTGCTACAATATGATTATTTTTATTTTATTTTCCCAATCAATTGAGAAGGCTGCTGTTCTTGATCTAGCCAGTGATCTTTTGAACTTTTTTTGCTCTGTGTCTTTGAATGTTTATAGACTTCAAAGCAATCACAAACTCCTGTAATACAAATTTAGCAGTACAAATAATCCATTTTAGAATCAGTAGCCACCCTTTCTCTCTTCAACAACCACTGAAGTTACAAAAGTCCTTGTTAGCCATTTGAGCTGCTAGACACCATCGCTTTTCCTAGCTGCTTTTTCCCCACAGTCCTCTTGGGTAATTAAAAAAAAAAGATTTTCCTCTTTGCCATCCATATCTGCCAACCTGCTCTTACCTCCCTAATAGCAAAGCAAATACAAACTGTTCTGTGTGGGTATGTTTGTGAATCATGTTTTAGTTAAAGCTTTCTAAAACAATGAAAAATATAAGAGTGTGGTCACATTGAAAGTTAGATAGACAGACAGTCAGACATAGATGATAGGTGTTGACTTCTGGCAACTGGCTGGACCAGTCTATGCAGTTTTCTTGGCAAGATTTCAAAAGTGCATTACTATTGTCTACTTTCTACAGCTGAAAAAAGGTGACTGGTCTGAAGAACCCCAGTTGTCTTTGTACCTAAGAACTCACAGAAAACTCACAGTCTCTCAGTTTCTTGCCTGTTGCTTTAACCATTACACCAAACTAGCTCCAAAAAAATAAGCACACAAAAGAAGCATTGCCTGTATTGTCAGAAAGATCACAACAAAGAGAAGAATAGCAGGTAATAGGTTGCAACTCTTTGATCTCCAATTATCTGAAACCTGAGAAATTTTCCAATCTGTGTCTTCTCTAATCTAGATCTCTCTAGGTGTTTTGGATTTCAGCTTCCATTGTCCTGAGCTATACTGAATTTAAGGCATGAGCTTAAATGGACTCCAGAGGATGGTAGAGGACAGGAAGGCCTGGAGAAACTTTGTCCATGGAGTCATGAAGGGTCAGACATGACTTCGCAACTAACAACAAATACTGAACTAAATGAACTAGAGGTTAAGGCACCAGACTAGAAGCCAGGAGATTGTGAGTTCTAGTCTTGCTGTATGCAGGGAGGCCAGAAGCTGGTAACTTTACTCACTCTCTCTCAACCCAACTCCTTCATCTCACAGAGTTGTTATGAGGAAAAAAGAAGGAGGAAGGAGTATTATGTGAATTCACCTTTATTTATAAAAATAATAAAAGTGGCCTATAAATAAAACAGATAAACTTTCTACCTGTATCCAATATATGCAATGACTTATTAGTGTTTAATATATTTGGTGAGAAAGATGAAATATGAAACGTAGCCACAGAAATAGTTCTTTTGTTTTTCCAGGAATTAAAACCATGTTTCCTGTCTCAACTGAACTTTCTCAACACAAGGAAGCTGTTCAAGTCAAGTCTAAAATGTGTACCAGTCCCAAACAGCTGTTTTAAATCATCTTCATCCCTGTTTGCACAGCTGTAATGAAAAACTAAAGGCAGGCATTATATTTTGTATCTGCCTCTCCAATGCTGCTCCCTTCAGAAACCCTGGACTTCAAATCCGCTAGCCCTCATTCCTAGAATAACAACTATGCAGCTGGGACTTCCAAGAAGGAAGCTTAAGACACACCTGTAGGGCATCAGGTCGGGAGAGGCTACAACACACAGGATATAATACGCTTTCAAAATGTTAGGCACAAATGTTTTGCATAAATTATTAAAAAACTAGGCATAAATTATACACATTTCAATAATAAATTATACATAATCTTAAATAATAAATTATACACGATTTATGTATACATTTTAGGCAGAAGATAACATGCAAATTTAGCAGCCTTCTCTTTTATTACCAAAAAAGTATACTATTTGTCCACCATACAGAGGATTCAGGCAGGATGGAAAACAACATTTTTATCTATGTCTGTCCAATTGAGATGCCAGATAGAACATTGTCCTATCTTATCATCTTGGAAGACAAAAGCCATTATCTAGGTATTGAAAAAAAATATGTCTGCTATAAATAACTTTTCCACAGCTCAGTTCAAAGAATAAAAAAGAAATCCTCTGTGGAATGAAATGTCATTTCACTCTCCAGTTCTCTGCAGCAATAATTGCATGCAAAGAAAAAAAAAAGACGCATAATCACTTTAACAGAAAAAAGTTCATATCTCCATGGGGATACGTTTCCCTAGACAGAACTTGGTTGTACCTCAGTATGTCGGTATAACAGCTCTGTTTTGTGAGCTGCATTGGTTGCAGGCACAATTCAGATGCTTGTACTCATCTTAAAGCCCTAAATAGGACATGACCTAGATATTTAGGGGGTCATCTGTCCCCCAATTATTTCTGCCCATCATATAAGATCTAACAGGATTGGAGGGACTTGATGAGACTTAGAAGACCTGCCTTCTTTGTGGCCATATCTGCCCTATGGAACAGTATCCCTCCAAGATTTGATCGGCCCCAATCTTGTCAGCCTGCAGAAGAGATCACGTCTTTCGCTGAGGGGTTTGGCCAAGGGATATATATGAGCACTGTGAAAATGAACATAGTATTTTTGTGTTTAGCTCCCAAAGTAGTGTGCATTTTATTTTTTCATTTGTGTGTGTACGTATACGTATATGTATACATATATGTATACGTGTATGTATGTATGTATGTATGTATGTATGTATGTATGTATGTATACGTATATATGTATATATATCAGTGGTGGGTTGCGGATTCCATTCCAACCGGTACCGGATGGAATGGGCTTGCCAGTGACCACATGGACACGTGCAGCACGCATGCACACACATGCAGCATGCACATGCATCTTGGTGCTTCTGCGAGCCTCCGTGATGCTCCAGCTGCTCAGCAGAGCATTTCGCAGGTCAGTGGTGGGTTTCAAAAATTGTTTGAACCTACTCTGTGGGTGTGGCCTCCTTTGTGGGAGTGGCTTGCCATCCATGTGACCAGATATGAAGATGCCGACGACACTTGTCAGAGTCACCTTAAATTACCTCACACGCAGCACTGGAATGCATAAGAATATGATGTAAACTTGTTTTTTAAAAGGTATCTTTGGTTTGCGTTAAAACAACTTCAACACATGCAATGTTCTGATTGCACCACAAACGCAGTAGTCATCCTTACCTTTCACAGAGGCATTGAGTTTTATAAATATGAGCATGATCGTGTAGAATAATCATATCCAAGGATCAGTGGTGGGTTTCAAAAAATTTTGGAACCTCTTCTGTAGGTGTGGCCTGCTTTCCGGGTCCAACTGGTGGAACCTCTTCTAACCGGTTCGGTAGATTTGACCAACCGGTTCTACTGAATAAGTGCAAACTGGTAGGAACCCACCTCTGGCGCAGGTGTTGTATGCGCTGTGTGCATGCATGGAAGCACTGAAGACGTAAAAGGATGGTAAGAAGCAAGGGAGGGCAGGTGGGCCCTCTGGAGCACCGTACCGGAACGGTATTCAGTGCTCCGGGCTGGCTCTGGTACGCCTGTACCGGGGCATACAACCTGCAACCCCCCACTGGTGTATGTGTGTGTGTGTGTGTGTCAGGGGTAGGATTCAGTCAGTTTGCTGTGGGTCAGACGAACCAGATGTTAATTCTGTTGCAAGGACTGGCTGGCCTCGCCCACCTCTCCCCACCCCTCCTAGGATTCTCCATGTGGTCTCTTCATCATGCCAGGTAAATGCAGGCCTACATGGAGGCTCTGGGAGGGTGAAAAATGGTCTTCCTGGAAGTCCAGAAATGGACCTGTTTCCAGCCTCTGGAGGGTCTCCAGAGCCCAGCGGAGGCCGTTTTTGCCCTTCTGGAGGCAATGGTGCAGGAGGCCAAGTAGGGTTCTGTAGTTATTTTCTTAGCTGTTCTTCTGACCTACACAATATACAGGTCTTCTATGTAAGGCAGGTTGGTTGCAATTGTTTTTTTTTCTGCAGTCCTAACTATCTGTTGGAGTCTGTACCCATCCTGTTTCAAACCAGACAGTTATAAAAGTACAAATGACAATTTAAATAATTCCTCTATAGAACTGTTTCAAAAACTCCTGGGGCAGTCTGAACTTTCTAAGTTGAAAGTTCAGGAAGACCAATCTTTGTTGTGCCTTTTTGATGATGGCTCTAATGTTAGGAGTCCATTTCAAATTGTGGCAGATTATAGAACCCAAAATCTTGAAGGATTCTACTGCTGATAGTGTGCTTTCGAATATAGTAAGACCTAGTAGAATAGGATGGCTCCTCCTAAAATCCACCCTCATCTTTACAGTTTTAAGAATGTTCAGTTCCAGATTGTTCTGGCTGCACCAAAGAACCAGTTGTTCAACCTCCCATCTATATGCAGACTCATCACCATTCTTCAGTACTTCAACAGAAGGGTTCTTAGAGATGCAGTCATTAGTTTATACAGAGAAGAGCAATGGAGAGATAACACAGCCTTGAGGGGTTCCTGTGCTATTGTCTAGTTGCTCAAAGTGATTTTCCCTAGCTTCACCTGTTGCTTTCTATCTGTCAAAAGGCCAGTAATTCACCTACAAGTATGGACAGGCACAGCAAGCTGAATCAGTTTAGAGTGAATAGTTCTGGAATGATGGTATTGAGAGCTGTGCTGAAGTCTACAAAAAGGACCCATGAATAGATCCCTGGGGATTAAGATGTTGCAAGATATAGTGCAGTGCCATATTGGCAGCATTTTCTGCTGATCTATTTGCACGGTAGGCAAACTGTATGTGTTATAGCCCAAGTAAGTCCTCGGACTTACGAATGACAGCTCGGCAGCAACCAGGCGCGCCTTAACCAATCAGGCGCGTCTGCAAGTTGCCGGGCTGTCATACGCGCGGCTATTGGTTCTTCCGTCTGACAGCTCCATATAAAAAGCTGTCAGACGGAGGAAGGGTGCCGGTCTACTTATGTTCTTCATTCTTGCCTGTAATAAAGCAGTTGACTTACGGTTACCTCAGACGCCTCAGACTGGTTCTTCCGCGGATCTAACAGTATGGGGTCTAACAGCGGATCCATGATGATTTTCAAGTGGGCCAGACTAAGCTCTCAAAGATTTTCATAACTACAGATGTTAGCATAACCGGTCTAAAGCCATTTACCTTCCTGATGGAGGGCATCTTGAAAACTGGGATGATGGTAGAGCAATTGAAGCAAGAAGGGACATGGCATGCCTCCAGTGGTTTATTAAATATTCAGGTGAAGATGGGGGCCACAGGTTTTCAGGCAAGAAGGAGTTACTCTGTCTGGACCTGGTGCTTTTCCGATCTTTTATGTATGAAACAGATCTCACATATCTTTTTCTAAGATCACCAGAGGTGGGGGTGGGGGGTGGGGAGAGGGAATGGAGATAGGTGTAGGAAATTTTGCTGCTGCTGTTGTACCTGAGGTGGGGAAAACAGAGATAGCTGACATTGATCTCCTCTCAAACCTACAGTGGAATACATTCAGGTGATCTGCCAGTTGACAATTCTCTTCAGTAAGGGAGTTAGGTCTGCTGTAGCCAATGATATTCTTCAGGACTCTCCACACATTTGTTGGTTCATTAGCTGAAAACTGATTCCTCAGCTTTTTGGATTAATTTCTCTTTGGTACCATGATCTCTCTTGTTAATACATTCCTGACCTGATTGTACAAAATCCTATCTCCTTTCCTGTAGACCTTTTCTTTGACATGATGTAGTTGCTTAAGCTTAGCTGCGAACCAAGGTTTATTATTACTATATAGGCACAAACTCTTGGTAGACACACACACGTTTTCACAAGAGTATCTTTCTTTAGTCCTTTGTTGAAATTACTCCCTTTTATCATATTTTTCTCATCAACCACATATTTCATTTTATTATTCCACTGAATATCCATTTTCATGTTTCCCATTACTATAACTGTGTACACTTCTTACACCCTGTAACCATTCCTTTCATTCTGTTTCAAGCAGCCTTTTTCCCCACATATATCCATTTTCCATTTTCTCTTTTGGGAGACCAATTCATCATCCAACACTTGTTTATACACAACCCATGCTTTCTATTCCAGTACTTGTTCTTCTTCCACTCCTGCTCTTTCATTGCCATTTCTTTGTTGTCTAATCTCCCCTACCCAGATTCACTTTTCACACTGAAAAACGGTCCATTCTACATTCAGAGATCTTCACTGTCCTTGTGCTCTTCATAATACTTTTGATTTTTCATCTTAAACAATCCAAGTAACCATGCTTTTTCCTTTTAGACTGATATTCTTTTCTTTGCCACATGTGTGTGTGGAAGAATAGACTTATCCTTAAACTACTTACTTGAATACTATTTATTCACTATTCTGATCAGTCCTTGGGTCTTGGATGGTACATATTTCCTGTACTGCTTTAGTGTATTCCCACCCAGCCATTCATTCTATCTAGCAGAATTAACTTTTTCTGCAGAAGGATGTATAATTTCCCACCAACAACCAATCAATAACAGTTCTTCCTTTATCTTTATCTACCTTCATTCAGATTTGTTACAGTTTTCATCTTTTTTTTTTTTAGTTTTATACATTATCTTTAGTGAAGCATGGAAACCAGCGTTTGCATTTCTTGCGTCGGATATCTGATTTTCATTCTTTAACTGCATTTATTAAAACTTAAGGGCCGTGGTGGCTCAGTGGCTAAGACACTGAGCTTGTCGATCAGAAAGCAGTTTGGGGGTTCGACTCCCTAGTGCCGCATAACTGCACGAGCTCCCGTTACTTGTCCCAGCTTCTGCCAACCTAGCAGTTCGAAAGTATGTAAAAATGCAAGTAGAAAAATAGGGATCACTTTGGTGAAAAGGTAACAGTGTTCCATGCCCCTTTGCTGTTTAGTCATGCCAGCCACATGACCATGGAGATGCCTTCGGACAGTGCTGGCTCTTCGGCTTTGAAACGGAGTTGAGGACCATCCCCTAGAGTTGGGAATGATTAGCGCATATGTGCAAGGAGAACCTTTACCTTTACCTTATTAAAACTTGCTGTTTCCCATACAGTATAGTCAGCTGGCATTTTCATGTAAAGTTTTCCATTAAGATGAAGAAGCATTTATCTTAGTTATGCAGTTTATTTATTTGTTTATTAAATTTATATACAGCAGATCTCACTATCCAAAGCAACTCCAAGTAGGCTCAGTTTCAGCACATTTTGGCCATTGTGGTCCAGATTAAAATCAAGTCTCTTCCCTGAGTTTTAAATAAGACATATACCTTTATTGACTGTCCTGAAATTTAATATAGTAGGATTCCATGCTGTTTGATTTTATTGCTATGTGCTGCTTTTTGCTTTGCAAAGTGTTTTTAATTTCAATTCATTGCTTTGTTATATTTTATGCTGCCACTTTAAATTCTTAATCTAATGATTTTTTTGATAAGTATAGTACTAATAATACTACTCCTGATTCTAACAAGTGTTACATTTAAAAGCAACTCCACATGCTAGAAGTACCCCTGTGGTTTGCCATGATTCCCAGCTTTCAGTGTACACAGGTCAGATCCATTCAATTCCTATTCCTTCAGGACAAATATGCCACCTGCTGTCAGGCCCCAAGACAGAACCTAAAGGGGATATTTCCTCCCCTTTTCATTTAGACATGTGAGTTGCACCTAGCATTCCTGTCAGGCGTTTGATGAACAAACCCTTCAATAAGCAGTTGATTATTCTGCCAAGAATCCTTTACAGTTCTATATAAATAAGGGGAGGGGGTGGAGAAACAGCCATTCCTAGGCAGGGTCTGTCACAATTGGTTTTTTTTAATGCAATCACATTTTACAAGTAATTTAATCTGCTCTTTTATATATTTTAAATGCCTAATAATATTGGGCTATGCCAGTTCTTAAAAAAGAAAAAGAAAATAACAAATCTGACTAATTCTCACATTTTAATGAACCCAGACATACTCTTATTGGATATCTTGGATAAATAAGCATTTCCTTTCTTGCTAACATTTTTTCCCCACTGTTGACTTAAAAGGTCATTTTTGTGTCATAAAGAAACAATGGCCACATTTGGTATTTCTAAGAGCTGATCTGGAACTTTTGCGCTTTCCATGTGGATCCTACCAAAGGGAAGAGGAAACATTGGATCTATGATTTGGAAGAAAGAGGAAAGGGAAGGACTTGCTCCAGATGCCCAAGGATGACCCAAGGGCTGTGTGGCTGTCAGAACCTTACAATCATTTTCAGTGAATTGTATAGAGAGGAAAATAATTGAATATTGATACATAAGGGTATATAAAGTCAATAATCTGCAACTTTTAACGACATACTTTTAACGACCTCTGTTGCATATTTTTGTATAATCCCTTAACAAAATTCCAGTAATATAAGTACTGGAGAAATGGAAAACTCTTATATCCAGATCCGACAGCATTAATCCTTCTCTGAGTAAGTTCCTCCTTATTTTCCACATTCTGTATGGAACAATCCTAAGTGGAATCAACTGAGGTAGGTATATTAATTAAGCAAATAAATGAGTACACAAACCATAGTTCAACATGTGACATATATGCATATGTCTATGCCATCAGAAAGATTGATCATATTGTTAAATAAGCTCAAAGTTGATAAACTGGGTATTGACATGAATCATTGATTCTGGGAGACTGGATGTGAGATTTATTTGTTCCATAGCAAAGTTTTGCTTTTGTTTACTGTCTCTATAACCATTGTTTGTTTTGTTTTTATGTTGTAGGTTTTCGTGCCATCACTTTTTCTGTTCAAAAGACAAATGCAAACTGTAGGTCTGTGTAAAGTATTTGAAAAGGAGCATCATTAACTCTGCTGGCACAAGCAAAGGTGCTTCAAGGGCTTTCCCAAGTTGTTTCCAAGTTGTTTCCAAGTTGTTTCCAAGTTGTTTCTGCGTGTGTGGGCATGATGTTCTCTGCTTTGCCAGAGGTCCCAGGAAAGTGTGGCCTCTGCAGGCACATACCTGTACAGACAACCTGGGAGATCCCTTGAAGGAACCACACCAAGCCTTCTAGGGGATACAGCTGCCTTGATCCTTGGAGGTGGGGTGGGGGGGAGAAGAGAAGGCTCATGCCAAGTACTTTCCAAACCTCTTGATATTTTGCATCATTTAACCATTTGGGTCAATCAGTAGAGGTTTCTAGGTTATCTAAAAAGCAAAGTTTGCAAAGGTTCATTTATAAATTATTCCTTCTGGAATCATGAATATTTTTGGAACATTTTGGACACATTTTTAATCACCCCAGCTGCCTCTTAAAGCAAACTGGCACCTACACTGGGCAAAAGGGATGTAGGAAAATGCTGGGGATGGAAGATCTCTTTATGTTTGGCTGAGAAGTGTAAAAACATATTGCTCCTAATTCTGAAAGATCTGCCCCGAGTTGCTGATTGCTTATTATGGGTGTCTGAATCATCGCTTCTTGCTGGGTTAACAGAGGCTGCTGAAGTAACTTCAGAAGAATTATAAAGCAGCCAAGTTCTAAGGAGGGAGTTCACACTGGAAGTAAACAGAATGAGGACACAGAGGAAACTTAGAATGCTATTTATGACACTCAGTGATAATTGTATACCATGTGCTGTATTAAAAAAAAAAAAAAAAACAAAATCTTTCCTGTCCAAGAGGAGATGGGGAATAAAATTCAGCAGAGGTGTTTAAGGAGAAACCCATAGCAATATTTCCCCCTATGTGAACAGTGTGTACTTGGAAAAAACTGAAATCTTTAAAGAAATAATATCTTCTTTTAGTGATATGCTAAGAAACAAAGGGAACTGACATAAAAAGCAACTCTTCACAAGGAAAAGAATCAAAGAGAGAAGCCAGGATAATAGTGACATACAAAAGCAAGAGACCTAGAAGTTATTCTGCATTGCTAAAGCCCAAAAACAAATTTCAAATCCCTGCAACAAGACAAATAGCAAACTATTACAAGGAACTGTAGCAAATATATGCCAACTGGACCTATCAAGCCATGAAGTGTGCTGTCTGCCAGGAGCATGGTTCAGCGATTTGACAGAATGAATCTCAAGACTTATCACTTCTATAATCCCTTCTTGTTAATCCATGTAGGGACAAATGCACCACAAAGAGCAAGCACCTTCAACTTTGACATTCTAAGCAGGAAAACGGGGGATTCAAATCGTGTTCTCGTTCTTTTTCTTTCTCTTTTTTGATCCATATAAGATGACTACAAAAAAAAAGAACAATACTGGAAATCAGCGAGTGACTTGAAGGCATACAATTGTTTCCTTGGTTCATATTTTGGGTTAACTGTATGGACTGCTGACATGGAATAACAATAGAAAGGAAGTAGAGTTGTACTGTAGGTATGTACCAGATGTGAACAGTATCCACTTCTGCTCAGAAATTCAGGTGAATACGTTTGGCAATATTCAAGACCATAGATGTCAATATAGTAAAAGAATAAATAATAGGAATATGAATGATATCTATTATTGCCTATCTAGAGCAGCATGTGACCTAATGGTGAAGATGCTTGGGAGTTTGGGAGTTCAATCCTAGGTAACAGGTAGATATTTCTTTATCAGAGTGCAAAGAAAAAAATACATGTTGTGAACTCTGCATGGCATCAGGAAGGGCATCTGGCCAGTATATGCATAACTCCATCCAGAAATGGGGGATACTTTTGAAAAGCAAACTGGAGATCTTTCAAATCTGTAATCAATAAGCTTCCATGGCTAAGGGTGGACTTGAACTTGGGTTTCCCTGGTATCAGTTAATATCTTGTACTTTACACCACACTGTCTCTTTCTCTCTCTCCATTCATAACTGGTTCTGTTTAGTAAATGAGAAATATGCAGTTTCCACTTTATCTTCTCATTTTGTAAGCACAATGTAGAACATTTTATCATAGCAATGCTTGTGACTACAATCCTTTAATATTTTGCCATAGAAATTAATTAATCCTGTTGATTTGGCAGAGAGGGTAGAGATATTGCATTGTCTTGGGCTGCTTCACTTACTTGTGCAACTGAATGAAATTACAGCCATTCACTACTTTAGACAGTTTGTGAGACGATTACGTTTTTTAAAGTTCTGCAACAGAAAAAAAAATACCATTCATGTAGAAGTGCATATATAAGATGCTAATTAGGTCTTCCAATGTATTACATTTTCTAAGTATGCAAATATTATTTTCATGGGCCAATGTTGGTACTTCTCTATTACTGTTAGAAGTAGAACAGTTAATATTATCACATCCTGTGTTCTACTACTTTATTCTGTTAAACATGTAAACTCATTCTTGGGCTGTGAGTTCATGGGATGTTCCAATCTGTTTCCTTTTTATTAATATTTTGGGTGCTAATAGCGTTTTCTTAGGGATGCGCTGGCTCAGTGGCTAAGACAGTGGCTCAGTCAGAAAGGTCAACAGTTCGGCGGTTCAAATCCCTAGCACCACATAATGGAGTGTGCTCCTGTTACTTGTCCCAGCTTCTGCTAACTTAGCAGTTCAAAAGCATCTAAAATGCAAGTAGAAAAAATAGGAACCACCATTGGTGGGAAGGTAACAGCATTCCGTGAGCCTTTGGCATTTAGTAATGCCAGCCACATGACCATGGAAACGCCCTCGGACAGTGCTGGCTCTTTGTCTTTGAAACGGAGATGAGCACCGCCGCCTAGAGTTGGGAACGCTTAGCACATATGTGCAGGGAAACCTTTACCTTTTCTTCTATGCAAGGAATGGGATCAGTGCACGTAGACAATTTGCTTTACTTCAAATAAATATTATAGAGCTTCTCCTCTTTATTAGCTCCATCTGACAAAAACAAATTAATTCACTCTTCCTTAATTTTAGTTCATTGTAAGTGCTGAACATTTATTCCATTACTTATAGGCTGGTATTCCATAACTCTTGCTGTTTTGTTTGTATTATTGCCTTCCTATCACCTGTCCTTGTCTCTTGATAATAAAAAAATCCAGCATTCTCAGGGTTCATGTATTCCTTTGCCTTTTTTCCTTTTCCCCTTTTCAAGTCAGTGTTGACTCCGGGTGAATGCTTGGAGGGGTCCCTGTAGTTTTCTTGGCAAGATTTTTGGAAATGGTTTGCCATTGTCTCCTTCACAAGGTTAAGAGAACGTATGTGCCTGAAGATCACCCAGCTGTCTTTGTGCTTAAGGCATGAGCAGAATTAATCATCTTCTGGTTTCTAGACTGATGTCTTAACCTCTGTATCAAACTGATTGTATTCCTAAATCATGACGAGTGATAGTTGTTTGGGTTATGATTTTTTGGAATAATACAGTTGTTTGGGTTCACACAACTGAGTGAATTATAAACTAATCACATTGGCTGGACTAGTTAGAATGTATACCAGGGGTGGGTTCTGGCTGCTGCTACTGCCAGTTTGCTCAGGGACGCGGTGCATGTACGCGCTTGATGCAGGCAATGCACACATGCACAGTTCTAAAAAATGCTTCTGCGCATACGCGGAAGCAAAAAACAAGATGGCAGTGCCTATGACACTGCCAAGAGAACCAACATGGGGGCATGGCAGGCTGAGTTACTACCTACTCGGCTGAGCTGGTCTGAACCAGTAGGAACCAACCTCTGATGTAAACCTGTACATGGCGAGTAAAATGAATCTTGAGACAGATAGCGTAGGGAACAAAGGTATTACAGAAACTGGTAGTCCTGCTAAAAATACACTGAAATCTTGTGCCAGAGGGGAGCAATGGAAACAGACTGTGAAGTGGGTGTATGGGGCTTTGAGCACACAGCGCTTATAAGCAGTATCCTGAATAACAGGAATCAAGCTTCTTATAATCTTCTCCGCTGTACTTACCATTCTCTGAATGGACCTTCTATATGAGGCATGGCTACCACCAACTAAAAAGTGATGCAGTTTGTGAAAATGCTTCCAATCATGCCTTTGTAAAAAGTGACCACGACAGAAGGAGAAAGGTGTGCTCTCCTCATCCGATGCAAGAAATGCAGACACTAGTTCGCATGCTTCACTAAAGATAACATATAAAGAGACCAAGTCAGATTGTTATTATCTGCATCCCCAGATATTTAATACTCTTCACCACCTCTACATATACAGTAAGACCAATCCAGAGATGTCGGTTGTGGTGAGGGCAGTGGTGTACTGGAGCCATCTCACATCTCCTTGTGAGAACCAACTGGTAAATTCTCTGGAATTTTGTAAGTTGATAACAGCAAGATATTTAGTCCACTAATCAGCTGTTCTGCAGCTATGGCGGGAATGGCAGAGCCAATAGTTAAATATTTAGCAATGCACCATTGGCTTAGAGAGATTTACTCACCCAAGGTTACCTTGTGAGTTTTTGTGGTTAAAAGGGTTAAAAGGGGGCTTGAACATAGATCCTAGTCCAACACCTTAATTGCTTCAGTACACTATAACTTTCGTAGTATGCAATTTCAGTCTTTGTTTTTGCCTGTCTTTTTTAGCCAGCTGGAGAACCTTGTTACTCTTCTCCAAAACTGTATATGCTGCATGTGTGCAAATGGAAGATACTTTCCTTGTTTATGATTGGGAGTACTATAGAGGTAAGAGGGTTGGGAAATGACAAATAAACTACTTAATTCAAGCCAGGCTTCTTCTTCTAGCATTCAACTCATATTTAGTATAACTCCTGACTTTGGATTTATCATCTTACAAATCAAGCATTGGCTTTTTTTTGGTCCACTGAGAGAGAGCTATATTTTTCCATTGCCAAAGATGGTCATCTTCATCTTATGAAGCATGTTTTAGGTGTATTTATGGCCATTGATATACTTTCTGGAGACAATAGAATTGCTTCCTAAATCCACCCAAAATGTGTTGTTTAATTTCCAAACTCTAATACTTTTTTACTTAGTACATTACGTCAGTTAAAAATTGGAAGAAGAACTCTAGTGCTGTTTTTATTTACCAGACTGTCAGCATTATAAACAATTTCTTAATAATCCCAACTGCAATATGTGTCTGTGGGTCAAAAAAGGCAAGATTGCAGAAATGATATTGTGTTGTAATATGAATCCCGCTGCATTTGAGTATGCACACGGTATTGATGCACATACTGTATAAAAGGGACAAGGTTTGTATCACAAGATCACATCTACCACCTGGTCTTTTTTAATCTTCTCTCTGAAGAAGCCAGTGCATCTCAGATAGATAGCAGTTTCATCTCAGCAGGGAATGTGCGCGCGCACACATACACACACACGGGGGGGAGAGAGAGGGGGTAGGGAGGGAGGGGATTAGTATAAAGGTAATGATATTCACTTATTTACTAGTGAATACTCCACCCCCAGAAAATATTGTAAGGGTTACTGAAAACAGAAGGAAAGCATTTGGAAGATGGGAGAAAAATACTGCGTAGATGCTCAAATTAATATTAATAGCAGCACTGAACACTTGCATCATATTATATCATTATGTCTAAAGATCAAATGTCTAGAGGTTTTAATTTCCCACAGATAATGCCTCAAATTCCCTATGCTTATTACCCTGCACATCAAAAGACAATGTGAGAGATGATTTTGGATGGGGGAGATGAAGGCAGGCTTAGCATTGTTATGCAAAATATTCCCATGCGTATCCTTATTGCATACATACTAAGATTGAACAGAAAATGTATTTTAGGAACCTTGCATGATAAAACACAGTAACTGTACTGACCTTTTGCGACTAATTAGAAAGCTAGCATCTCTCCCCCGGCAAACACTGGACATTGAGTATGTTATACTTGCACACTTAAATAGATGATAATTTGACTATTCAGCACTAAAGCAGCATTTGCTCCATCTTAGAAAGTTAATTCTTTTGCAAAATAGTCTATGTGGCAGGCCAAGCTGAATTCTGCAATCTTTGGGCTGCTCCTTGGTGCTGCTTTAAGCTGTCGGACTCCCTGGGTGAGGCAGCTGAAAAGGAAATCAGCTCCCTTTCCAGATTTCCACTCTTTCCTCTTCCTTGGTTATGGTGATGGCATGATGTTATATTTGGACTGTGTTTACTATGAAATCTGATTGGCAAATTCCCCTTCCTTTAAAAAAAACCCTTTCCTGTATTATCAAAACAACAACCAGCAAACAGCAACAACCACACAATTTTACCTCTCCCCCCACCCCGTTCACTTGGAATAGAAGGGGAGTAGAATTCACTTTATTGGGAAAAAACAAAAATAGATTCAGGCTAACAAACAAATCCATGTTTTCATTGTTCCATCAGTGAACCTCTAAAACAGGGGTCACCAACCTTTTGGACCTCAGGGACCACTAAATTCATAATTTTCAATCCCACGGACCACTAATATGATCTCCCTAATGACCAGCTGGGTGGGCGTGGGTAGGTGGTCATGTGACTGTGTGGGCGTGGCCAATTTGATATCACGTCGAAGGCACCTTGCCGGCCTCTACTCACCCCTCCCCTCCCAGCCACTCTTCACCTGCCTGCCCAGGCTCCTTAGGGCCCCAACAGTAAGCGGTTGTTAGAGCTAAGCAGCCACCACAAGAAAGAATTGGCAAAAAAGCGGGCTCAGTTCAAATTGGATCCGACCGAGAAGGAGACTCAGCAGAAGCATCTCACTGAGGACTATGAGCATAGGCTTTCCAAGCAGAGGGAATACCTGTGGGAGTGCAAGGCCAGATACTGGCCCATGGATGCTCACTGGGCTGAAATGGTTACCCAGTTCCAGGCTATGATGCAGTCCCACTGGAACAAGGCCCTCCGGCTCTTCACCACCAGCAGTGCTTCCCTCCAGCCTTCACTCAAAGCCTTGTACCAAGAGGATGAAGAAGACCCCAAATCATAATTTATGCCCCCTCTGCTCCACACCAAAATACCCTAAATGGAGAAACTCTCTGCAGCAACCCAAGCGTTCATTGCATGTATCCGGCCCAGGGGCCGTAGTTTGAGTACCCCTAATTTAGTGCAATATAAAAAAATGCTAATAATTTTTCTGTGGACCACCACAATTTTCTCATGGACCATCCATTGGTGACCGCTGCTCTAGAATCCACCTTTTCACTAGTCTACTGGAGAACTTGTAAGAATACATAGAGACCGTAGAGGACAATGACCTACAATCAGAAGAGAGGGGCACTATAACTAATAGGATTGGAGGTATTTGAGTACAGGGAAATGAAATGCAGGTTAGGCAACACAGCTTTTGACATGCAAACGGAAAAGAGAGGCAGGAATTGCAATCCTGGTGGGATGGGACCAGGTAGAAGTCAAGGCTTCCTTGAGAAAAAGACCAACAACTTGTATGTGTGCTACGGCAAGTTGGTCATCTGGTTCAGCCTGCAGAGCAATTGAATTTGCAGATTCAGTAGGGAAAGAACAGAGAGAGAGACATGGGAGCAGGCCATCCCTTTCGATGAGCCCCAAAGCCTTTACCAGTTAAAGCAAACAATGCTGAACAAAGGACAAGACTGGACAAGACTGTCTGACCTGAGGCCAAACAATGCCTTGCTTAGAAACAAGAAAACCCGTCCTAATAATAATGGTTCAGAGATGAAATGTGTGTTGCTAGGGAGAAGCTCAGTGTTGGAAAAATAACCGCAGAAGTTCAAATCGATATTTTTAAGCAGCCTTTGTGCAGTATGATTAGTTGGCGTGTATAAGATGAATCAGCCACGGTTTCACGCAAGCATTCAAAAATGAGCTGCTCAGCTACTCAGTGATGCTAACCAGATGTTTCGCTTTTGTCTGTAGTTCATTTTCTAAACTCTTTGAGAAGCACACATGTAACGGGACCCTTACCAAATTTACAGCAGCTACCCGAATGGCTCACTTTTCCTCTGCTATGTGGAAGAAAAAGAAAATACAAAGAAGTGACAAAGCTCAGTAACTGGGGAGTTTTCCTCTGTGTTAAAAACCTTATGAAAGTAGCGTTAACGTTTGAGGGGCCTTGTAGATATTAAATAGATGGGGTGCAGTCCCATGAGGACCCAATTGGCATAATATATTCATATGCAAGATGAACACACACTAACTTAATTGTATATTAAATACAATTTGTATCACATTATAAGTGATGTATGCCTTTAGATATAATTCTGAAAAACGTATATCATCCCTCTTGTGAATACAATGAAAGAAGCAGAGAAGGCTTGAAGAAAAAGGGTAGAGAAGGCAGAGATAAGATTGTGATAGCTGCCCTTCCCTCCCTTTCTTCCAACTTAAGAGTTGCCAGGATGTTTCCCTATATAATAGAATGAGTGACTTTCTGTCTGTTGTGCAACACATACACACAGACAGAAACAGAGAGGGTGGGGAGAGAATGAAAGAATGAAGACACACAGAGACACACACAGAGAGAGAATAAGAGACAGAGGACACAGACAGACAGACAGACAGACAGACACAGAGAGAATGAGAGACAGAGGACAGAGAGAGACAGAGACACAGAGAGAGAGAGAGAGAGAGAGAGAGAGAGGGAGGGAGGGAGGGAGGGAGGGAGGGAGGGAGGGAGAGAGAGAGAGAGACCAGAAAGCTATAAACTGAGCAGTTCAAATGACAAAAGAAGCTATACTGGGATTACACATAAATACCATTCCAAGACCAAGATCTCCTAGGCAAAGGACTTTTGAACTTTTCAGATCAGTGGACGCATTTGGGATTTTTAGAACATATTATGGGTGCTCTCACAAAATGACTTCTGGGGAGGGGAGTTGCACATTCATAAAAGAGCTTCCATGTAGGACACAACCAACTTCAAAATACAAATATATGAAGCTTGCCACAGCTCCAGGTGCATCTGGAGTCAGTTTTGGAAACAGCTACTAGACTTTTTATCAATTTGAGAATCAGCCAACATCCTCTCCATCCTACTTTGTTTGCCATTATCTTTTCTCTGGGCAGCTGGGCACCCTTCCAAATAAATCTGGAAACTGGGCTCCAGAGAATATTCTCAGAACTGGAGATGGTACTTGAGATTTTCCAACCTGCCATTTTTAAATGTTAAAATTCTAGTGGGACAAAGAGTTATCAAAAGAAGCATCTGCAGGTACTATAGGGGAATAAACTGATTTTCTCTTTCTTCCAATTCAATCTTTTGGAGGTTGAAGTAGGTATGAGTGTTCCTGAGAGCAAGAATCTATCTGGAACAAAGATAAGTGATACAGGTTTATAATTGTAACAGGAAGTAAATTATTTACTGGAAATATATTATACCTATAGGCAAAACGTATCCCCTACCTTTCTATATCCTACCAAGAGATGAGTCAAAACCAGTGGTGGGTGTCTACCGGTCTGGACCGGTTCAGCTGAACCGGTAGTGGTATGGCAGCCTGGATTGCTGGAACCTAGGCCTGCCACGCCCCCGGACCGGTTCCCTGGTCTCTTCTGCCATTGCCAGCATGTTTCTGCGCATGCACAGAATGGTTTTCAGTCAACTGCACATGCTCAGCAATATGCAGTGCGCGGGCAGGCGAGCGAAGCCAGCAGCATGCATGCAAAACACTATCCCAGCGTACTGGTAGTAAACTGGTTAGGAACCCACCACTGCTCAGAACATGGTCTGTCTTGTCTGTCTGTCTGTCTCTGTCTCTCTGTAACCAAACGCAGAAGGAAATGAGCTCACATTAGTTTTTCTTGGATACAGAACAGGCAGACTGACAGACAGAGTAAATCCTCAAATCTCTATCTACACCCTACTGCCCTTTTATAGTAAATAAGTCATGGGATGATGAAAAGTGAATGCCACTAGATTTAGGTCACTTCTTCCTTTCTGTTCTTCTCACTTTGCATCTGAAAGACAATTAACCCTATTATTTCCCTTCCAATATTGATTTTTTAAAATTAAAATGTTAGTGCCACATTGGCAGAATATTCAGGGATCACAGAATACTTATGAAAAGAATTCTTCCCTCCCTAATGTAATACTATTCTCCTGGATATCAGACTTGCTTGGCAATTGATCTTAATTGCATGATCAAACTATCTTCCCAACCCCCAACTTAACAAAATAACAGAGTTGAAAGGGACCTTGGAGCTCTTCAAGTCTAACCGTTCAAGCAGGAAACTCTATATCATTTCAGACAAAGGATTGTCCAATCTCTTTTTAACACACACACCCCCATGTTGGAGTGAACCTCCAACTTCTGGAGTCAAGTCATTCTACTGTTCTGTCAGGAAATTTCTCTTTAGTTCTAGGTTGCTTCTCTCCTTGATTAGTTTTCACCCATTGCTTCTTATCCTGCCTTAAGATACTTTGAAGCATAGGTTGATTCCCTCTTCTCTGTGGCAAGACTCCTTAGATATTGGAACATTGCTATTATGTCACCCAGAGGTGGTATTCAGCAGGTTCTGATCAGTTTTGGAGAAAAGGTAGCAGAACTTTTGAGTAGTTTGGAGAACGAATAAATACCACCTCTGACTGGCCCCACCTCCATCTATTCTCTGCCTTCTGAGTCCCAGCTGACATGGAGGAAATGGGGATTTTGCAGTAACCTTCCCTTGGAATGGGGAGGGAATAGATATTTTACAGTATCTTTCTCCTGGAGTGGGATGGGAATGGAAATTTTACATTATCCTTTTACAGTATCCTACCACGCCCGCCAAGCCACACCCACCAAGCCTTGCCCACAGAACTGGTAGTAAAAAAAATTGAATCCCACCACTGATGTCACCCATAGTCTTCTTCTTTGCATTACATTGGACATACCCAATTCCTGAAATCATTCTTCATGTTTTAGCCTCCAGTCCCCTAATCATCTTTGTTGCTCTTCTTTGCACTATTTCCAAAGTCTCAACATCATTTTAATATTATGGTGACCGAAATTGGATGCAATATTCCAAGTCTGATCTTATCAAGGCATTATAAAGAGGTACTAACACTTCACTTATGGTAATTTTGGATTCGATCTATTCCAACATGGAGATATTATTCAGGGTGACTGCAGGATAGTGTAGCTAGCCCTTGTCTTCAGAGTTATAGTTCTCTGAACTACCCTAATGGAAGAGAACAGAACAATGGAGAATCAGAATCTGAAAAAAAGATAACGAGACCCCCCCCCACACAAATAATAGATTTAGGTCTTGGTCTGCAGGACATGAAAAACCATTACTTCATGCACAGCTAGCTAGCTAGACTGGGAGAAAATACTCAGTGCAGAGATGCAATTCTCTTTAAAGCCAGACTAGTTAATGAAATATTAGTTCCAGAAAAGCCAAATCAAACAAGGAGCAGATGGAAGGATTCATAGTGTGATGAAACTGAATATTTTCCACTTGGTAGTCACATTTGGATACTCTGAAAGGAAATGCAAGTTAGCCTTGACTGAATTGTATTTAACTTGGCAGCTAAACTGCCTCTTTTGGTAAACACCACACCTTTTAATGTATATTTTTTCTATCTTATTCATTTAGTATTTTCAATACAGAATACATTACTTTTTTTTTTTAAGGGAGGTCATAGTTGATCCCATCCTGTCCCATCCACATATCCTCTCCTAAGTTTGGTTTACTGTATAAATGGCTAAAAAAATACTAAAACATGTCAATGGATATTTGATGGGACTAGTCATTTTTGTTTCTGTGGAATATGTGCCCATAAACTCTGCTTTAATATTTTTTATTATTATCTTTGAGCTTCAATATCCAGTATTCTCTTGCCAGTCAATACAGGCAAAACCATAGGGGGAGTTCCATGTAGCCTTCATTGAGCATGTGGAGAAAAGTTGGAATATACATCTAAAGAATAATAACAGATTATAAATATAGTTATTAAAACCATAGATTTTGAGTGTAAAAATAGACACACATGCTTCTTGTGTGTTAATTCTGAGGTGAATTACTTTAGCATTGATCCACCTATGTTATAATCTGATCATCTCCTATAACTAGGGATGGGCTGCTATGGATTCGCCCCGGTTCAGGAGAATCCATAGCTAACACTATGGCTGGTTTGGAGAACCTCCAAATCCCACCCCTGGCTGGCTCCTCCCTCCCTTCCACCCTTCCCTCCCTCTCCTCCCCTCCCAGGAGTCCCCACGTGGTCAGTTTTGGATGCGAGGTAAGTGCAGGGCCCACGTGGAGCCTTGGGGAGGGGGAAAACGGGTCTTCTGGAAGGCCTCTGGAGCCCGGGGGAGGGAGGTTTTGTCCTCCCAGAGGCTCAAAGAAAGCTTCTGGAGCATGGGGAAGGCAAAAACGCCCCCCCCCCCATGGTGCAGGAGGCTGACTTGGCAATGCCCACAATGGCCACACCCACCCAGCAATTGGCAGAGAACCCATGGCTGAAATTTTTGAAGCCCATCCCTGGCTGTAACTCTAGGAGCACTAGGTGTTTAAAATTGCTTTTCAAGAAAAGAAAATAAGGCACCTTTTAAAAAGGCCATACAGTTCATGATTATGGAATTTGAATACACATAAGTAACTGAAAATAAGATAAAGAAAATGCTGTCTATATAACCAAAAGAAAAATAGAAAAATAAGGACGAGAGACATCCAACGGGGAACAAAAGACAGTGAGAGGGAATGAACAGAAAATAAAATCACCTCCCTTCAAGGAGATTCTAACAGGAGTTCTATTCTCATTTTGACTAGACATTAAGAAAGTTGTATGCACAACTTAGAATTTTTAAGTTAAAAATACAATATTTAGGATATATGGAGAATCTGCGTAGACCCAGGCTACAAGCTGACCGGAGGCAGCCTGACAAACCAAGGCTAGGTCATCTGTCCTCTTTCTTCTGGGATGGGTTGCGGGAAGTCAGGTTGAACAGGAAGGGAAGAGCGATTCTGAGATGCCAAAGGAGTCGGCTCTTCCAGATGAGATCACTGTCAGGGATGATCAATGTACTGACCTACTTAATTTGACAGTACCTCTTTATCTAACAGAAAATGGTGGCTGATGCCGGTATAATAAATATGCATGATTTCCCCAACAATTTCTTCTCATATGTGTCATCTGACTATATGCCTTTTAGTACAGCAACACTGCCTGATCTTAGGAAGAAGTGACTTTTGCAGGGCACATTTTGTACTCTGCCGCCATCTAGTGGACATGGTGTTCAATCACAGCAGGTCTCCACCAGGAAAACGAACGCTGCTAGCAGGACCATAGATGGCATTTGGTGACTCTGCTTGAAGTTGTTTGTAACATAAAGTTTAAACCACACTGACCTCTTGTGTTTGTTAGCTGATCAATATTTACTTGCCATTCTCTGAGAAAGTTCAGAAAGGTGACATAACAGTCCAATGTATAGGACATTAACATGGTTAAAAACTACCAAATAATTTGAAAGGGAGCTCAATCTAAATGTCATACAGTTTTTAAATAAATGAGTGGATAAAACGTGTGGGAAAGACCACAGGTAGGGCAGTAGGCAAAGGTTTTTGAAAAAAAAGACCCTATGCCATAACTAGGGAATTACTACTGAAGAGTCCATCTCTCAATTGCCACTTTCATTTGAAGAGGGGAGTTGGGACAAGGCCTCTAGAGATGATGTTAATTTGATGAAAAAGCAGCTGATCAGTAACCTGGTCCCAAACTATATGAAAATGTAACTATCCCTTTGAAATGAGCTTGGAAGCAGACTCAAAGCATGGCAGCAACAACATTTGAGCATAAGCATAGTTGGCTACAGCGAAGGGCCAGCGATATTGTGTCTTGGATTGGATGGATGAATATAATATGATCAAGATCATTGTCATTTGGCTGAGTTTGGGAGGCTATAGAAATAGAATATAGATAGACATACAGAGATAGATAAGAAAGACTTTTTGAGACTGTATTTTCTGAACTATATAAAAAAGTTCCTTAAAATGGACACCTAACATCAAAAATGTCATCAAAAAAGTACAACAAAGAATGTTTTTTTCCTGCACCAACTCAGAAAGCTCAATCTGCCCAAGGAGCTGTTGATACTGTTCTACAGAGGAATTATTTAGTCTGTCATTTGCACCTCTATAACTGTCTGGGTTGGCTCTGCAACCTATCAAGACAAACACAGACTTCAATGGATAATTAGAAAAACAATTATTACCAACCTGCCTTCCATTGAGTACCTGTATAGTGTAGAAGTCAAAAAGAGGGTTGTGAAAATATCCACAGACCCCTTACATCCTGGACATAAATAGTTTCAGCTTCTACCCTCAAAACAATGCTATAGAGCACTGCACACCAGAACAACTAGACACAAGGACAGTTTTTATCCCCATGACATCACTCTGCTAAACAACTAATTCCCACAACACTATCAAACTATTTAGTAAGGCTGTATTACTATTATTCTTCTCATCTTTCCTATTACCTATTTCCTTTTCTACTTATGACTACAACTTTGTTGCTTGTAACTTTACAATTTATATTGTTTTATTTAGTTTTCTAGTATGATTTATGCTGATTCTATTAGTATTGTATCTTATGATTTATGATGAATATATTGCTATGACTATGATCATGATTTATTACTTTTATGTACAATGAGAGCTTATGCACCGAAGACAAATTCCTTGTGTGTCCAATCACAGTTGGCCAATAAAGAGTTCTATTCTATTCTATTCTATTCTATTTCTATACAATAGTGTAAATGAGAGTTAATCAGTAAATGGGTAATTGCAATCAAGCCATTTCCATCCAAATCATGTTGTAGTTGATGTATGCCTCTCTATGGAAGCAGAGATACAGAATATAAACTTGACATCTGAGAAAGAAAAAGTTTCTACTACACCAGAAATCTGTGAAGGCCATAGTCCTACAAAGTCATGTTCCTTCCTGTTTATCATCTGGAAAATAATATTTTTAATTTAGTCTTTAAATATATTTCTATATTGCTTATTATACAATTGCATCTAAAACTGGTTTATTGTACAATAAAATTGCTATACAAAATATTAAAACCATATATTAAAACCATACTCATTTAAAAGACAGGAAAACAAGTCATACACCCAATATTACTACACAATATTATTAATGGAAAGTCTGGATAAAAAGGTCAGTTGTTGTGGGGTTGTTTTTTTTTTTTTTTGTAATGGATGATGGCAGTGAAGCAGAGATCAGACTTTTATTCAAAAATGACTTTATAAATATAAACAAAATACTCTAGCTCAGGGCTGTCAAATGCTTGGCCCATGGGCCAAATGTGTCACACCCTGCCCATGCCCACGCCCAGTTTAGCGAAGGGGGAGGAGTCCTAATGTCATGTGACACTGCCATGATGATGTGAGTTTGACACCCCTGCTCTAGATCAAGGGTGTCCAATCTTGGCACCTTTCAGAATTATGGACTTCAGCTCCCAGAATTCCCCAGACAGACAATTCCCCATGCTACCTGGGGAATTCTGGGAGTTAAGTCCATAAGTCTTAAAGTTGCCTAGATATTTCCATTCTAAGGACAGGAATTTGCTATTTATCTCACCTTAACTGTGCATTTCTAAAGGTTTCTTTTTTATATTATACTAATTCATTTTATATTATACTAACTCGATTATTTTAAGTGAGCCAAAACAATGCATCCTTCACTTCACCCCTCCTATTCTCAACCCTCAATTATTTGTTGCTAGTGAACACTTTGTTATTGCAACATATAAATGTAGCCACTAGTGTTAGATACATTTTATCTCTCAGACTTTGATTGCTTTTACTATCTCTCCTCCTTCTCTCCCCAGAGACCTCTCCCAATTTCTTCCTTCAGGGATTTGAGTTGGTTCCTCACCATAGATCTCTTCTTCCAGTGATGAAATGTCACCTTTCAGCCTTGACAATGTCACAACAGATTCAATGGGAATTCTCCCTTGGGTGAATGTAGAAATGTCCCCAGATGGCTTCCTCCTTCTGGCCCTGGGTCCTTAGAGATTCCACGGTTACTTTTTTCTGGCCCTGGCAGCCATCATCACCCAGGATCTATCAATCTACCAGATTCCATCTTCTCAGGATTCAACCTCTGTTTATTGGCTGAAATTGTCCTCATTAGTGCTGTGATGATGAACCTATGGCACACGCATCACAGGTAGCACACGGAGCCATATTTGCTGGCTTGCAGGTGCACGCCAGCCAGCTGATTTTCAGCCTTCCGGAGTACCAAGGAAGGCCATTTTTGCCATCTCCAAGCTTCAGGAAAGCCTCCAGAATCTGGGGAGGGCAAAAAACAGGCTCAACAGGCCAACTGGAAGTTTGTTCCCAAGCTTCCAATTGGCTCATTGGGGCCATTTTTCACCCTCCCCCGGCTTCAAAGCCTGAAGAGGGGTCATGTGCACATGCGCAGGTGAACAGGTCATTAATTTCCAATTGGTAAACAGGATCCCTGATCCAGAGACTATGGAACAGGGGTGTCAAACTCAAGTCATCACATTGTCGTCATGTGACATATTACGACTTTTCCCCTTCACTAAACCGGGGGATGGGGGTGGCCAGCGCTTGACGCATCTGGGCAAAGGGCCACGAGTTTGATACCCCTGCTATAGAGAAGCCCTAACACTCCTGATGATTGTTCCCAGCAGTTTTATATAGTTCTAAATTGGATTATATTCCAACTATGGTGCTGGAGAAACCTCCTGCGAGTCCCTTGGGCTGCAAGATGATCAAACCGGTCAGTCCTAGAGGAGATCAACCCTGATTGCTCTTTAGAAGGCT
This sequence comes from Thamnophis sirtalis, assembly GCF_051295495.1. NCBI lineage: Eukaryota > Metazoa > Chordata > Lepidosauria > Squamata > Natricidae > Thamnophis > Thamnophis sirtalis. The sequence continues at coordinate 44,238,823 of NW_028261386.1, forward strand.
AGATCCTGAAGATGAAACTCAACTACGTTAGACACCTAGTGAGAAGGAAGGACTCACTGGAGAAGAGCCTAATGCTGGGAACGATTCAGGGCAAAAGGGGACCACAGAGAATGAGGTAGCTGGATGGAATCATAGAAGCAGAAGGCGTGAGCTTAAATGGACTCCAGAGGATGGTAGAGGACAGGAAGGCCTGGAGGAACGTTGTCCATGGGGTTGTGATGGATCGGACACAACTTTGCAACTAACAACTGTAGGAAGTTAAAACCCACCCCTCTACTAGAAAACTGAAATATCTTGGGCAGTAGTAAGAATATTATATTTCCCTGTGGAAAGGAAGAAACATGTTTTTAAAGACAGAGTAGCTCCCTGCAGCTCCTGCCCCCCCCCGCTTTGTCAATGAGCCATTAAAGCCTGAGCTGGTCTACTTTATATAATAAAGGTAGGATCATTTAGACATTTAGACATTTATTAAGATTTATAGGCCGCCCTTCTCCCTGAGGGGACTCAGGGCAGCTTACAATCACGGGAGGGGGGTGCAATAATAAAAGACAAACAGTGAGTAAACAAGATAAGTAATAAAACACCAACTTGCATTCAACAGTCAACACTCGGGCGGGTAATTTAAGAACTTATCCCCAGGCTTGCTGGGAGAGCCAGGTCTTAAGGGCCGTGCGGAAGGTCTGGATGGTGGTGAGGGTACGAATCTCAACGGGGAGATCGTTCCACAGGGTCGGAGCTGCAACAGAAAAGGCTCTCCTCCGTGTAGTCGCCAGTCGACATTGACTGGCAGATGGGATCCGGAGGAGGCCCAATCTGTGCGATCTAATCGGTCGAAGGGAGGTACTCGGCAGAAGGCGGTCTCTGCAGTACCCAGATCCACTACCATGGAGCGCTTTAAAGGTGGTCATCAATATCCTGAAGTGCACCTGGAGATCGACAGGTAGCCAGTGCAGCTCGCGGAGGATGGGTGTAATGTGGGTGAACCGCGGTGCGCCCACTATCACTCGCGCGGCTGCATTCTGGACTAACTGCAGTCGCCGGATGCACTTCAAGGGCAGCCCCATGTAGAGCCCATTGCAGTATTCCAGCCTAGAGATCACAAGGGCTCGAGTGACTGTTGTGAGAGCCTCCCGGTTCAGATAGGATCAGCCTTCCACAGAAACTCACATGGCATCTGGAAACTCAATCAAACTTGGGACTCAAAACACAGCCTACAGTGGTGCCCCTGAATGGCCCCATGGGAGTCTCACAACCAATCAGAATACATTCCTTACACAGGAACAAGAAACAGAGAGGTGGGGCTGAACAGATTATAAAAAAACCCAGAAAGCCCCTTCTTTTGCCTCTTCTCTTCTTCACCCAACATCTGGAAGCATGTGACCCATTTCTGTTCAGGAACTCAAACCATGTGATCCTATCTAACATTAAACCATATTTCCAAGCAGCATACATGTCTCCAGTGTCTTTTTCCCCACTTGGAGCTGAACCCAGAAAGACATTTCTTCCATCACAACAACAATACATTAGTGCCTTATGGTAATCAGAATTAGCAAGGTGAAGAGACCAGTTATCCGTTGCTATTCTCTTAAGATCACAGGCACAAATAGTAGTGCAACACAGTCATTGAAGAATACTATTTGATTATACCAATCTGCCTCAAATTGTTACCATCTTTTGCGTTAGACCCAAGCTCCCATTACTTCCTCCCTGAACTTTGCATGGGCTTTTTGCACAAGTCAGCTAATTCAACAAGGGACTGCCTCATATCCTAGGGATGAAAGGGACTCCAAACAAAGCAAGGCTCAGCTCCCCTCGTTTCCGATTTTATGAACTTCAAAGCAGCGAAAAACCCGAAATGGTTAAAATTTACTCCCCAGAGGTTTAACATTTTCTGAGTTCCCACCAGCTCGATTGTCAGATGTTAAAACATGGAGGAAAAATGATATTGACGTAAGAATCAATGCTATTTCCGGTTTTGGCAGCGTCTTAAAAAATACCAACAATCTCCTGGCTTGCCCGCAGGTAAGCAGGCTAAGTCTACAGGTTGCAGCGATCCATCACTCTTGCAATGCAACTTAAGCCATCTCGCTCCTCGTCGCTGCTGGCCAGATACCAACAGGGGGAAAGAAACAGGCACAAAGGAGCGTTGAGCTGCGTCTCCCGAGTTACTCCTGCACGGGAACTGCACGGAGGGAAAGAAGCGAGACTCCCTCCGCGCAGACCCGAGCCCGCCGAAAAGCCCGCAGCTCGGGGCAAGGGAAACGCCCCGCCCTCAGCCTAGAAGAGGCGGGGTCGCGGCTTATTGGGCCGGAGCCGGAAGCCTGGAAGGCTGGCTCATGCCGCGCGAGAAGGCGGGCGATGTGGCAGGTCGGTGCATTTGTTTTGTCTCGCGTTGTTACTTGGTTCAAAGGCTGCTAGCGGCGATCTCCGGCGGGAATGCTCGTTTGTGCTCTAAAAAGCTGCTTTGTCGGGGAGAAGGGATGCTGGCCAAGGGGTCATGCCCGGAGACTTGGAAAAGGCCCTGGCGCTGCGTGCCGGATGAAATACAAAGGAACGTGGTTAAAGAGGCATCGTTTCGAAAGCCACGAAAAGTAGCGGAGCGCTGCGCCCCTAAATAGCAGCATCAGCTTCTGGAATGGCAGGAGTCTGCCCGCGAATTGCCTGAGACAAAGAAAATGGGCTTCATTTTTCTGGTTCGGTCCCAAAGTTGTGTCTGAGTCTTTGCGACCCCATGGACTAGAGCAGGGGTCTCTAACCTTGACAACTTTAAGCCTGGAGGACTTCAACTCCCAGAATTCCCCAGCCAGCTTTGCTTCTGGGAGTTGAAGTCCTCCAGGCTTAAAGTTGCCAGGGTCTCCCAACCCCTGTACTGTAGCACATCAGCCCTCTCCTTCCTTCACTATTTCCACTATTTTTGTACAAATTCGGGTTCATTGCATTGATGGTCCTATCTAAGCAATGGGTGGAAACTGGTCAAGGAGAGAAGCAACTTAGAACTTAGGAGAAATTTCCTGACAGAACAATTAATCAGTGCAACAACTTGCCTCCAGAAGTTGTGAATGTTCCAACATTGGAAGTTTTAAAAAAGATGTTGGATAACCATCTGTCTGAAGTGGTGCAGGGTGTCCTGCCTGAGCAGGGAGTTGGAGACTAGAAGACCTCCAAGGTCCCTTCCAACTCTGTTATTCTTTTCTAACCATCTCATGCTCTGTCTCCCACTTTTCCTCTTGCCTTTAATCTGTCCCAACATCAGGGTCTTTCCCAGTGAATCTTCTTTTTTCATTAGTTGGCCAGAGTACTTGAGCTTCAGCTTCAGTAGCTCTCCTTCCAAAGCACCTAATTTCCTTTAGGATTGATTGGTTGATTTGATCTCCTTGCCGTCCAAAAGACTATCTCAAGAGTCTTCTCCAAAGCCACAACTAGAAAGTAAAGTGTGCTTAATATGGCACTCCTAGCCAAGTTTGCTTAGAAGTGAGTCTCAGCGTGTTCATGAATACCTGTTTGCTCTTGTGGGATCAATCTGTGCCACAGTCTGACTCTCCTCTGGCATCTTTGTGTGGCTTCTGGTAGTGTAAAGAGTGCCCTCATTACACTACCGCAGTTAGGCTCATCAATTAAGTAGGATGTTCTGTTTGTTAAAAGTATTATAAAATCAGAATACATATTTGGTTGTATGATGCATTTTTTACAAGATATAATGCTGAAAAATACAAGGGGTAAGATTGCCCACTAAAGAAGGATGGCTGATTAAAAAATATATATATTAACTGATCCAATCACCAATTAATTATCCATCAGCCAGGTAGTCCAGTGCAGGTAATCAAACCCCTGAGTACTACAGCTATCTTTATTGTAAGGTTACATACTGTAACACTGTTGCAAGGCTGAAAGTTCATTCCCCCTACATTTCAGAGTACTAGAGAGGATCATTTCAGAGGTGCTTTCTCTATGGCCCTTCCTGCTTTAGACTCCAATTTCTCTTACTGTGACATATTATTGTCTAGGTTGCCTATGGCTCTTCCTCCTGTCTCTGAAGGTTATTCTCACAGACATTACATTGTCTCCTACTGCTTGTCTGTGGTCTGGTAGCCTGCTGAGTAACGATGGGAATATTTTGATCTACTATTAGTTCCATCACAGCACCGCACAATCTTTCTTCCGAACATGATCTTTGAGAGGAAAAGGTTTCTTCTCCTCCTACTGTGTACACATATACAAAGAGGTAAGCTTTGTTGAATTCAGTGAACAAATTGAACATATTCTGAGCTATATCAGTGAACAAATTGAACATATTCTGAGCTATATTAGTGGGTCCCTGTAACATACATGTTTAGTCAAAAATTTGTTGAGCAGGAATCCGTTGCATTTAGAAGAGTTTTCCCTCAAGCAACTGGACATCAGATTACAGCCTAAAATTTAGTGTTCACATTTTAATATTGTTCTTAACCACATAGTTAAGGATAGGAATGTGGCACCTATGACCTTCCTGATGTTGCTTAAACACTAGTGGCCTCAGTCAACATAATCAATGATAAAAGATCCACCATGCTTCCCCTATCCTGGCCACAGGCCCATTGTCTAGTTGTGTTTCACCAGCCAGGAACATACTATTATACCTCCCTGTGCCCCTCCTCCATGTTTTTTTCACTCAGAAATTTCATCTTTCTTGAGAGCCAGTTTGGCCTAGTCTAGTGGCAAAGGCACTACTAGACTAAAAACTAGGAGACTGTGAGTTCTAGTCCCACCTTAGGCATGTAAGCTAGCTGGGTGACTTTGGACCAGTTACTCTCTCAGCCGACATATCAGGCTCAGGCAACAAGCCAATCAATTCCTGTTCCAAGCAATGGATCTATACTAAAAATTAATAATACATTTCTTCTGAAAAATTATTTCTTAGCTGCAGTTCAGAAACAAGCTGCCCTATTTCTAATCAGACTATTATATTGTCTTCTTCACTAATTGTGTACTCAGTGTGGATATGTTGATTTCCACCATACCAGAAAGTTTTAGGAAAGATCAAATTGTTTTGCTTCTACTTTGTGCATTTCAGGAATGAGAAAAAAGTTTTGAAGGGGGGGAGGCTGATTTTAGTCTGGAATTTAGGTTAAAAAAACAGTCTTTCTTTACTTATATTTTGTCTACCTAGCTAGCTATCTGTGTTGATGCATAGGGGTTCTATTTTTTACATTGCAACATCTCTTCTTAGGCTTTTAGGTACCCAAACTATAAGCCTCTTCAATCTTCTGTTGTCTGCAAGATGAAGAAAAGAAGTAAAAATTTTCAAAAATAAAATTTGAAATTCTTCCTCAAGTTTCTCTGATCCTGTCTGACATTTCTATGTGGGGCTAACTAAATACTAAACATGTTATCTCATTGTTTTTAGGTGTATTGCTAGGATGTCCTCCTAAGTGTTGAGAGGCCTTAAAATGTTCTTCCAGTCGGAGATTTTGCCTAGATGGGAATTGTGTCTTTACTTGTTTCTTACTTTTGGCTCTCATTTTTATTCTTTCTATGAAGTCTTCCAAGCTTCTCAAGGTACGTCTCAACTTCAGACCCGTTATCTTTAGGTTTTATTTTTTGCTTTTGCAGTTTTCAATAAATCGAAAAATTTAAAAAAAAACAAAATCTGTAACTGCTTTCCTAAAGTCCCAAGCAGATTGTTGCATTGTGTCATTTTGTTTGTGTGCGTGTTTTCTAGAATAGTGAGTAGATATTATAAGATTCTTTATAATTCATACAATGGAAAAGGAAAGCAACATAAAATAAGCAACATAAAATAATCTCTATAAGAATAAATGGGTTTGTGATGAATGTGTAGGCTGGTATATCTGGTGCCAACATATCTTTTTTCATGCTTTGTTTGATGCATTGATTATGTACCATAAAGTTGCCTTGATTATTAGCAGCTACATATCTGGGAGAATGTCACCTATTGTGGTGCTCATTGGCAACAGTCAGGTGCAAAAATATGTGAGATCCTGGAAGCCAATTTACATAAGGAATCTACAATTTAGGTGTTAATTTTCTCCAAAAACACTAAAAATTGAAGATTTTTTAAAAATCGCCCCTACAGTAACTTCTCCATGGTATCCAGCTAACATGACTTCTGAAACTTCCAGAAATTGGTTCACATTGGACATCACTCACTTTGAAAAGTTTTAGATAAAAATAATTAGCATCTGCCATTGCATCTTATAATTCACAATATACCTACCTACTTCAATTACAGCTGTACTACCAGAAGATCCTCTTTGCATAACCTGTGACAGGTTTGAATAGCTATAGATTTTCCTTTTAGCCACAGCCCTTTTCCTGGAATCCCAGAGACCCCGAGATTATAATGCAAAAAAGATTTGTTGAAAGTGCTGTGTAATTTTCTGCCAATTTTCAGTGAGAAATCAAAGAAAAAAGCACTCTTGGTTGCTATAGAACAAAACTTTGCATGGTTCTATTTAGTGATTATGGAATGCGGTGGCTCAGTGACTAAGATGCTGAGCTTGGTGATCAGAAAGGTCTGCAGTTCGGCGGCTCGAGTCCGTAGCGCTGCGTAACGGAGTGAGCTCCCGTTACTTCTCCCAGCTTCTGCCAACTTAGCAGTTCGAAAGCATGTAAAAATGCAAGTAGAAAAATAGGAACCACCTTGGTAACAGCATTCCATGCACCTTCGGCATTTAGTCATGCCAGCCACCTGGCCACAGAGACGTCTTTGGACAGTACTGACTCTTCGGTTTTGAAACGGAGATGAGCACCACCCCCTAGAGTCGGGAACAACTAGCACATGTGCAAAGGGAAACTTTACCTTTATTTAGTGATTAAACACATATATTGTCACTTGTCCATTCAGTAAAATACATGCTAATTCTTCAATGTTATCTCCTCCTTTGGATGGCTTTTTTAGAGTTAGAATTAGGTGGCTCAATAATAGTCTTAGTTGTACTTGATATGTAGAAGAATAAATGTTATATGTATCTGGTATATTATTGCGTAGGGTTTGAGCTGATTACTGCCACTCCAATCCACCTCAGAAGGGTTTGATAGTATGGAAAATAGGAGGGAAGGAGTGTTATGTATGCCACTCTGAGCTCTTGAAAAAAGCTAGCATCCAAGAAAGAGAATTGCTAAAGTGACTCCTGCTATTCTTCATGTTTTCCACTAGGGGGAGATAGCATAACAGTTTTTAGAATGTTGATTAATGTATCCAATAACAAGGTGGTTTATAGAAACAATTATCATTAGGATATTAGATGTTTTAACTTCTAACATTTCAAATTATTTTTGTCTCTAATTTTTGAACTGATAATCTATGTATAGAAAACAAAATAAAGGTACTTGATAAGAACATCCTTCATTATTTCAATGTCCTCATATTCCATCTGAGAACTCAGTCATCACAAGAAATTTATAATTTGTGGGAACAGATTGAATCTAAGCCTGGCTTTGAGTAATCTGAAACTCCCCATAAGTGTTCAACAATAATATTTTAGCACAAGAAGGTTTCTTTGATTGCTGCTGTTTTAAAAATGACCAGGTGTGGGCTTTGATATTTAGCAATGCAATTTTGTTCCAGAATAGTTCATAATGTCAAGTGGAAAGCTTAGTTAAAGAACGTTTGTGCTAAATGGACAGTATAAGTAGCTTCTTGAAAAATATGCTTTGATGGTATAGTACAAAATACTAAAAATAAATAGTCAGTGAAGTACAGTAGTAGAACTTTGTCTCTGTAGCACAATAGAAAGATGTTAAAATGGAGGAAGCAAAATAGAATGAGAAGAAGCTACTGGTAGTAATACAGAGAATTAATAGAGCATGTTTAAAATAGTAATTGTAACAGAATAGGAAACTTGAATATCCACGTGAAATGTAACACATTTGGAGAATGGTTTAATTTAGCAGATAGACATTACTTGTTTCTTTTTCTGGTTTATCCTAGGGTTGATGATACCCATGAATTGTCATAAATTCCTACCATTATGATTCTTATTGCTGATGTTAAAGTTCTCAGATATTTATGCTCATTTTTCATCACTGAACTGTATGGGAGGGCATTGCCTTCAAAACAATTTTTTCTGTATAATCTGTATGCGCATATCTGAGGTGGCAACAGAAACTATCCAGAGAGGTTTTCAAAAAACATTTGCTTCAGTATTGCAAATTAAAACTATTCGATTTGACGGAAGAAAAATGATTTGGAAGACGTGTGGTGCCATGTACTTTCTCTTGGCACTCATTAAATCAAATGTGTCTGTACCTCTATAGTCCTAATGCAAAATCTAAATTTCTAGATTAGATACTAGGATGGGCAGTTTTTAATGCAATTATTTACTTCTTGAGATAGACACAAGGAAACATATTTTGGGGGTAAGGGGTAAGGGGGTTGATTAAAGCTTTATACAGACCAGCCAACATCTATGCACAATTTAGAAAATCACCAGTAATTTGAGGAGGAGGAGCCAACGTCGTGATGATATGGTCGTGCGGTCTCGATGCTCTGAGACCCCAGCCAATACTTTTGCCGCTCGGTGTTCCAAACGGATCTAAACCGTCCCGAAGAGACGGTGAACAGGAAGAATACGACTTGCTGATCTCCGGGATATCGCAAAATCCCTGAAAGAAGCAAGAGAAGTTCTTCAAGCCAGTGACAAAAAATCCAGCCAAGACTGATGAAGTCGGGGCGGCTCCAAAACGGAAGGATACGGAAAGTGAAAGTGTTTCTAACTGGTGAGGAACTTTTACTGTTTTAAAAAAGAGACTGCCTATAAAAAATTAAAAATTAATTTAAATTGAAGAATAGAAGAATCAAGCGGTGGAATTAAATTTGGAATGGTTTTGCTGTGGGTATTTTTCTAATTCTTTTAAAGATTGGACTCCTTTTTCTAACTTGAAATACAAAAAAGATACAAAAGGAAACTTTTTAACAGTATTACTGCTGCTCAGAGACTGGGAGATTTTGTTGGTCGGAGCTTTGTGTATTCAAAACGGAACACTTTCCCCCCCCACGAATTGTTTTGACTTGGCACCACAAGGTTTTACTGCTGGCTACAGAGAGTGATAAGAAGGGAAGCAGACAGATGTCCCTTTGAAGTATATTTCTAATCAGAAAAAAAGTGGAAACAACATTATTTGTGAATCTATGCTTTAATCTTATTAACCTTCCAAGCTAGAGCAGCTGCCTTTGTTAGAATGTCACAACTTCAAAAGAAAACAGAAGTCTCAATTTTGCAAAAGATACTTTCAGAAATAGAGAAATTATCGAATATATATAAAAAATAGAGAAAAAAACTGGAATACTTAGAGCACATAACAATAAAATATGATGAAAAAAATGAGGATGTTTATCAAATGCAAAATGGAGTGATTGAAACTCAAAAAAACAAAGTGGAAAATGAATATAAAGAGATTAAACTTGCTGATATTTATGGTAATTGGTTTGTTCCTGAAAATGGAAAGAATGGAATACTTAAAGAGGAAGTAAATGGAGAGGAAATCTATTCCAGAGGGCAAGATATAGAAGAAGAAAAAAATTAATCTATGGACTTAAAGAAAGAAATTCTATTAGCAAAAGTATTGATAACACTGCTGACAATCAAAGACAATCTGAATAAGGAAACAGAAAGAAGGCATCAAGAGTATATGAGAGATCTTACAAGCAAGGAGTTGCTAAGAGAAGTCCATACAAAGCTGATCAAGAAGATGATTAGAGGATTGGCACCAGAAATGGCAGAAGATATGAGATTGTTTTGTTATTGGAAAGATACAGGTTGATAGATGGAAGAATATAATTTAAAACTAGTTAAACTTAGTGAAATGTATTGATAATAGATATAGCATAAATAAATAACTGATAATGTTACTAATGTATACAATGTGTAGTGTTATGATGAGTATAATTGGATATGAGTTTTGAATGGTACCCATGTAAGGAAGATTAGCAATCCCTTTGGATTATACATTAATAATAATAATAATCATCATCATCACCGAAAATCAGATGGTCAAGATCTTGTGGGATTTCCGTATACAAACAGACAAAATACTGGTGCATAATACACCAGACATCACACTGGTTGAGAAAAACAAGGTTACAATCATAGATATTGCAATACCAGGTGATAGCAGGGTCGCCGAGAAGGAACATGAAAAAATCGCAAAATACCAGGACTTAAAAATCAAAATTCAACGACTATGGCACAAACCAGCAGTGGTAATTCCAGTGGTAATTGGCACACTGGGTGCTATTCCAAAAGCACTGGAATTACATTTAAAACAGTTAAAAATTGACAAAATCACCATCAGTCAAATGCAAAAAGCCGCACTGCTTGGATCTGCACGCATATTACGAAAATACGTTACGACATCCTAGGCCCCTGGGTGGAGCCCGACTAGTAACCAATGCCAAATCCGGTGAAACAACTGGCCGCTGTGATACAATTGTATAATAATAATAATAATAATAATAACAACAACAACAACAACAACAACAACAACAACAACAACTCCGCCGTTGCCGGTCCCAAGCCCGGATGAGAAAGGAGGAAGGTTGGGATCAGGTTGGCATCTGGTCCCGTAAAAAAACCCCCGCCAACCCATACAATATGGTGAAAAAAACGAATAAGAATTCCATACCGCATCGGTCGTCGCGCGGGTTAACAAGGGCCGCGGCGGATGTTGGGGTCCCTGGACATCCGTCGACAAGTGGGCTACAAGTGGACCAGCCAACAAAACGACAAAAATATAGTGCAGATGAAAACCGTGCCATAATGGCCTGTTACTACAACTCAGAGCCAGAAAAAAGAGGATATTTAAAGCGAATGTATGAATTATGGAAACAACAATATCCAGATTCAAATGTTAGTGAACAATGACTAGCAGATCAAAGGCGATTTATTATACGGAATAAAGTGTTTAGTGAAGTTGAACATGAGGAAATTCAGGCAAATTGCAAAACCCCAAAAACAATATCACAAGTGGAAACAACTGATATTCAAGACACAACTAAAGACACTATAGTAGAACTCCCAGAAGAAGCTCTCGGGGAGGAAATAACATCACCACCACTAGAACCAGTTATCACTGAACCAACTGATGAACTAACTCAAAAACAAAAAGAATTGAAGGATAAGATCATGGAGCATTTTCTGCTTAATGAGGAAAGGCAACGTTTACCATCACTAAAAACTGTGCCTAAGAAAATTTTGGCCCCTATCATGAAAATGGTTAATGCAGTGTTTTCAACAATTGAACCGGGATCCATCTTGGAAACAAACCAGTTAATGTACAGCGCAGCTGTAATAGTCACTAATGAACTAGGCATTAAAATTAAAGTACCTAGTCACACAACAGAAAAAGCATCAAAGCCAAAGTGGAAAATCCGTTTAGAACAAAAAATCAAAAAATTAAGGGCAGATGCTAGTAACTTAAAGAACATGCATGAGCAACGGCTTAAAAACAACAAAATCATAGATCGGCTAATCAGGAGATATAGATTGGATACAAGAAACATCAATGAAGCTGTAGAGATTGTAAAACAGCAGATAACAGCAACAGCTAGAAAAATTGAAAGATATGAGGCACGAATCATCCAATATAAACAAAATCAGCAATTTCGATCAGACCAACGGCGTTTTTATCAAAGTCTTAATGTAAATGGTGACACCAAAAGTGAAAAACCAGAAAAACAGGCCACAGTTGAATTCTGGAAAGAATTGTGGGAAAATGCAAAGGACTACAACAAGGAAGCAAAGTGGATACATGACTTTGAGAAAAGCATTGGCAACAAACAAATGCAAGTATTGGAAATAACAACTGAGATGGTCAAAAATCGAGTTAAAAAGGTAAAGAATTGGACATCACCTGGAAAGGACCAATTACATGGTTTCTGGCTCAAATATCTGACCAGTTTACATGCAATATTGGCCAGGCAACTGAATGAAATTTTACAAAAGGGCCAAATTGATGAATGGTTGACAACTGGAAAAACATACTTGATTCAGAAAGATCCAACTAAAGGAACAACACCTGAAAACTACAGACCAATAACATGCTTGCCAACAACCTTCAAATTACTCACAGGCATTATTGCAGATAACATGATGGATTATTTGGAAACAAACAACATCTTGCCAGTAGAGCAAAAAGGCAACAAAAGAAGGAGCAGGGGCACAAAAGATCAGCTTCTAATTGATAAAATGATATTAGAAAATTGTAAGAACAGAAAAACAAACTTGAATATGGCCTGGATTGATTACAAAAAGGCATTTGACTCACTGCCACATAGTTGGATCATAAAATGCTTAGAAACAACTGGCATTAGCAAAAATATTACATCCTTTACTGAAAAGGCGATGAAACAATGGAGAACTGAGTTGGCAGTAGGGAATGAGATCTACGGAATGGTTAATATCAAGCGAGGAATTTTCCAGGGTGATTCACTTTCACCTCTTCTCTTCATCATCGCAATGATCCCACTATCAGTAATCTTAAAAAAAATGAAATTAGGCTACCAAACAGCCAAAGAAGCTGAAAAAATTTCACATCTACTATATATGGATGATTTGAAACTCTATGGAAAGTCAGAAATAGAAATCCAATCATTGACAAACACAGTCCGAGTATTCAGCACCGATATTTCAATGCAGTTTGGCATGAAAAATGCGCCACTGTATCCATAAAAAGGGGCAAAATCACTGCATGTGAGGGAATTGAAATGCCCAATGGCCAATTAATTAAATGCAAAGAAAATGAAGCCTACAAATACTTAGGCATTCTGCAGTTGGATAACATCAAGCATGGAGAAGTAAAAACTATTGTCAGGCGAGAGTACACCAACAGAGTTAGGAAAATTTTAAAATCTAAATTGAATGGTGGAAATACAATCAAGGCCATAAATACCTGGGCAATACCAGTTATAAGATACACAGCTGGTATAGTTAACTGGACACAAGCTGATTTGGACCTTTTGGACCGAAAAACCAGGAAACTAATGACAATGCACTACAGTTTACATCCACGTGGTGATACTGATAGACTATATCTGCCCCGAAAATCAGGTGGCAGAGGATTATTACAAGTGAAGCAAACAGTTGAAGAAGAAAAACATGGACTGGCTGATTATTTAAAAGAAAATCAAGAACATCTATTAATCGAAGTAAAGAACAAAAATCTACTGAAGGCCCAACAGACGAAACAAGAATACAGAAAAGATGTGATAAAATCAAGAATGGAGAGTTGGCAGAACAAAGCACTGCATGGCCAATTTCTGGAAAAAATAAAAGATAAAGTGGACAGTGAACAAACTTGGTTATGGTTAAAAACAGGTACATTAAAGAAAGAAACAGAGTCACTAATCCTGGCTGCGCAAGAACAAGCTATCCGCACAAATGCCATTAAGGCCAAAATAGAAAAATCCTCTGATGATGCCAAATGCAGACTTTGCAAAGAAGCTGATGAAACTGTTGATCACATACTCAGCTGCTGTAAAAAAATCGCGCAGACTGATTATAAATTGCGGCACAATTCAGTAGCACAAATGATCCATTGGAATTTGTGCAAAAATTATAATATCAAAACAGCAAAAAACTGGTGGGAACATCAGCCTGAAAAAGTCACCGAAAATCAGATGGTCAAGATCTTGTGGGATTTCCGTATACAAACCGACAAAATACTGGCACATAATACACCAGACATCACACTGGTTGAGAAAAATAAGGTCACAATCATAGACATCGCAATACCAGGTGATAGCAGGGTCGCTGAGAAGGAACATGAAAAAATCGCAAGATACCAGGACTTAAAAATCGAAATTCAACGACTATGGCACAAACCAGCAGTGGTAATTCTAGTGGTAATTGGCACTCTGGGTGCTATTCCAAAAGCACTGGAATTACATTTAAAACAGTTAAAAATTGACAAAATCACCATCAGTCAAATGCAAAAAGCCGCACTGCTTGGATCTGCACGTATATTACGAAAATACGTTACGACGTCCTAGGCCCCTGGGTGGGGCCCGACTAGTAACCAATGCCAAATCCGGCGAAACAACTGGCCGCTGTGATACAATTGTGTAATAATAATAATAATAAGTTAGATACAATTAACGTTTTGATTATTAGGGGAAAATGTTATGATACAGGATATAATCAAATAAAGGAGGGATAAGAATAACAATTCATATATAGATATGGGTATAACATAAGGAAGCTGGATGTAAACTTTAAACAGTGATTTGAAAAGGAGGAAAGGAGGTTTAGAAAACTTGGTTATTAAATATTATGGATGTTTAACTAGAACAGGACATAAGGATTTAGTGTTAGTGGAGGATTTTAGAAATAGTAATTGAAAGGCCAATATGTGGTTATGTATTAAGCTTTGGTATATTTTATGATGAAGGACGTTTAAACAATTATAGTCAAATGAAAATGGAGATATAATGATGGTGACATGTATAAATATTCGAGTTAAAATACTTAAGTTAATATGAATTATGTTTGTTGACTGGGGAAGAGATGCACAAAAGTTTTTTTTTTTTGTAAGAAACTGATACACTTTCTGGCTTTATGTGCTTCTATCCTATCCCACTCATTTTCCTGATTTAGTTCATTTAATACCCTGCTGCAATTTTCAGTTAGGAATGGCTACCAAAGAAATTTACAATTAACAATTAAAGTCAGACAAATAGACATTTAATTATAGATACTGATTCCTAGTGATTGATGATATGAGCTTGATTTTCAGCGCTTTCCTCTGCTGGATAACTAGGCTAAGAAAAAAAAAAGGAAAGGGAAAATATTCTCAGAGAAGATGATGTTTATTTTGGGCATCAAAAAAATAAGAGGAAAAACTCATTTCTTGAAGAGATGAATTTCTTCAGCTAGATATTAAGAATCTCCTCCGAAAACCAAAGGTGATAAATCAAAAGTTCAGCTCTTCATCTTGAAAGCTGCTTCCCTTCTAAGCTGTGCTCAGTTAATAGTTTGAACTTTGGAGGCATTCTCTCTTGCCAGACTTAAAAATGGAAATTGAATTTTGTTAAGGAATGATTGTTGGAGAGAATCTATTTGATATCCAAAACATTAGGCATGAGAAATATTTGCAAAGCATTAATTCTTTTTTTCTAGCTGTCTTTGTTGGTATTGAGTGGTAAGTAAGGCAACATAAATGCACATATCCATTTATTGGAACCATTGATTAATTAAGCAATTATTAACTGATTTGCTCTAGCTAATAAATAAATAAAATGAAATGTAATAAGTAGCCATGTTAGCACAGTAGTTAAGTGTACAGTACAGGTAGTCCTTGACTTACAACAGTTCATTTAGAGCCCATTCAAAGTTACAATGGCACTGAAAAAACTGACTTATGACCATTTTTCACATTTACGACCATTTCATCATCCCCATAGTCAGGTGATCAAAATTTGGATGCTTGGCAACTGACTCATATTTATGACAGCTCCAGTGTCCTAGGCTCCTGCAATCAACTTTTGCGATCTTCTTATAAGCAAAGTGAATGGGGAAGCTGAATTCACTTAACAACTGTGTTACTAACTTAACAACTGCAGTGATTCACTTAACAACTGTGGCAAGAATGGTCATAAAATGGGAAAAATCCACTTAACATATATAGGTGAGTCGAGGAATACTTGTATTTCAGACAATTACTGCCTATACTGAACCCTCTGCCCATAGCCTGCCGTTTGATCCTGATAGGGCTCAAGGTTGACTCAGCCGCCTATTCTTCCAGGGACCCAGATTGTAGGAGACAATAGGTGAATAATGCTTCTACACAGTGGTGGAATTCAAATTTTTTTTACTACCAGTTCTGTGGGCAAAGCTTGGTGGGTGTGGCAAGAAAAGGATACTGTAAAACCTCCATTCCCTCCCCACTCCAGGGGAAGGTTACTGCAAAATCCCCATTCCCTCCCCATCAGCTGGGACTTGGGAGGCAGAGAATAGATGGGGGCAGGGCCAATCAGAGGTGGTGTTTACTGGTTCTCTGAACTACTCAAAATTTCTGCTACCAATTCTCCAGAACTGGTCAGAACCTGCTGAACACCATCTCTGCATCTACATTTGTAAACTGCCCAGAGAGTGCTGTAAACCACTTTGAGGTCATATATAATAAGTCTAAAGGCTATTGCTATGGCTAGGAAAAAAAAGATACTATATTGCAGATTCTTCTCTTCTCTTTTTAACTATTTTTTTGCTTAATAGTATTAGTATTGAGTCCACATGCAACTGATATCCTCTGTTCTTAGAACAGTTCTGGTGTCATTTTTAAAAAAAGCCTCATTCGTATTATATTGTTGCTGCTATTTGCAGATTTTTAAGAGCATTTTGAGTAGAGAACTTGCTTGCATCAGGAGGTCTACAGAAGGTGAAGTTTTAGTAAGTGGGTTCCAAACATAGAAAAAGTTGCCTTTATTCAGATTTATCCTTCTTTACAAATTGGAAACTTTGCATGTTTTATTTTATTATTTACTTATTGAAAGGAATCAAATTGGACAGGTTGTGAGAGTCGTATATTATTGATAATTCCTAATATATTAGCCTATTCTGTAGTAACTCTTACTTCCCTTAGAAAAGAGATTCACAGGACTTAGTAGGGTTTCATCCTAATAATAATACTTTGAATTTAGTTTTTCTTATGTCTTCTCTTTGTAAGAGAGCTGATAATATTGTGCTATTGCTGTTGAACTAAAATTTTCTTATTTGTGCAGAATACGAAGAAGAACTTGATAGAAAATTTGAACTGGAGAAAAATACCCTGGGGTTGAGGAAGGTAAGGTCAATGAGATTAATTAAAATGCATTGAAATGTGATTGAGATTCAATGATAGTAAGCAGTGCTGAGCTTTGAGGCCTAATGTGTTAAATTACATTCAACATGAAGGTAGAGCATTTTGATACAAATTATGGTAAAACCTCTGTCCACCCAGTGCAAAATAGCTTGTCAAATTGTCATACTATGACTTGTTAATTAACATGGCCTGTAGTACTTAAAAGAAAAATAGAATTAGCACTATGTTAAAATTTGCATATTGTTTGCTGTATAGCAGAGATGTCAAACTCAAGGCCCGTGGGCCAGATTCGGCCCATGGGGCTGCCCTGGAAACAGCAGGCCTGGGGATAGGTTCTTAATTTACCCACCCGAGTGTTGACTGTTGAATGCAAGTTGTGTCTTATTATTTTATTTTGCTCACTCACTGTTTTTTGGTATTGCACCCCCCTTTCCTGTGATTGTAAGCCGCCCTGAGTCCCCTCAGGGAGAAGGGCGGCCTATAAATCTTAATAAAATGTCAAAAAAAAATGTCAAAAAGGACCGGTCCGCGGTGCCTCTGCCAGTGAAAATGGAGCTTGGGAGGGGAGCTTGGGAGGCATTGCGCGTGGCCCTCCCAAGCTCTGTTTTCGCTGGTAGAGCGCTTGGGCCATCACAGGCATCCCCGACACGAGTGACGTTGAGCTGGCCATGCTCACCCTGGCAATGCACCCCCCCCATTTGCCCCAATGTCAAACACAACCCTGATGCAGCCCACAATGAAATTTGACATCCCTGCTATATAGCCTTCAGCTCTGTTCTCTCTGCAGGGTGGGTTAAACAAGTCAACACTGTACAATTAGTCCACAACCTACAACCACAATTGAGCCCAGAATTCATATCCCTAAGTTGAGACATTTGTTAAATGTGTTTTGCCCCATTTTATGACTTTTCTTGCCCCATTTGTTAATTGAATCACTGCAGTTTTAAATTAGTAACGGAAGTGAATCTGGCTTCCCCATTGACTTTGCTTGTCAGAAGGTCGCAAAAGGGGATCATGTGACCCTGGGACACTGCAACCATCATAAATATGATCCAATTGTCAAGCACACAAATGCTTGACAATTGGATCATCGATCATGTGACCATGGGGATGCCGCAACAATCATAAGTGTGAAAAATGGTCATAAGTCACTTTTTTCAGTGCTATTGTAACTTCAAATGGTCATTAAATGAACTGTTGTAAGTCCAGGCCTACCTGTAGTTACAGCATCACAGTTGAAGCCCTGCACCTTTATACATGTATGCAACATTTATACTTATTTGCAGCTTGCTTTGACTCCCTCTGTGGGTATTAAAGCTTCAGTGTGCAAATAATTGCAATAACTGCTGTCGCACTCACATTTCAGTACACTCTAATGCTTAATATTATAGGCTAAAATTGTTTGGAAACAATAACTACAATTTTTTTTTCCTTGGGCGTACCACAAAATATTGAATATTTTGCTAAAAAGTCTCAGGTTTAATTTCTTTTCTAATGTGTCGCCTTATATCTGAAAACATGCCCATGTTTGGGTATGTTTTCAGATATAGTTTTTTTTTAAACACATATGACTATGTTTTAGAGATACAAGGGTATTTGGAATATTTGAGGCATTGTTGGGTTAGATGCAGATATGAATCAGATCCAACCTCTCTTTAATTCTTTCTGCAAAAAATAGTATCAGCCAAATTTTCTTCCAGTCAGCACCTTCAGTAATTTTGGTTGTGCTGAGTTGAGCTAAGTTTCACTTTTATAAATTAGTTTCATGTTGAATACTTAGTGACATTCACCTTAGAAGACAGTTTTGGCTGAAAAGTGACCTATTAAAGTATGCCTATTAACATATTAACATAGCCATACTTTGTTGAATGTAATTAGTGCTCTTGCATCATACAGCTACTGAGAATGTACGATTTAAAAAGCTAGCAGCTTTTGGGGTATCAATTCATAGCCCTTCCCTTAATGAAGTTACCTAAGTCAAAGAAATAACTTCTACTCAGTAGAGGGATGTAATTCTACAATTCTTTCCTGTGCAATCCTATATCTTTCTAAAAACTAATTGTCCACCATACTTTTTAAAAATCACCCCTGAGTGTGTGTGTGTGTGTGCGCGCCTGTGTGTGTGTGCATTTTGGGGATGAAGTATAATTCTAAGGTTTTAATATAAAGAAAATATGGCAATTTTTGGATGGCAGCCATGAGAGTTTGTATTTCTTAGAGATGTATTTAGTTACTCTTTCACAACCTTAATAGTCCTGTGCTGTTGGTATGTTACATTTTAAGAAGCTTATTTGTGTCAATTTACATGGCTCTAAGAGATGCGGTGGCTCAGTGGCTAAGATGCTGAGCTTGTCAATCAGAAAGGTCAGCAGTTCGGCGGTTTGAATCCCTAGCATTGCGTAACGTAGAGAGCTCCTGCTACGTGTCCCAGCTTCTGCCAACCTAGCAATTTGAAAGTATGTAAAAAATTAAAGTAGAAAAATAGGAACCACCTTTAGCGGGAAGGTAATAGTGTTCTGTGCGCTTTCAGTGTTTAGTCATGCTGGCCACATGACCATGGAGACGTCTTCAGACAGCACTGGCTCTGCAGCTTTGAAATGAAGATGAGCACCGCCCACCAAGAGTCGGGAACGACTAGGATGGATATATATATATATATATATATATATATATATATATATATATATATATATATATATATATATATATATATATATATATATATATATATATATATATATATATATATATATATATATATATATATATATATATATATATATATATTTGTTGTATTTGTGCTGATAAATAAATAAAGGGAGACTAGTATAGATCTATTTCAAGCTATTTAGCTCTCATCAGCTAGCCATACCCTTACTGGGAATCGAACCTGTGCTGTATTGCATCTTAGGCAGATCTGTGTAGTGATCTTCCTCCCATATTTGGGCATACCGGGGGTTGTAAATCTAAATAGATACCTTTCACCCTGGCTTGGCTGATAAGGAGTCGAACTGTGGCTCAATGGTTAACAGATCTGCCTAGTCTCCCTTTATTTATTTATCAGCACAAATACAACAAATGTAACAAAAAGGCAACAGTAAAAATATTGGGTTTCTGTCTGGGTGGTCTCTTGTGACAAGCCGAAGGACAGAGAATGGAAGTAGTGATCTTCCTCCCATATTTGGGCATACTGGGGGTCGTAAATCTCTCTCTCTATATATAGCACAAATACAACACACACAGACACACACACACACACACAGACACACACACACACACATATATACATACATACATACATACATACAAATATAAATATAAATATAAATAATATAAATAATATAAATATAAATATAAATATAAATATAAATATAAATATAAATATAAATATAAATATAAATATAAATATAAATATAAATATAAATATAAATATAAATATAAATATAAATATAAATAATATAAATATAAATAATATAAATATAAATATAAATATAAATATAAATATAAATATAAATATAAATATACATATACATATAAATATACATATAAATATACATATAAATATAAATATAAATAATATAAATATAAATATAAATATAAATATAAATATAAATATAAATATAAATATAAATATAAATATAAATATAAATATAAATATAAATATATAATAAATAAAATCTTGGTGGGGGTGTGCGGAGTGCTGGATTTGTTGCTGTAAGTGGATTGATTGACTGTGTAGTTGCATCCTGATTGGTAGATGGAGTTGATGTATGTAGATTGGTCAGCTGTTTCGTATCAGCCACACAGGGTGATACGAAACAGCTGACCGATCAATCCACAGATGAGTGTCTATAACACTCATCTGACCTAAGTGACTCACACACACACACACACACACACACACACACACACACTACAGTACATTTCCCAGCCAATTAAGCACAAATTGGTTCCTGAAAACACCAAACCCTAGCAACATGGCTCTGTTGTTCTTTTGTCCCCTATGTATGTGGAAACAGCCAAATCTTTAAGGCTTTCTGAAAAATGAACAGAATCAGGGCCATCCCTACCTTGGGCCATATCATGTTCCAGAAGGCAGGCACAGCTATGGAAAAGGCACGCTTTCTGAGTCTCGATAGATAAACAGTCTCTGATTGATGGGATCTGGAACAGGCTCCCCTTGCCTGACCAAATGGGACAATAGGAGTAATGTGGTCTGCTTTGAACTGCACTGATAGAAAATTGGGAGTCACTGAAGTTTGTGGAGCAAAGGTATAACATGATATGACAAATGACATCTATAATTACCCAGGCTGCTGCATTCTGAACTGATAGAAGCTTCTTGGATGCTCTATGTAGAGCAGTAGCCCCCAGCCTGTTGGGCGTTAGGGACTGGTTCTGTGACGAGAGGTTTTCCCGTGGACCTGAAGCGGCATGGTTTCGCATACTGCCTGCATACCACAGATGGGGCTTCGCTTGTTTGTTTCTAGCCTGGTTTCTAGCATGCCGTGGCCCAGTCCATGGTCCTCAGGCTAGGGGGTTGGGGACCCTTGATGTAGAACAGATTTCAGCAATCCACCTTTGGTCGTTACCAAAGCACTGCCTCTTGATCCAGGAATAATGGTGCACTTTGTGCATCACATGAAGCTCTTCAAAGGCTCTCCTAGAATGGCTGGGACTTGCTCTTTGAATAGGAATCAAGAAGAACCCCCAAGTTACATACTAATTTTGTCTGGAGTAGAAAAGAAGAACAAATGACTGAAACTTACCAGATCCAGGTGGCCATAATATCCAAAGCCGCTCTCTCTTGCTAGGGTTGAGCTGAAGCCTGTTTTCCATTGAGATATCTGCAGCTTTCAGGTACTGAGAGACAACCTCTACAGCATCGCTTGGCCAGCCAGAGGCAGAGATACAACTGAATATCATCAGCATAATAATACTGTATTTTAATGGCATTCACCCAATGCCATTGAAATGACCTGGCTTAGCAGCTTCATATAGATGTTGAATAGGAATGGGGAAAGAGTCAAACCTGGAGGGAACCTGGCAAAACTTTCCTCCTTCCTCATTACAGCTTGGAGTCCACCCAGGACAAAGGAAAATAGCTAGTATAACATTGTGTCTCCAGCTCTTAATTCTTGGAGGCATCAGCGCAACCTAACAGTCAATGGCATTGAAGGCTGCTGAGAAACCAAAGAGAGCATGGATGTATGTACTATCCCTGTCCAGCTCCCTTCAGAAATTGTCCACAAGTGCATTTTTCAGTTCCATATTCCAGAATGAAACCCAATGGAAAGTGTGTCCACTTCATCTAGGGCCTTCTGAGTGGCAAGGCAATCCCTAAATGGCTACAATCACCATAAACCCATTAAACAGACTGTAAAGTCATTTAAGGTATTTGTCCATCATCCATTTCAGTCTACTTATTTCTATCTTGCTTGTTATGAAACATGTTCAGTTGTTGGATAATGTCAAAATGGTGTGGCTTCAAATGGGCCCCAAGTCTAGTTTTTTCAAACCCACGTAGAAACTTGATTCTATATTTCTGCAGCTCACATCTATGTATACTTTTCCCCTGAGTCTATTTTTCAGGCTTTCTTCTCTGTTCCAGTTGAGTTTTTGGAACCACTCCCTTGCTGTTTCCTTTCCTTACGCTCCTGTGTTTCCCATGGAATGTTGATTTCTCAAATGCCTGTGCATTTCCAAGGCTCAGCATGTTTCTTGTTATTGACATTTGTGTGTTTTTGTGTTCCCTCCCTTTTAGAAGCAGAGTAGCACAATACAAGTATTCCTCATTCAGTGATCACAATTTGGACCAGCAACCTGATTGTTTAGTCAGTGTTAAGTGAAACTGTGACTGTGCTTACCATCATACTTCAGTTTTCCTTTCTTTTATAGACCTGTGTCCTGTGTTGTAAATGTGAGGATTGGTTGAAAGTTATTGTTATGGAGTGTGCCGAAATGGACAAATTAACAAAAGAAATCCAGGAAAAAGGAAGAAACAGAATATTATCAGATATGGGAAAAATGGTATAGGTGGGTGGAGGAAAGAAACAAGGATCAATGAAAGAAGCAAATAAAGCTCAAAAATAGAAGTTAAGGAGAATTAACATATATATATATATGCACTCAAGAGAGTTTAAACTTATTAGAGATAATCACCCAATATATCAAATAGATGAGTAAAATAAGAGGGTTAAAAATGGTGAAAGTCAAATGAAATATATTAGAAGGGAAAATAACATAAGGAGAATTGTACCGATTTGAACCTGCTATTAGAAGGAACAGGAAGTTTAAATGTAGTGTACATCTAAGTTCTGTGTGTATGTATTTTGCATATTTGTAAATAAAAAATAATGAAAAATAAAGAAATAAATTTTAAAAAGTGACCATTGTAACTGTGAACAGTCACTGTACAAAGCTGTCTCTACACAAGGACTATCTATAATGAGGGGGAAAGTTGATAGGGTTAGGATAGCTCAGCCAATGGTAACTAATGGTCTTAATAATAGCTTAGCTTTTCTCTGATAAATAGAAGGAGCCAGCTACTTATATGAAAATCCTATACCATACACACAGTTTTGTATTTAATATGAAAGGGCCATTAGCTGTTGCACAATAGTTTCTTTTCTCATATTACAGGACTACAGATGTTGAGAAGTATAAAGCTGTTTGTTACATTATAAACATTTATGGCAACATATTTTGAGTCTAAAGCAAGAAAGCAGTACTTGGGACATATATTTGAAATCTGTGCCACACTCCTCAAGGAATAATGGAAGCATAAACACAGACAATGATGATTGTCTGCTTTCTGTTCTAATTTGGAAATTCCTTTTGATCAGCATCGTGCAAAGGATGTGGTGTTCTTGGCAGGTTTCCAAGGAATAGATTCAAAAGTGAATATTACCTTGCAATTTGAAAGGGAAGCATTCGGAGACAAAAGGCAATAGTTTTGTTTATCTGTTGCATGTTATCTCCTAATTTTCTGCAGTTTGAATAAAATGTAGGCATAAAGAAGAAAATAGGTAACTAAATGCAGCTATCAAATGGCAGTTTGTCATAGACCAATAAAATAATTTTGCTTCCCTCTCTGATGCAGTATTTGGGAAAGGCTACTCATGGAGAGAGTTTCACTGGCCAAATGACTTCAGTTGTGGTCATCATTTTGATAGGGGCCCATTTACTTTTTTTGGTGGGAGAATTCCCTGTTTCTCCTTTTCCATTAAATGAATAAATTATGTTGTTACACATTAAATATATAAACATGCTTAACATCTCTTTCTAAGTACAAGCCACAATGGTTTGACAAGGGAGATTTTCTGGGAAAGTCAGAATAAGTATAACAGCTGGTTTCAGCAGCAGCTTCTGTTCAGAGCTGAATGACACCTTTTGGAAAGGGGCATTTTCACAACATCTGTTCAGGTGTCAACATCTGAGCACAAAGGCAGCAGGTAGGTTTTTCCCTTGTTAAGCTTTACATGACAACACACAACAGCTAGCGGTCTATGGGTGCAGCACAATTGACTAGGGCATACAACTGATTGCAAAAGGATGTGGGGTCTCTTTGAAAAAGCTTCTGTTGCAGCTAGGACATTGCATTTAGAAGTTTCTAATCCAGTCTTTCTCAACCTTAGCAATTTTAAGATCTGTGGGCTTCAACTCACAACATTTCCCAGACAGTGTTGCCCCAAATGGCTGACTGGGGAATTCTGGGAATTGAAATCCACAGAACATAAAGTTGTGAAGATTGAAATACACTGCTCTAATGAGTATCGGATGAAGGTTCTCATCCTCCGAGCTTGTGGGCTGATTTCTAAATGTTTTCTTACCAGGCTAAGTAACATTTTCAGGGGAGTTTAGGGGATGTCAGTGTTAGTATTCTTCTGTTTATAAGGGCTTCAGGTGTGTGGGTGTCAAACACTTATAAACAGAAGAAGACTGACATCCCCTAAACTCCACTCAAGAGCTCCTAGAGTCTTCATCGACAGCCTTGCTAAGTCTTACTGTTGTGTTCTATGCAATAAATCCATTTGTGTAAGAGTCCTGTATTTGTCTGGTTCCTAGCATGAAATATTATAGAGATATGATGTGAGCTTGGGTGACGTTTTGGAGATGATAGGAATTTCAGTACTGAACATCTTACATGTTCAATTTCTTTGTAAGTAAGTACATTTTAAAAGAGTTTAATGGCAGTTTGGTTCCCTTGATGTCTAGGATCCAGTTGATTTTGAATGGAGCTTCTGGATGGAATGGGGCAAAGGATATATACTGTGGCTTCTTTTTGGCCACTTGGTGGTATCACTGGTATCCAGCATTTACATGGAAAAGGTACGTGATTTTATTTTCTACTAAACATTTTCTCATCTGCTTTCTACTAAAATTATAATACTCTGCATTAAAACTACAATAATCTGTATTTAGTGTATAAATGCTTAAGTATGTTATTGCGGTTGTATTTGCATCTTCCCTTCTTCAGTGATGCTTCAGACTGGTGATTATGTTGGAGGGTGGGATACAACTGAATCAGGTGTTTCTTCTCATTTATATGTTACTCACATGAAAGGCTTTCTTGAGAATATGGTATTGGTTCCCCCTCATGAACACAATCTTTGTGTTCATCAACAATTGAGGGGGAATCAGCAATGCTTCTGGATTCTCCACTGCAACAGGGGCCCCAACAGTTGAGGCTCCTGATCATATAAAGAAGCATCCAGGAGTGCAAATTTGAGTTGCTTCAATCTTTCCTTTCACACATAGAACCCAAGAGTCCAACTTTGTTGCCCTTGAATCATGTTGGAGTCTTTCCCATAAAAATATGTGGAGAGGGCTAGATTTTAAAAGGAAGACAATATGAGGAATGTTTGACTGATATCCCTCATTTCTTCTGTCTCCCCTATTACTGTTTTATTTGTTTTATTTATTTGGCTATCAGAAGAAATAAATGTGATATATGGAACATCACTGCACTGAGTTCCCCTTAGGTAGCAGTTGTGATATTACAGTGTTCCTTAGAAGAAATGTTGTATTTTAGTTGCATGATGTCTTGGTAAGAATAGGAACTGATTTTTTTTTTAGGATGAGGAACAAAACATTCTCTTTCACTTTCTGCTCTTATTACCCTCACTTTGCTGCCTTTGCCACTCTGCAGTCTGCCCTGCACTCCTGTCACCCTGCCCTCCATTGCCCCTGCCATCCTGCCTCCTTGCACCCCCCCCTGTCTCTGCAGTCCTGCACCATACTGCCTCCATCATCTGGTGTTTTGCTATCCTGCCATCCTTGTGCTCCACTCTGCACTCTGCCCCACACCTCCACTGCCCTGTGCTCAGCTGCCCCTGATACTTTGTACTCTGCCCCTTGGTGTCATTTCCGCCCCTCCGCCTTTCCGATGCTCTACCTTGGCCTCTGCTGCTCCTGCCTTTATGAAGCCAGGCACACCTCATCAGTAGTGGGAAGAAGAAGGCGTGGGTTTTGCAAAACACAGGGCAGGTGGCAGGGGTGCGTGGCAGAGTGGCAAGAATGGTGGGGTAACTGAGTGGAGAAATACAGGGTGGCTAAAAGAGCAGAGATGGGGGAGATAGGCAGATGGTTGAAATGTACCTTGCATTGTAAATACAGAGTGAATTTTAATCACCTGACTTCAAGGGTGCTGCTACAGCCATAACTTTGAGGTCTGGGCATAAGTATAATTTGTTTAGCACCTTTGTAACTTCAAATAGTCACTGAATGAATGGTTTTTAAGCTGTATTCTGATTGACAGTATATGACAGCAATCTAAATATAGTAAGTCCATCTGAATAATATCCCATTTTAAAAATACCTTGTGGACAACATGTGGGAGGATTGCAAGTAACAAATAAAATGTTGCTATAATTACAATGAAAGCAGTTGTGCAATTATTTTTAAATGAAAGTAATTGTTTTAGTTTGTTGATTTGAAGCCAGTGCTATTAGGTTGATTTTTAAATCAACAGTATATGCTAGTTCCTACTGATTGTCTTAATTAAGCAAGGCCTATGTATATTTTTATCTGTTTTAATAAGGACATTACTTTCATATCAGTGTAAAAGAGAGAATCTATGGAGTTCCTCAGTTTCATCTGGAATCTTTTTAAAGAAATGTCGAAGTAAATAACTTCACTCATACAAAACTGACTGTAGTAGTTATGGTTCAGAGGATTTGTTTTCAAAGGAAGCATGGAGAAAAGCAAAATGGCTTCTATCTATAAAGTTTTTACTGGTCCACACAGAATGTCAAATTATATTACAACCCTGATTTCACCCAGTGTGCTATGGCATATAGTGTTTCTGAACCTTGGCTACTTTAAGATGGGTGGACTTCAACTCCCAGAATTCCCCAGCCAGCAATAGGAGTTGAAGTCCCCCCCCCTCCATCTTAAAGTTGCCAAGGTTGAAAAACAAAGGCTGATGCTCAGATTCCTGTTTAATCACACTGTTCTGTGATTATGGCCCCAAAATAAGTTAAGGTTAGGCATGCTGGTCTCAGTAGAGGCAAATATGATAAATAAGAGTGAGGCAAGATTCTCTAATGTTAAACCAAGCATCTTTCTCCTTATTCTATGTTTTGGCATGTTGTATAACTTGGTAAGGAATGTGCCCTAGTTTATGGCAATTATGGAATGCTTACGTAATACCAGTTTTCCTGGAACAGGTCAGATAGATCTGAAGGGAGATTCAGCATCTTTTTCTATAAAAGCCCATAAATTTTGAAGAAGGCAAGGTTTCCAGACATATAGTAGTCAGTCTATTGCTCTATCTCCTAGGATAGTCACTTGGTAGAGAGGTAGGCAGTATACATATTTAATAAATAATTACATAGCTGTTTCTTAGCTTTCATCTATAAGTTCTATCTCTGTGACTTGTTGAAAGTGCTTGTGGGTCACCTCCTATTTGATACATCTGGTCTAAAGTAACTGTAGAAAAACGCTAACGTCCGTATGAGGTTTTCAAACTAAAAGATCTTTGAATCCCTCTTCTTTCTTCGAATTGCAGGACTGAAAATAGACTCATTTCTTCTCACAACTCAGACTTTGGGCTTCTCTACCTCCTTTCTATCTATTAATCTTGGGTCCTTTGAATAGCTGAGATGTACTGCTCGCCTTGGGCATCCCATCCCACCCCACCATTTTTGGAAAATAGTAATTATCTTCAAGTTGTTCAACAGTGGGAATAAGTTGGCAGGGTCCCCCACATCTTCCTTCAGAGTTCACTTCTAATGAACTCCACGCTGAGTAGTGGTGGAAGAATGCTGTGCTATAACCTTATTAAAATTTGAGGATAAAAAAGTCAAGAAAGAGAAAAAAAGATCTATGTGCTCAGTTTTAGACAGGAAATGAATTTATGAGAACTAATTTTTGCTTGTTTCTGAACAGCAAGTTTCTGTGCTTTTCCTTTGCAGATGTGTTTTTTCAGAACAGCAAAGTTCTTCTTCTCATTTCAAATTTGCATTGGAAAATAATATTTTTACGTGCATTGTTTTCCCTAATATATTCAAGTTGTTTTAAGAGTCTGCTCTACAGTACTGTGTTTCATAGTTAGAATTATTTGAATAATTCTTGTCTTCAAAGGCAGGATGAATGAGGACATGTCTGGATGAGCTTGAATGGGTAGTTTATGTACCCTAAACAGTGATTCTCTCAACTAAAACTTTTCTTAGAATCCTTCGACCCGTCTTGAGGCCAGAGGGTTGGTGTTGGGGTTTTTTTTGAGTGAGCTGCTCATTTAAGCCCAGGGAAAAACAATTTTGAGATGGGATAATCCTTAATTCAAAGATGAATTAAGTGTGTGTGGGTTTATATATACATGCAGTATATTTTTAATTTATTTGTCAACTTGTATACCATCTCAGTAATAGAGTGGCTTGAGGAAACTTACACAGTAGGATTAAAACATCAAAAATTAATAACTAAAAACAATCAAAACCATGTAAAGAGCATTTCATGCACATTTAGGAAGATAATAATATAAGCAAATCCTTCACTATCATCGTGGAATAGACTAATCCAGCCCAGCCCAGCTCTGATAAAAGAGCTAGACTGTTATAGCTTTGTGGAAGCCAATAGAGTCAGGGCTATATGGATTTCAGGGGCATGCTGGTCCCAGATCTCACGAGATTACAGTGCTTTTAAGGTGACAGGAGGAGAAGAAACCCATAGGCTACCAGAACCTGAGCCATAAAGAGTTTCTAAATGAACACCAATTTGAATAGCACCCAGAAGCCCACTACTAGCCAGTATACCTTGCAGAATAATGGTATTACATGAATGAAATGAGGAATCTCATAGTTACCTATGAGCTGCATTTTGGGCCATTTTGAGGTTCTGAGTACTCTCAAGGTGAGTCCCATATAGAGCACATTGCAATCATGTAGATCCTTGTGGAATGGGGGAGGCCACTAATTCAGTGAGTCATGTCCTCTTAGAGTCTTCATTCTCTTTTGCTGAGATTATGTTCAGATCTGGTCCTCATTGCTCCTTTCATAAGGAATGAGCCAAATAGATCAGATGAAATTTATATCCACTTCCATTTTATATATTCCAGCATTAGGGCATTTTCATTTGCCAAGATTCTATTTTTCTGCCTACTAACCGTTGAACCAAGAGTCTGATCATTATTAATTCCCTTTATTTAATATGGCATTTGACATAGACAACCAGGATGAGTGCTGCTAAATACCCTGTCAACTCTCAAAACCACTCTAGCCAAAACCATATTTTTCTTGCTACATTTCTTAGTTGCCATACTTATGGGGCAGGGAGGGAGACTAATAGAATGTAGAATGTTTTCTTCCAATGTGCCAGACATAACAACGATAAGGCTCCTGAGAACCAAGGACAAATCAGTGTGCCCTAGCAACGACAGGAGGGAATGCTGAGAAGTTCATCACCTGCTTGGTTGGCTAATGTAACCTGTTACATGAGAGGGGCTGGACAGTAGTTATTCTTTAATTATACCCAAAACACGGGAATTATTCAGGGTTGGTGTCACTTTGGACTGTGCCAATATGATGTACCCAGTAAACTGGATTTTTGAGGAGCCAAGGCCCCAGAATCTTGAATTGGTTGGGAGCATTACTCGTAATCATGACATTAAACCAATACTGAATAATTCCTGCATTTTTGTTATCCCTTATTCATGTGTGACATCTCATCATCCATTCTCTCTGACTTTTCAGTACAAACCTTGGTTTCTGATGGTGTATGGAATTGCTGCCTGTTGGTTTCTACTGGGATCCAAAGGACTGACTATGATTTTTCTACATGTCAGTATCTCGTATTTAGTAGCCCAGTTGAAAAATCCAATGCTTACATGGTTGACTTCCTTGCTTCTGTTGTCAACTCTGCGACTATCTGCCGTAGAAGAAGTGAAGGTAAATTACACATGTAACTTTTGTGTGTGTTTATTTTGTGAAAGTCTGGGATTTTGAGAAATTTAGAGGAATCACTCTTAGAAGATGTTACGGTTTGCTTACAATGTTTCCACATTAGAAATTTAGAAATAAAACATGTAAACTATGTATTGAAAATACATAGTTACTATGTTTATTTTACAAAAGGAAAACAATGACCTGATACCTGATAATTTTTTAAAAGCAAGAATTGGGTTGATTCCTTCATACAATCTAGGTATAAAAAAAATTAAATACTAAATGGCCAGTGGCTAAAGTTGGCATTTCTTAACTGAGGCTGATAGTAAACCATAGCGTGAAGGAGATGAAAATAACTTGAAGAAAAGTTGATGTAAAGTAAGCCACATGAATTTTAAGTGGTTCTGAAGTAGCAGCAAAATCATATACTGTTCCAGTTAATATACCTATATCTCAGTAATGCAAATGCAAATTACTGCAGTACAATTGAAAACAACAGTTCTAAGTTTATGTATATGCTTATCATTTGTAATAGTGATCACTGTAAAACAGTGTTCCTTAAAGACTCAGCTTTGCTTATTTGAGAATCTGCAGCAGCATGTACACACACACACACACACACACACACACACACACACACACACACACACACACATATATATGTTATATTTATGCTGATAAATAAATAAAGGGAGACTAGTATAGATCTATTTCAAGGTATTTAGCTCTCATCAGCTAGCCATACCCAAGTTTGGGAATCGAACCTGTGATGAGAGCTAAATAGCTTGAAATAGATCTATACTAGTCTCCCTTTATTTATTTATCAGCATAAATATAACAAATGTAACAAAAAGGCAACAGTAAAAAATATTGGGTTTCTGTCTGGATGGTCTCTTGTGACGAGCCTAATGACAGAGAGTGGAAGTGTGACCTTCCTCCCATACTTGGGCATACCAGGGGTTGTGACTTTAAGTATATAGATAAGTAGACATATATATATATATAAGATTTTTACAACCCCTGGTAAGCCCCAATTATGGGAGGAAGCTAACTGCTTCCATCATCTGTCAATCGGCTCGTCACAAGAGTCCATCATGACAGAAACCCGAAATTTTTACTTTTGGGTTTCTGTCGTGATGGACTCTTGTGACGAGCCAATTGACAGATGATGGAAGCAGTTAGCTTCCTCGCATAATTGGGGCTTACCAGGGGTTGCAAAAATCTAATAGATACCTTTCACCCTGGCTTCGCTGATAACGGATAGGAGCCTGTGGCCTAATGGCTAAGATGTCTGCCTAGTATGTAATATAGCCCAGGTTCAAATCCCAGTAAGGGTATGGCTAGCTGATGAGAGCTAAATAGCTTGAAATAGAGCTATACTAGTCTCCCTTTATTTATTTATCAGCACAAATTAAAACACACACACACACACACACACACACACACACACACTATATGTATAAATGTATATACATATGTGTTTGTATGTACTGTGTGTGTAAAAAGAAATAAATATTACTTTACACTGTGGGCCTAAGTCGCTAAGGAAAGGGAGTTTTGGATAATGCAGCACTTTCATTTTGCTTCCTGGAAGATTATTTTCCTAAATTCATACAGGCTAACTTAGAATAGTTTCAATGAAATAATTGGGAACTGTGATGGTGCAGTGGTTAGTGGTTAGAATGCAGTACTACAAGCTAATTCTGCCGACTGCCAGCAGTTCGATTCTCACCAGCTCAAGGTTGATTCAGCCTTCCATTCTTCTGAGATTGGCAAAATGAGGATCCAGATTGTTGGAAGCAATATGCTGACTGTGTAAACCACTTAGAGAGGACTGCAAAGCACTATGAAATGGTATATAAGTCTAAGGGCTATTGCTATAGTGCAGGGATGTCAAATCTGGGTCATCATGGCGTTGTCATGTGACATATCAGAACTTTTTTCCCCCTTCACTAAACCAGGCGGGGCTGGGGTCAGCACTTGATGCATCTGGCCCGTGGGCCATGAGTTTGACACCCCTGCTATAGTGCTATTGCTATGGAATGAATTTGTTGGCTGTATTCCGACTTTGTCTAATGCTACCTTTCACCAGCAAAACTCATAGGAAGCGTTTGGATAATATGAAGCAATTATAGAGTTTTTCTTTTATAAATCTTAATAAATTTTCTGGCTATGGAATATTACTTTTAATAGCTATGTTAATTTTTACGTAATCTTCAAATTGGTTTCATTTTTTTCAGAGAGGCTGGTATGCCAGTGAAAATGAGTATTATCTACTAGTTTTCACCCTGATTGTACGCTGTCTCTATTATACAAGCTTCAGTCTGGAATATTGTTGGGATAGGACTACTGAGATGGTGCAGCATTCATTCCTTTGGATGTTGTCATATACATTCTACTATCCTGTGTTTCACAATGGACCTGTTATCACCTTTGATGAATTTTATGCACAGGTAACAACACTTTGGATTGCTTTGATGTTCTTGACAGTATGTTTTTGTATTGCTTCTGATGCTACTTTTTAATATCTTACTTCATGTCAGAGAAAGTGATAGCAACCAAAATTAATCTGCACAAAAACTTTTGGATGGTTTCTGTAATAGAAGGAACCCAGAGTTTACATTAAATAAAGGCATGGCCATAGTGTTGATTGAATTATATGGATTTTAAATTAACATTCTATCCAAACAGAATTCATTATAAGTAAATCAAATGTCTGCGTTTATAGAAGAGGGAAAATACTAAAACATACAGAATTGGGATGAGAAATATTAGTTGACAATAGTTCAAATAGAATGAATGTTAGGAATGCAGTTAAATGTCAAGCATCAGTTAGCAATATGATGTTTCTGGGGGGGAAAAACTCTCACGCAATTTTACTCTTCAGTAATAGACCCATAATTTTCAGATGATGATGATTAGCATATGGTATTGTTATATTAGCCAGGAGACCACGATGTTATTGTAAAATAGTAGTTTGGATGTCAGTTTACCAGTTCTGTTGTGAGAGAGATTCACACACTTCCCAAGGTATGCCACAGGAAGGCGAGTTGACTTCACACCAGAAAAAAAGGTGAGCAGCTCTTCCTGCAGTGTCATCCAAGCTCCCCTCCCTTCCCCTGGAGCTGCATCACAAATGGGTGTTGCAACCAGGAAGGTTCAGAGCTGGCAGGAATCTGACTACTTATATGGAACACCAATTCGTCTCCCCACCGAAGTGGTACTTGTTTATCTACTTGCATAAAACATGCTTTCAAACTGCTAGGCAGACAGAAGCTGAGGTGTGTGATCGAAGCTCACTCCACCACACAGTACTTGGACTTGAACTGCTGGTGCAGAGATGATGGATTCAGCATCATGAAGCCACTGAGCCATCAGGCCTCTTATAATTTTCAGACCATGAAAAGTAATAATTTGAATTTTTCTGTGTAAGCCCCATGCTATTTTGGAATACTAAATTGAAAACATTACTTTTAAAAATTATGCAGAAAACCTCAAACAGGTTCAGAGGATCTATTGAAAATTTGGATATAATGGCCCAGAAAAGCGAATGGAAATATTACTATATTTTTCAAATACATTGAGGATGAGAAAGACTTAGTCTGTGCTATCCCAGGAGTAGGGCTAAATTTACAAATTCAAGAAATTTTAACTTCAGTTGAGTATTTAGCTGAATCTTGAGAAGTGTAGCTTCATGGTGGTAGTCAATTATTAAGAGTAGGAGATAGCTATAATGGAAGTAGAATATTTGCTGGGAATACAGTAACTATAGATTTGAAAGTATTATGCCAGGCCCATTCATTTTGATTCTGAATCTGTGAACAAGTAAACTGAAGCTATGGTGATTTTTAGAATTGGATATTGAGTTTTTGCTTATTAGATTTAGCCCCGTTTTCTTCAACCATGTGAGACATGAAGGGTGTCTGCATAGAGCTGATGGCATGTCAGGGCCTGGAGAAAAAAAATTGAGAGTTTTAGGTATTCAAAGAGAGAATTTTTAATAGCTCTAGTACAAGGCCCTTTGAGAATTCATGCTAGAAAATTCCTTTTGAATTTATATTAGATGATTATTCTCATTAGCTATTTTAATTGTATTTTTCTTACTTGAAAAATTCATGTTGATGAGATTTTAAATGGATAATGTTTTAAATATTGGCCTGTTTCCATAATTTATTTTAAACAGAAATGGTCTCTCTGGAGGGAGCTGGGAAAAGTAGAGCACAGTTTGCTCTGCCTGTTGATAAAAAAGATCTATATGTTTATATAAAATTTGGAAAAAGTACATTTTGTACATATGAAGTTCATAGATCAGAGGGAGTTATTTCTTAGATTCTTAATATCCCTCTCACCAGCCATCACTCTTTTTTAGAACTGGATATTAGTCTGAGTTCATCAGGCTGTTAGCGGTTCTGATCAACCCCTGTATCCTTCCTGGAGTTGGGATGGGACAACTTGCTTCAGCCAGATCCCCATGGCCAGCTCACCTCCATCAGCTTGCTGCTGCAAATTCACAGGACCACAGGACAACTTCACAGAGCAACTTGCTGCAGGGATAACTTGCTGTGGGTGGCTGGAGGGAGACCTGGGCAGGTGAGTGAGCAGGTGGGCAGAGCACACAGAGCAACAGATAAGTGGTGGAGAGGCAGAGGCAGCTGGGAGATTCCTATTTTAACACCCTGCTATGACCACTGCACCAGGCTTGAAGCCCTGCGTGGCAACGGCAGCAACTCCGAGCCCGATGTGCTGCTGCTGCTGCCATCACCACATCAGACTCATAATGGCTGCTGCTTCAATCCCTGTGCTGTGCTTGCAGCTGTCATCAATGTTATGTGGCACTGGGCTCAGAACCATTGCTGATGCAATTGCTTCCACACCTCTCACCCTTACTACCAGCACTGCCATCCCCAGCCTCTTCTGCTTGAAGCCTGGTGTGGCAACAATGAGGGGTGTGAAAATGGGAAGGCCCCAGCTACTGCTCCTTTCCGCTACCTGCCCCAACATGCTCTGCGTTCTGCCCATTCATTCGCCTGCCCGCCTGGATCTCCCTCCAGCTGCCCGTGGTGAGTTGTGCCAGTGGTGAGTTGACTGTGGAGAGTTGTCCTGCGGCAACTTGGTGGCGGTAAGTTGGCAGAGTTTTGAAACTATGTTGCTTCCTACTTTGCAAGGAAATTAGCCACCCAGTGGCCCTAAACATCTCAGCTGCTATTCATAGTTCAGTATTTTAATGTTGGCTATATAACAGGAAACAGGTGTGTCAACATGCCTTAAGATGTATGATTGGCATGCATCAGAACTGAATTGACAACACTGGGGATGTGTTTTCTCTTTCCTCCACAGTGATAGTTTCTTTAAAGTAGTTGCAGATAGTGAGATGTTATTAAAGATGAGTCAGTGTGGTATCCGGCAAGCTTGCTGAAAGATGTAATAAGAGTCATTAAGTAATCTTCTATTCTTTATGGAGAATAAGCCAATCATCTGTGTAATCACTTCCTAGCAATGAACAGAAGAAAAATAGAGGGGGAAAAATCAAGTAAAGAAATTGGAAGTTGGCTAAATGAGGAGTTTCCTCATTCCTTTTTCTGCAACAACTAAGGAAATAGCTTCTTAAAAACACCCCAGAATTCTACTTTATATTTAATAGTCAAAAGTCTACAATAATCTTAGGGAAGGAGGAGTAATCCTGTTGAGCAGGAGATCAGATATATAATCCTATTAAACAATTTCATAGACGTTAGAAGAAATATAAAATTGAGATATCTAAGTCATATATACCCTTCACCTTCAACCAGTTCTGCCTAAACGATCGGAAACATCATATTTCTTCCCTGATCCATCTGAGAACAAAAAGCTTGTTTCAGAAACAATTATCTCAACAGGTGATAAAAGCTCGAATGCTGATGACATTCAAATATACCACACTTCCCTTTGGAAAGAGTTCTGCCAGCTATTACAGGTTGAATGAAATGTTACAGAATGAGCAAACTTGCTCAGGGAAATTCGCGTACTTTTCATAAACTGAATTTAGGGAAAGTTGTAAATGTGAAAGACAATAATCATAATTCACTGGTGGTATAAAGTAAGATGTTTATTTTTTTTTAAAAATGTCCATTTTTTTAATGGCCGTGATGGCGAACCTATGGCATGCATTCCACAGGTGGCATGTAGAGCCCTCTCTGTGGGCATGTGAGCCATCACCCCAGCTCAGCTCTACCATGCATGCAGCGTGCCTCCCACTGGCCAGCTGATTTTCAGGTCTCTTCTGCACATGCAGGGGGGAGCGGATGCCCCCCCCAGTCCGTTTTTGCTCTCAGGAGGCTGCAGGAAGGTCTACTTGGCCAAAAACGGGCCGCAGGATGGCGCATGCACATGTGTGGGTAGAGGGGAGAACAGGGGTGGGGTCACATGGACATGTGCAGCGGGCGGGCCATGCAGGGGGGATGTGCACATATTGCATTATGGGTGCGGGTGTATGAACTGTCTGTTGCATCCATGTATACATGTTTTTGGCATGCAATGACCAAAAGGTTAGCCATCACTGGGTTAGGAGCTTATCCATGTAATCCAACAGCTAAATGTTGTATATCATTATCAAAATGCCCAAGGCAAGGGAATTCTTATGCTAAAAATGCTAGATGAATTCATTATTTTTATGTAATAATAAAATCATACAACTCATGATGCCATGCAACTGAGAATCTAAAGTATAAACAGAAATATTATTTTCAAAAGAAAATTAATAATGGTAGGTGACTAACATTATTAGTTTGAATTGCAAAAGTTTTTTTAAAAACCTGATATTTGACATCAAAAAAGGCATTTTTGCATAAAGCTGCACTTCTATTTATAGATACTCAACTGAAACTAATTCTGTTTACATATGTTTTTTCATAAGAGGGCATAAGAAATATATTTTCTTTAAGGAAAACAATTACGTAAGAAACATTATCAGTGAATATGGCTTTTGGGAGCAAGATGGCATACATGTTACCTGCTTCCAAGTCGTGCTAGTGGAATACTTTTAAAAGTTTGCAGTCTTAAGAGATCACCAATTCTTATAAAATTTCAGTGTTCCACAAGAAATGTTTGGTGAGAATGCTAATGTCCGGTAATGTGACCATTTGCATCATTTGTGACTACCGGTGCTCCCTGGATCAAAGATTAGGAATAATTGAATTGCATTATTTGCAGTATGATGACAATATTAATATGTGGATGATAAAAGCCCTGATGATCTAGCTGTGCCAGCTGGCATGAGGATCTACTAGTGCTAGACAAACCGTGGGAGTGGTAGACGACTTTAGGGTGTTCCTTCTGCTTTAACTTTCAAAATCTGCCTTTATTTTTATTGTTTTAATATTGCTTTTATTTATTTTTAAATCTGTTTCTAATACTGACTTTTAAATAGTGTTATGAGTCACTCACAGTCAGTTGGGTGGTGTATAAATTTGATAGATAAATAAGATGCCATATGTATGGTCTTCACATGTCAGTCACGACTAGGCTTTCTTCAACAGCATGTTCATAGACTATGCTCACTAAGAATTCTGGGAGTGATCTATCATATCTAGAGGACAGCAAGCTGCTCTATAGATTGTTGTTTTGGTAGTGTGGAATCAAACCCAGGATCCAGAAAGCAATAATCAAGGCTCACTATAGTGTTTATTTATTTAACAGTGCTCACAGGAGACGTTCTCTTCCAAAAGAAAAGTGGGGGACACACCCCTGCAGACAAATAGATCAGTGGTGGGTTTCAATTTTTTTTTGCTATCGGTTTGGGGGCCGCGGCTAGGTGGGGGCCAACTTGATGTTACTCATGCCCACACCCAGTCAGTCACATAACCCCCCACCAAACCATACCCACAGGAAAAGGTAGGAACATTTTTAGGATTTCTGCCTATCTATCCCTGCCCTCCCTTTGCCTGTCGCCCCTGTTTCCCCTTCTCTGGTGGCCCCACTTCCTCCTCCTCCACTGCCTCTGGTTGCTTACCTTGCAAACGGACTTGCAAGACAATGGGATGCACATGTGTGAAGAAAATGCAATGACAGCAGCAGCTTTTTCGTCGACCAGAGGACATTTCAGCGGCCTGCAGCCAGCCGCTGCCTCTTTGAGAGTTCAGTATGCAAAGTGTCGGGTGATCGAGCAATGACCGGGTGGGTGGGGTGAGCAATGGGGACAGGTCCAGGGGCATGGCCAGCTGGCCATTGCTACCAGTTCACCGAACTGAGCAAAATTTCTGCCACCGGTTCAGGCGAACTGGTGCGAACCAGCTAAATACCACCTCTGAAATAGATGCATGGGTATTATACATTTCAGACAGGAGGGGAAAGTGATGTATGCATTTGAAATACATCTCAGGTTACTTCCTGCCCTTCTGTTACCTACAGAGAATAATGATTGTTTTCTACAGATATCAGAAGAGTAGGAAGTAACCGAGATATATTATAAATACATATGTTAGAAGAAACATTTGTCTCTTGAGATTCAGCAATTGCTATGGGGATGTTCTGATAAAACCATAGTTGTTGCAAGGACATATTCCCTCAATTTGCCTATCAATCAGTCCCATCCATCTGAAAACTGTTTTTGCTCCAGAATAGTGTTTTTTGTATGTTTCATCATTTTTACAAATTTCTTTATTATCTCCCGTATTACGATTAAATGCATATGTGCTTCAGATTACAAAAATCCAAGACTATCAGCAAGCACAGTGCATTTTGTATTGTTTACATGTTTTAATTTTCAAACACAGAGACTAAATAAAAATTCTGATTGGAATTAAAAAGGAAAGAAAAGATTGCTTGACACAATAGTCAATTAAAATCCAATTCTATACAGTATTGATGTTTAATTTATTCTAATACAGATGAGCAAACAACAACCCTGCAGTTGGAAGTCCAATCTATCTATTTTCATCTGGGGAGCCATTCGTATTTTGATTTGGTGGTGGTTGGCAGAATTGATGATTCACTTTATGTATATGCATGCTCTCTACAGCAGCATTTCACACCTGGAAGCAGTAACTTACTGGACGTTAGGTGAGTGTATGTCTTTGTGTATAGAACTGATTGTTTTGTATTTATTAGGTGGCTAATCCTAACTCAGTGTAGAATCTATGTCCCCAGCAGGTTCACCAATAACAGAAGCAACAGAATGAATTTCAGCATGAATTTATTGGTTCAAATAATTACCTTTTTTGAACATTGCTTGGTTCAATAGAAATGAAGTAGAGATATCCACAGATGATTAACATTGCCTTCTCACTAAGGGAAGCAGTAATGTATCTATGTGTTCATTGGGCTACAAGGACTGAGTTCCTATTTAAGCTTCCCATGCTAGGGAAGCTGCATGCTTAGGTTAGAAAAAGAGAAATTATGCAGAGAAATAACAAAGGGAGCATAAGTATTTAATAACTCAGGTTCTTGTATCATTACACTGCACAGACAACTTGAGCCTGGCACCAGCAGAAGTGCAATAGATTCTCTACCTCAAAGTGTATTCCTCCTCCCCTTCTCAACACAGCTTATACGTTCTATAAGGGCTATATTTTTGGTTATTACTTATACACCATATATAGTACAGTGGTATTTTGGTACTCAATAGCTTTGAAATTCACTGAATTTGATAGTCCATGCATTTCAACATGAAAAATTTTCTTGGTACTTAGCATTTGTTTGGTACTTGAAGCACAAATTATAACTTGTCATTGTCACCTATTTGTGACTCACTACATTATTCCTTATGGGAAAATTTTGGTATTCTTTATTTTTGGAATTCATTGTGTCTCCTGGAACCATTAACAATGAATACCAAGGTACCACTGTGCGGGCTGATGTAATCAAGTTCATCCATCTTGCTGATGATCATCCTCATCTACTCTTCCATTTTTCCCACTGGCAGAGTCTTCTCTAGGCAGCTGGGATTTTGGCTTCTGAATATCTTTTTCAAAGCCTTTATTGCTACCCTCCCAAGTTCTAATATTTGGTCAAGTACTTTTGATTACTAGTCGTTTATATTTTCATTGTCAATTTTAAGACTGTTTATTGTATCTGTTGTCATTAACGTGATCTTCTTAGTCTTATTTTTCCACTGTGCTCCTTAATTTCTATTACTTAGAGCTTCCGGATAATTTGCATTTTTAGCTGTTAGAGTAGCATCATCTGCATAATGCAGGTTATTGATGATTCTTTTTCCAATTCTAAAATCACTCTCATCTTCTTCCAATCCAGCTTCCCTTGATACATTCAGCATATGGACTGAATAAATAATGGAAGAGTCTGTGGCTTTGTTGCAATCCTTTGCTAATCTGGAATCTGCTTTGTTCAGTTCCATCCCGCTGTGGCTTCTGGCCTATGTATACTTTTTCATGGGGACAGTGAGATGTTCTGGAATTGCCATTTTCCTGAGGATATTCCACATCTTAATCTGTTTGGCATAACCAAAGACTTTCCCATAATAAATGAAGCCCATATTGACTTCTTTCTGATATTCTGTGACTTTTTCAATTATCTAGCATCAATCAGCATTAAACATAATGATTTTGCTAGCATGTAAATATATTGCAGAGCAGTACAATGTATATTGGTATCAGTTTGGATGTTGGAAGATTGTGTTAGTGATGAGGACATCATTGAATGGGGAGAAGTCATTTTCTTGCTTCATTTTCAATTCCTAGGCCGTGGAATCCAACTTTGCTTTCCAGCTTAATAACTTTGGTATTCTAGTCTCCAGTTATAAGCAGCACATCTTGGATATTTTATTAATTTCAGTTTGAACCTGACTGTGAAATTCATCAGTCTCCTCTTTTTCCGCATCAGTGCTTGCTGCATGCACTTGAATAATCATATTAAAGTGTTGTCCACAAACTCTAATTAATAATGTTTGTTCCCAAATATTGTCCTTGTTATATCCTTCCTATTAAAACTATGAAAACAATATCATTACTTCTTTATTGTTCATATCTTCCGTAGTAAACAGTAAGATATTGTGATTATAAAGGTCCAATTTCACCCTGGTAGTGTGTCAGCATGGAGTTGATCTATTTCATCTTTCACAGTTTGAGCTTTATCCATATTCACTCCACATTTCGCTTCAGATTTTCTTTTCCTACATCGCAATAACAACAACAGCTAGACATCCTAAAGGCCT
Source organism: Thamnophis sirtalis (assembly GCF_051295495.1). Taxonomy (NCBI): domain Eukaryota; kingdom Metazoa; phylum Chordata; class Lepidosauria; order Squamata; family Natricidae; genus Thamnophis; species Thamnophis sirtalis. Next base: position 44,280,148 of record NW_028261386.1, read on the forward strand.
TAATTTAGCCATGACATAAACACATTAGTACTCTGAAAGATTATTTGTTCTTCCTTAGTAGCATGTTGAATGCCATTCAGTAGGGGAGGCCCTTCATCCAGTACTATATCATTAATCATTCTATATTTCATATCTTTGTGGCTTTCTTGGTAAAATACAAAAACAGTTTACCATTGCTTTCTCCAGTATGGTATGAAATGATGCCTTTTCCGTTGTGATCATCTCCCTCCAGCATCAGTTAATAGCTACAGTCAAACATTTTTTGCAGCTTTGACTCTTGTCAACTGGTAATTTGTCACACTCTTCTTGAACAAATGGTTCCAATTGTATTGGGTTTGATGTGTTCCTTCTTCCAACTGTGAGTTTTAGCTCTTTCCATAGATGCTGTATAGGATTCATAGGAGGCTACTTCGTCTATTGTTTACTTTTCAGCCACTCTTGGATTTTCCAAGATGGAATTTTTTAGGTCCTTATTCTGCTGGAGGACCTGTGAGAGGAAATTAAGGCAGAGCTTTCTAACACTGGGCATTCTGTTTTTGCTCTAGAATGCCTTAGTAGTCTTCTGATTTCATTGTGTCCTTCACAGATTCAATGCATGCAATATAAAAGGTAGCAAAGCAACCATAGCATTATGGAACCTCCTCCATGTTTCATAGTAGGAATGGTGTCCTGATTTTTTTTTTTAAAAAGCATACGTTTTCCTTTTGTGAACATAGAACTCTTATGGCGCACCAAACTACTCTAATTTTGTTTCATATATCCAATGGATATCCTGCCAAAAGGATATGCATTTAAGAAAACTTCAGTCTAGCTTTTTTTGTGTCTGTCAGAAGTAGGGTGTTCCTGGATCTTCTATCAGGGAGGTCTTTCAGTCAGACAACGAAGGACACTTTCACTTGACATTGTTGTACTTTGATTTTGAAGGTTAACCAGAATCTGTTTTGAAATTACCTTGCTTCTTTCTCTACCTTTAAAACTATCCTTCTGTTCAAACTGGAGTCAATTTTTCTCTTGCAGCTTTGTCCTGGGAGTTGGGCTACATTTCCATGGACCTTAAATTGTGGTCAGAAGAACATGAACAAACCAACATATTCTTGTTCCCCCTTTTGGCAATTCTCTGCTTTTCTTTCTGTGATCCATGTTCATTGGGCTGCACAAAATGCCCGAGAGAGTACTTTTTTCCTATACACATAGGCTGAGTGACTGATTATGAGATTGAAGATGCCTGTGATACCAATTAAACATTCTGCTGGAGAGATCGCTAAAGTCCAGTTCTGTCTTTTAGCTCCTAAGGGGAACTAATAATTAAATCAATGCTATTCTCATTTGCTATTATTTTTTGTAGACATAAAAACTTGTTCATTATGTTCATTTCATTAAATTAATTCACTCATCATCACTTTGTGAAAAGTGGATCTTTAATTAAAAAAATGAATGCTAGTAATTGATGCTTATAGATTTGGAAATGTGGCCATTTGTTGAGCAGTTGTTATGCGGTAGACTGTACCTTCCATTGTATTTGAAATTTTTGGGAATGCTTTTCCAATGCTTATTAGGAGTTTGATGGCCAGTTTGGTGTAGTGGTTAAGGCATCAACCTAGAAACTGGGAGCCTGGGAATTCTAGTCCTTAGACACAAACCTAGCTGGGTAACCTTGGCCAGTAGTTTTTTCTCAACCCTAGGAAGGATGCAATGGCAAACCTTTTCCAAAAAACCTTGCCAAGAAAACTCCAGGGATTTGTCTAGGCAGTCTCTAAGAACCAGACATAATTGAACAGAAGAAAAAAATTAAGAGTTCAGGATCCTGTTTAGGCAATGAAATTATAATTTAGTTGCTGACATAATTTCTGTTTAAAATGCATAAATGATGGGATGTGTTACCTTGTTAATCTGATAATTTCTTATCCTAAGAATAAATGGATGTCTGGGAAAAAGTGGTATAAAGGATACAGATCCAGCTCTCCCTATATGAATGAGGCTGTTTTCAATAGCAACTTCCAGACTCTGGGATATTTTATTTTCTACAATCCATCAGGATCTTTTTCTTAGTCTTTTCTTTCTTTTTTTGGCCAACTGATTTAATGTTTCCTGTTTATCTTGCCAAACAGATGGTTTTGATATAGCACATGCTCCTTTTATGTTTTAGCTGCTTCCGATTTGCGACTGTTACTTTATTTCATTTATGAGATCCCTTTGTGTTTTATTATTGCAAGCAATAACTGCAATATGCAAATTATCTTGCCAAAAATAATGTCACATTTTCCAGTTTTAATATACAGGTTTCCACAGTTTTTAAAAGAGATAACATATACATAATTCTGCTTTCCTCCCCTAAATACTGGGCATTCAAATAATTATGGAGCTAAGCCCAGTGAGTCCCTTTGAGCTAATATAATTAGACAGTAATGTTGTGATTTTTGCTTTATCTCTTATTTAATTTGCATAGTACTTATAATGGAGGATGCAAAAATTATATTGCTTATTGTCCATAAAGAATAGAGCAAACACTGATATATGATAAAAGAATTGCACTTGTAATTGTAAAGTGAATTGAACTTTCATGGAATCCCCATAGAAACTTTTTTATTAGATTTGCAGTTATCCTTTACAAGGGGCTTTCTGTGAAATATTCAGATTTTGTTTCTGTATTCTTTTTATACTTACAATAGTATGCTAGCATTTAAAAATATTTTTCCTGCTTTTTGTGTGTGAATAGATCAGAAAGTAGATTTCCCTAACATTAAGATTTGAATATAGAGATTTTCAGTCATGGCTCTTCCAAAGGTGCTTTTTTCAAAAAGCAACTGAAGCTTCTTGGATGAGAAGCAAAATGTCTTCAAGTAATAACAAAGTCAAGTTGCCTTTTGAAAAAGTACCTTTGGGACTACACTAAAGTTAGAAGTGATGCTCAGGACATGTTACAGTCTTGGCATTCAAGAACAAGCTGAAGAAATTTATATACTGTCTGTCTGTCTGTCTACCTGTCTACCTACACATACATACACGTGGAGCTTAAGATACTGTATAATGACTTTACTTTTTGAATTGATTTCAATTATATTCTAGGAAAATAAGTTCAGCAGTCAGGACAACTTTAGAAATATAGCTTACGGTATGCTAATTAGGTTAATGACCACCATGATATTATGATATAACTTAAAATGATACTTTTGTACCCTTACGTGTTTGAAATCATCAATTTATTTTGATATTCATTTATGATTGCCTTTTTTGACATGTTGCACTAACCAATAAGACAAAAGAATTGTGTTTCTGTAAAAAGTGCATGTGTTTGATCTTAACAGATTCTTGTGGGGAAAGAAAGCTTTTAACCAATTCGGGTCATGAACATTCACAGCCTTCAAAAGAGTTCAAATGTTTTGGGGTTGAAGATATTATTTGGCCTATTAGCTGGCCCAACTATCCTATCTGAATGAGAAATCTCTCTCCCAGTGTTAGGCTCATCTTTCACCTCTACAGATATTCCTAACCATTCTGTCATGGTTCCGAGTAATGAACCCAATCGAATCAGGGCTCTGAGGCTTCAGTCAGTCTCAAAAGACCTTTTACTGAGTACATCATATCAGCACAGGGGGCCGTGGTGGCTCACACAGTAAGATGCTGGGCCTGCACACCGCTGAGGTTGGCGGCTCGATTTCCGTGAGCGAATAAACCGGGACAAGAAAGGGGCCTCCCCTGATTGCCTACTGGCATTCAGGTGTCCTGTGGGTAAAGATAACACTGCCCAAAAAAATTCCTTTCACAGAGGCAGCCAGCCACCTCGGTAATCCCTGGCTAACACATGCCATACACTTAAGTTGACCCCACTAAAGTTCAGGTGTGACATCAAGATAAGCTCGACTTTGCCTGGGTCTTCAAGAGAGAAAGGTGCTGTTTGGGTGAAGTACTAATTTCTCCAAGAATTATCTTGCATGTTTCCCAATTAGAGTAGAAGTGAGATGCCCCTGTATTGGTTCACTGGTAATGTACTTTAGTTCTCCTTTAAGAACATTTGGTCAACTATGCACTGCCGTAGATAGCATCTGGGGAAATGGATGACATCTGGGGGTAGAGCTTCCTTAAGTGTTTTAACAGTTAAGCCTTGTTTTTTCCTCTAACAACTCCTAGTCTAATGTAGAAGATAGGGGAGATAATTGGATTTGATCCTTGGATAACATTCAGTACCCATCTGTGCCTTGAGCTTAATTCCAGCACCAACATCAAGTTGACAATTATTACTGGTAATTATTTTTGAAATTTGGCACCATTTGTTCTTGATAGTTTGTCCCAAGCACTAATCTAGCAGTGTTCTTTTCAGCTTCTTCTTTTATAGGCTGTTTCATGTAATATAGTTTTATGAGATGAAACCATGAATAAACATGCCCTAATCTACATTTGCTGTATATCTAAAAGTGATTAGCACAACCAGTTGATAGTAGTTTGCATTTAAAAAAATACATTAAATGCCACAGCTGCTGTAGCCCTATGGAATAAGAAAGTATGAATTTGCATTATATTTTGGTCATATTGAGAAAGGATGATGTATATCACTGCTTGGTACTCTTTCAAGCATTAAATAGTACTATTCATTTTTATTGTTAAAATTGAAGAATAAACCTTCTTGATTCAGAATTAATATGAAATGTTCTGGCTGATATCTTTAATTTATAGACTAATAACCCAGCAAATTATTTCTAAATTCAGTTTCAAAATTTCTACTTTTTTGATGGAAGATGTTGGTGTCCCTGCATTCATTGACATTTTAATGAACTATTAACAAAGGAATAAATGTGCTGCTGTTGTTCAAATAGTGCTGGGCAAGAAGAATTTTGAAATAAGAAAATACAAACTCTGGCACAAGATATTTAATGAGATCTAGTGCAGTTCAAGTACTGTGTAAATACTTTTTACCTAAGGGCTGTAAATATCCTTAGAGTAAAATATGATGGTTGCTTTATAGAAACAGATCATCGTTATCAGTCCCATCTAATATACTTAAGCTGAGAAATGTTAGCTGAGAGATGTGGGTGAAACAAAGTAGTTCTGTGGCAGCTGGATTTAGATCTGCCTCTTCTTTTTCTCATCACCACCTTTGTGACCTTCAGTGGGTAGGCTTGTGAAAATAAAATATGTATTTTTACTATAGCACAGAACATTTAAAATGATGATTTTAAGATACATTAAGATGGTTACCGTACACTCTTCTAATTATTATATTTTGCAATTTCCCCCCTAGCTCTTCAATAGCCCTGATTAAATATGTCTTCGAAGTGTTTGCATGTGAAATACATTTCAGTGTATTTTTTCATGTACTTTCTAGAGTTCTCCATGGACAGTACTGCTTTCCATCTTTGTTAGGCTAATAGAAAAAAAAACACCTGTCACATGGTGGTACGTGAAAGACAACAGAGGCTATCCTCTGTTAAGAACAGCTATGGGAAGAAAGCCAATAGGTGGGGTCAAACTTATATTTGAACGAATAAGATTTCTCTTCCCAGTAAAGCTGAAGTGATTTTAGCCCAGCTTATGCTTTTCATTCTGGTCTCTTTGGCCTTATTCATTGAGGTCTCTAATTCATTTAGGTGACCTTTGCACCTGGAATTTTCTAAAGCTCATGGAATTGTTTAGTGGGAGCTTTGGGTAACTAGGCAGACTGCCAACAAATGCCTGTATCTCCACTTTGACCATCATAATATTTTTATCTTTGAACTTTTTGCACTTTTGCTTTATTAAAATTATTTTTAGTATCTAGTTATATACTTAGGAAGTATTTACATACAAATGTTTGCTCCTTCTTCCTGTGCTTGCTTTAATATCTTCAAAGCTCTTTGATTATTATTATTTTTGGTCAGGACATCTCCACCTTCATGTGTATTTTTAAGGGTCAATGTTGCAGGAGCAAACTTTTTCTCCATCATGGATAGGTATAGAGCAGTGTTTCTCAACCTTGTCCACTTGAAGATGTCCGGACTTCAACTCCCAGAATTCCCCAGCCAGCATTCGCTGGCTGGGGAATTCTGGGAGTTAAAGTCCGGACATCTTCAAGTGGACAAGGTTGAGAAACACTGGTATAGAGTATGTCCTTTCTCCAGTTAAAAAAGGTCACATAATAGACATTTGTAAGCACTGCAGACACTTAATAAATACAATCATTGTTTTCATTTGTAAACACAGGGGAGCAAGTTCTGAAGACAGATTCTGAAGCTGTTTTGTGAGGAAAAGTGAAAAGCGGAGGTTGAGGTGTTTGGTTTATGTAAGAAAAGGCAACATCTTCAGTCTTCCTACCACAACCACAAGTTGTCTGGTAGCTTCCCCATCAAACAAATGAGATTCATTCCCACGTATAGAATCTTCCATCAAGGAATCAAAATATTTCCTGCCTGATTCAACTAAAGTAGAAAATTTACTTTTTATAGCAGGCTGAGCCAATGATTGAGTAACCAAGACTTGGTTCCAATCAAGAGCTCTATTTTGCATTGCCTAGTCTTTTAAAGCAATTTTTCATGCTTATCTCCAGCACTGCATGAGCAGACAACTCACAAAATTGTGTCGCAAGATTGGGTCCAAAGAGTTAAGGCAAATGAAAGCAGATGCCTAAAAAAACTGTCAAAGTCACATTGACCTTGATTCTTTGTTTAGATCCTAGAGATCATGGAGTGTATTCAGATAGATCCAGTGGTGGGTTTAAAAATTTTTTAGAACCTCTTCTGTGGGTGTGGCCTGATTTGTGGGAGTGGCTTGCCAGCCATGTGACCAGGTGGGAGTGGCTTGCCAGCCATGTGACTAGGTAAGCATGGCTAACTTGTAAAATGTGGTGAAACTCACTTAACAATGCTCTTGCTTAGCAACCAAAATGTTGGCTCAGAAACTCTGGCATTTGAAGCATGCAAGTCTTAAAGCTGTCAAGTTACAAGACCCTTGCACCCCAACCCTTTAGAAAAAACACCCCAGGGGTGTTCAAACTTGACAGCTTTAAGACTTGTGGGGTTCAACTCCCAGAATTCCTCCTCTCGCTCTTCATCTTGATGATGTGCGGATGGGCGGGGGGAGGGAGCTGGAACCGGTTCTAAATGGCACTATAGATTTGTGGAACCTCTTCTATAGGAGAGGTTAGAACTGGCAGGAACTCACCCCGGATGGATCCAATAGAACTCTTTTCTCTGTTGCAACATTCTTGCAAAAATACAAGAAGGGACATACCGCTGAATGCAAAAGACCAATAAATCCTGACAGTATGAACACAACATTTTTTTTATTATGTTAAGGATGGAATCATGATATATATAAAGAGCATGCCAAGAAAAGGCTATAGCTTCCACCCAATAAAAATTAAGTTCAGGTAGTGAGTGAATGAAGGCCTGAGCTTAAAAATATAAAACCCTTTTTGGAAGTAAATCCATCAGCAGCTGGTTTGATGCATAATATTTTAAGCACCATTGAAAAAAACCGACTAGAGTAGAATACTGCGAAGGAGTTACAGCCAAGAGCCACTGTATATAAATATGTCCATGGTGTATCTCACAGCTATGTCTTCATCTTGAATATAAATTACCATGTTATTTATTCCACAAGTTAAGAAACATCTTTATAACTGCAATTCTACAATGTCTTTAGAATTAAATTACACTATGTGAAATCAATGTCATTTTCTCTCAGTGTAAAACATCTGTATCCAAAATTATGCAAAAGGCTTTGTGTACAATAAGATAGTTACCATATACCACATTTTATGAAGCCTTCATGTCTTGTCTGCTTCAAAAGATATCCAAAAAGTGCTGAGATCATTTCGGAGAAAAAGGAATTGAATAACACAATCTTGAATTCTAAAGTCTCAAAAGCTCACATTCCTATTTTTCACTATGCTGCTTGCAAAATCTTTAGAACTTCTGCACTGCATTTCAGAATTGTTTAGGTCACTACAAACTGACCTTAGCATATTTGATGGGCCTTTTCAGACTCTCAATAATTTTCAACATGGCGAAAGTTGCTACAACATTTTATGCATTGAAGCAATAGCACATGTATGGGACCTATCTAAGGAATTTTAAGCCACTATATCTCAACAGTGAAATTTCAGAATGATCTTTGTAATTATCAAAGATCCTTTGCAGAAGGCCAGTTTGCTGGTTAAGAATAATAATAGTGATTTGTCAGACATTTCTCCTAAGTAACTGCTGTTGTGCTGATTATTACATAAATTTGATTCTGTTAAGAAAAAGAGATTGCATAAAAATAATTTCTTTCTTTCTTAGTACTACCATGTTTCTTTTGACCCCCAAAATAAGTGCTTGGCCTTATTTTCGGGGAGGTCTTATTATTTTTGAGGTGCAGGAGGCTGGGAACATGGTCATCCTAATGGATGCTGTTGTGTTACAATATTTTCAGGAAGGGCTTATTTTAGCGCATACGCTCAAAAGCCCGATTGGGCTCGTTATCCGGGGAAGTCTTATTTTCAGGGAAACAGGGTATTTTTTACTAGTATATTCACGCATTTTCGGTTAAATACATAATAACTTTAATAATGGAAAACCAAAGAAGATACTGGAAAAATTATAAAATATTAAAATTATTGGTAAATTAACTAATAAAATTGCTCAATATATGTTGAAGACATGGAATGACATAAGAATCTGTTAAGAATTAGTTTTGAGAGATATTCAGAACTGAATTAAATAAATAGGGGTTTGCAGATTGAGACTTTTTTAAAAAAAGGGTTTAATCCAGGCAATATCACTTATAAAATCTGAATTTGTGCTTAATATGTGTTATAAAAGTAGAAATGTATATTCTTCAAAAATGTATAAAACACCAATACAGTCAAAAATTAGAAATGCAGAGTTGATGAAAGTGAAATATGAATTCCATTTTGAGAAGAGCAACACTAGAAGAAGAACCGAAATGAGTGTACAAAAACTTATTCCTAGATTACCCTTCAGTAACCTTATAGGAAGCCTACTTAAAGATTACATCATTGCTATGTAATTTTGTGCAGTGTAGGATTATTGTGTACTTTTTATGGTTATTGTTGTGAACAGCTCAGGATTTATGGTATATAAAATGAGTGGCCATATAAGTCTAATAAGTAAGTAAATTCCAACAAATGTGTTATATCTAACAAAAACAATGTTTTCTGGTAAGAATAAAATTCTGAAAAACAAGACATTGTTAATGCTTTTAGCAGTGACTACTAATAACTCTAACTCTAAATTTTAAAAAAGAACTCAACTATCTGTATAACATGAAAATGCAACAATTGCGAATGATACAATGTTTGTGAAATAGAATACATGAAAATGAAACTTTGAACTTAAAATGTTGAAAATGAATTGATTCAAATTAGTAAAATGTTACTGCTGGGGAATATTAACACATATTATTATTATTTGAAAGATTACGGAATCAGTAAATAGTACCTGAAAATATGCTTTCTTACAATTGTTGATTTTCTTCTCTCTTTTGTAGCATAAAACTAAGAGGTTAAGGTTTTCTGTTTAAGTTTCATTCTGAAGAGTAGTTCTCTAAAGGCCCGAATTTGAGTTATCTTGTCATGGATATGAAGGGCTTCCTCTGAACTTTGATACTTCAGAGATGGCAACCTCTTAAAGTAGCAAAGAATGTTTTGTTCTGCACAAAACATTTAACCATGACAGGTCAAAGCAATAATACCTGCCCAGCCTTAGCATCTGTAATAGATATTTTCTACTCCAGAATTGAAAATACATTTGTCAATAAGAGAGCTAAGTACCATAGTCCCAAGGCTTATTAGCAATTTTGGGCAGCAACTTCCAACAGTGTGTGTTTCTTTCAGGAGGGCAGAATCTGTATGTCTATCTGATTTCTGAGGCTTTTCTGAATATAGACAACAAGTCTGAAAACAAAATAAGGGTTTCGGGCACGTGGCCATAATTATCACATTTAAAACATGTAAACAATTCTCATTCATTTCAAGCAGCATAAGCAAGCATGGATAAGGTATGGTTTATGCATCTCAAAAAGAAAAACCATCTAATCATTAGAAATATTATAAGATATTTCATATCCATCCAATAATGTCTGTTTCATGTATTATTAAGCCTTACGATAAGTGTTGTATTTGCTACCATTGCCTAGAAGCATTCTGTATGCTTTTAGAAAATGAAGCTTTGGATAATATTGAGTCTAGTAGAGGATGGGAAAGATACTACCTAAAACTGATGACCTCTGTGTTAAAGAGGCTATGTACTTCCTATTCCCTGTTAGGGGTATAACAGGGCAACCAATACATCAATATCTTGGATAAGGCAAGTGGTGTAGAACATAATACAATATAAATATAATACAAATCTGTATTTTCATGACCTTTACCAATAATATCAACAATATATTATAAATGCTATAGAAGGATGCAAATGGTTGACACTCATGCCTGACATTGCAATTTGTAGAATAGATGTGGTTGACATGTGAAGAAACATGAATTACAGTAGTCCAGTTTATGTAAATAGAAGAGGGCTATCCCCAAATGTTGTTGAACTCAATTTTTTAGCTTTTGCTGTCATGAACATTGATAGATGATTCAGACCAATCTCTCAGACTGCAGGTTACTGTCCCATGAGAATGCACTGAAAAGGGAATATAGCTGAATATTTTAAAGACTCTTACTTTCAGACATTGCAGCATTTATCCTGTCCACCCCCCCACCCCCCAGAGCCACATATCTTTGAAGCAGCACAATATGAAAGGCTAAAAGAAATTTAGGTGCAGAAGTAAAGCACTATCTGTAATAACACTGAACATGTGAAGTATTGACTTAATGTTTAGGGCACATGAAGATTTATAGTTCTTGGAAGGCAAACATTTATCTTTCAGATCCATGTCTTGATTTTACACTGAGATGAAAATCAATATTAGCTTATTATAACCATTTCAGTCTAGAAATCTTAGCTATATTATGGAAGTGTGATATTCCTCCTTACAGTTGTTAAACTGCATAATGATGAATGAGAAAATGAATAGATTAAAAAACTCTATTACAACTTTTGCATTGGTGATTTTAAGATCATATATTGTTCCTTAAATAAAATTTCTGCCTTGTTCTAGAACAGGAGTGTCAAACTGGTGGCCCACAGCCTGGATGTGGCACACACAGGCCATGTCCTCCCCAGTTCTGTGAATGGGAAAAAACCTCATGAAATGTCACATGACATAGTGAGTTTGACACCTGTGTTCTAGAAAAAGTGTTCTGAAAAAATCAGTAACTGAGTAAAAGAGGCCCAGAGCAACCATTCTAATCAAATGAAAAAATAAATTTGGAAATTTATTTTCCAGTTTTCAGTTGGAAAGTTCAGCAAAGTAGACGAAGAAGTCTGGATCTTCTAGACAGACTTGTAAAATGTGATTCACGTTCCCTGACTTTTATCCCCTAAAGCTAGTGGTTTGCTGTGAGTTGGCTCCCTTATTTTAAAAGCCAAATGTATTGTGAAACGAACTGTAATTTTCCAAGATGCATAGTAAAAATGGCCTACATTTATCTTCATTTTATGGAAATTCTATGTGTGAACCACTTCAGTTTCACTATGAATTCGCCAAATCCTTCTAAGTTGGTCCATCCTGCATATGTGCAAGAGGTACAGTACTGATAGAAGAGAATATTTGTAGCTTAGAGTTGAACTGTGAGGTCCTTGGTGCTCTCTGAGCTTGGTACTTATACTCTGAGGTACAGTTTGTGCATATCTGATACAGACAGAAAAAAAGACATACGGTATGCTTTAATAAAGTGCATTTGTAAAAACACAGTAACATATTTAGAAAAAAGAGGACTGTAAATATTACAATGATATACTAAAGTAAAACCTTTTTCTCTTGCATTCTTACAGGTGGCCTTGCATTGGGCCAGGTCCTATTTTTTTATGTGAAATACCTTGTACTTTTTGGTGTTCCAGCCCTTGTTGTTCGCATGGATGGACTGAAGCCTCCTGATTTACCTCGTTGTGTAAGCACCATGTACAGTTTTTCTGGAATGTGGAGGTTAGCTTTATTTGATTGCTTATTGTGCGAGGCTTGTTTTTCTAAAATAGCAGTTGGGTTCTGCAGTAGTCTTTGCCTATTCATTACAAATGTCTTCTGTTTTCAGAATAATTTTCTATTTAATAATCACTGTCACCTAATGCATAGGAAAATTCAAACCTGCCGTCGGGATGTTCTTGACGAACTGACACTGATCTGATAATTATTTCCCTATTCAGTTCTTTCTGAAATATGATTCATTTTCCATTATTGTCCTCTTGAACAAAGCACTTTGTCTAGAAAATTCATAAAATCGGTTAAATATCATTTTATTAAGTAATCCCATAGGGACAGTACTGAGGATAATTTCTTCTATGTCCGGTTAAAAGTAACGGGTTCTACATGAAATGAAGTAACCAGTGTCATTTTGAAGGTGTAAAAATTTGATTGATTTCAGTGTACCTTCGGGTTTCCATTGTTTTAGAAGGTTATTTTTGCTATTGTGGATGACATATATAATGATGACAATCTACTTTTGATGTCTAGAGAAAGGGGCTAACCTATGAAGTGAACATCTGCGCAGCTATTTTGTTTGCTCTTGATAGTGTGGATTTAGCAGCTATTCCCTGAAATGCTTTATATCATCAACTTTGTTTCTCAATTACACTGTCCTCCAGATGGTGTCAAGCTTTCCACCATATGTGTATGATTGATAACCTCCTTGTAATGAGCCTTACAGTGGAATTTTTTAAAAAACTGTTTTAGAACTTTGGCTGGTACAATATCAATGGTCTCAGTTCAATTTGTCCATAAGATAATCCTAAATTAACATGACAAAAATATCTTTCACACATAAAATTAAAACCTATTTGTTCCTATATTGAGCATTCTGGCATGTCTGGGAAACCCACAAGCAAGTCAAGGGCATCAGTTAATAGCAATAGCAATAGCAATAGCAGTTAGACTTATATACCGCTTCATAGGGCTTTCAGCCCTCTCTAAGCGGTTTACAGAGTCAGCATATCTCCCCCAAACAATTTATTAATTGTTTTCCTTACTTTATATAATGTTCTTCATAATGGTCTAATCCCATTTTAAAGCTGATCCTGTATTATATAGAGAAAAATGACTTCAGTTACATATTTTTTTTTATCTTGTGAACTGAAGAAAAATACTAGAAACACTTGTTTCAAACTGATAGAAAGGAAATTATAGGGAAGTCATTTTAAGTTTCAGAAAATAGTTGAAAGCCTAACTTATCATTCCTTGATGGTGATGGGAATTTGTATATTGTGGCTTAGCTTAGGTCATTATTTACTCTAAAAGAGTCTTGCTATTTAAGTTAATATTATCAGATTTGTACATTTTATTCTATGATAACAATTGCTATTTTCTTCAATATGCCTTTCATGCTTGTCTTTTTTTATTTTGCTTATTTATTTATATCCAACCCTTATTATTTTTACAAATAACTCAAGATGGCGAACATATATGATATTTCTTCTTTCTTCTATTTTCCCCACAATTCTGTGAGGTGAATTAGGCTGAGAAAGAATGACTGGCCCAAAGTCACCCAGATGTCTTTCATACCTAAGGTAGAATGGTCTCCCATTTTCTAACCTAGTACCTTAACCACCAGGCCAACATGTTACTGAATTGAACACAAAAATGCTTATCTGGCAAGATTGGAATTAGGATAAAGAGAATTGCCATTTCTTTGAGCTCTTTCTCTTGTTTATTTCCTTTCATTTTGAACAATGGAAAATAATTTATTTAGACTATCTCTCAAGCTAATGTAGATAGCTCTCTGGGTTGGGAGTGCGATATAGACAAGTTTTCAACCTCCCCTTTCAGTCATCACCATCCAATGTCCAACTGTGACTGGATTTTCCTATTTGAGGATAAAATCTCCCCTGTAATCCTGGGTCTCTGAGAACCACATGATTGCTGGCCAAATAAGGCAGTTTTTCAAATTGTATTTGAGCACTTGGCCTCTGCGTCACAGGTAAGAAAAAACTGCATGCATTCAAAGCTCACTAGGATTCAAACAAGCTTTTCAATAATTAATCAGCAATATTAAAAGCTAATAACAAATAACTAATTTTCAGTGGGACTACATGTAGTTCTGATTTAGAAAGAGATGCTGCCTGACAGGGATGTGCAGTGGAAAGACACAGATATTTTAAGAGTTGCAGAGAAGTGGTGCATTTAGATTCCTGTTCATGTTTTTGAATTAATTCTGAAGCACTGCACAGCCCTGCTAATAAGATGATTAATGCTTCCAAATGTAAATGTAAATTATCAAACCTGGGAGGAGGATCCTTATCCTCAAAAATAAATATACTGCCTGAGACCAGCCACACTCTCTCTCAGCCCTAGGAATTAGACAGTGGCAAACCACTTCTGAAATCTTGCCAAGAAAACTGCAAGGAAATGTCTAGGTCAGGGGTGTCAAACTCGATTTCATTGAGGTCACATCAGGGTTGTGTTTGACCTTGGGGGGGCAGGGGGGGCATGGTCAGGGTGGGCATGGCCAACTCAACGTCACTTATGTCAGGGGGTGCCTGGGGTGGCCTGAGGATTCTGCCAGTAAAAATTGGCTTTTGAGCTTCATTTTCAGCTATGACAGCCTCCTACAACCCTCTGCCAGCGAAAACACAGCTCAGGAGAGCTGCACATGGCCCTTGCAAGCTCCATTTTTGCTGGCAGAGTCACTGTGGCCCCGTCCTTTACTGTTTCCAGGGCAGCCCCATGGGCCAGATCTAAGTATCCTATAGGCCAAATGTGGACCGTGGGTCCTGCGTTTGACATCCCAAGGTGTAGGTCGTCACCATGACTCAAAAATTAACCCAAAGAAGTTAAAACACAGGTTAAAATTAAGAATATATAATGTATCAATATAAATTAAGAATATATTTAAAAAGTCATTTAACAGCTACCAAAGATCCAGAGTGGTTTACAACTTATTACTAAAAGATCAATTATAGAAATAGTTCTTAACAATCTTAATAACAAGCTACACATTCATGGGAAATGACATGCATAAGCATTTTCAAAAGAGCTTCTTGTACTGTACTTAACAACTGTACAAATACATAACACACTGTAGGTTTTTCTGTAGGGGTAACAAAAGAAAATACCATATCTCTAGAATCTGTTCAACTCTTTGCTCCCCAAACAGCATTTTGGATAGTCTGCGAGCACACCATGTTCAGCCTTGACTATTATCTAGTCTGTTGAGTAACTAATATGAACTGAGACAGGAGGGAGGGAAGGAAGGAAGGAAGGAAGGAAAGAAGAAAGGAAGGCAGGTTTAATTGACTGGGATTTTAGATGCTGATCATCAAAAGTAATAAGCATGTTTGTGGATTTAAAATAAATCACAAGAAGATTCCATGAAAATATGAAATATTTCATTTCCATTTATTACAAGTGGAAAGATATTATTGAGTCATTCAAAATGGCACTGTTTCAAATAATAATGTAAATTAACTGCCTTGAGTTATTTATATAAAATAATAAAAGCAAAATATAAATAAATGAAAAAAACCAGGCTGCAAACATAATAAAATGTGACTGGGGATGGGGGCATGACTATGTGTCATTACTGAAAAATATAATTTGTAATAACATGCAGTCATTTTCCCCAACTTGACATCAAGTTGGTTGGGAATATTGGAACCTTTACTCAGGCACATCTGCAGATGCCAGATTTACAGCTATGTCGATTTTAGTCAGTGATGAGTTCATTGATTGTTAGACTTTTGAGAGCGAAATGTAAAGATAGCAAAAAAAGTTTTTATAAGCCATGATACTACCCGTTCTGAGATTGGAAAGATTGTTTTCTGTTTCATGCTTGGAATCAGGCTAGACTGAGTATTGGAGCTTCATGAAAGGATTTCAAGCTGCTTTATTTCTTTTTTTGTAAAACCTGGGGACGAGCTGTTTTTACTCCACAGTGGAATGGTAGTGGGTGTGGGAGGATGCCATTTCCTTTCTGAGCTTAGATCATCCTTTTCTGTTATCTTTTGTAACCATAGTAAAGGTGATATTGATTTTTTTTCTTCGGTTCAACTTCTCAATTTCTGCATCTTTCAGAAAATTAAGGAGAACTTCTGTCGTCCCACACCATTTCCACCTCCTATCAATCTGTAAAAAGGGGGAAAGTTTGAGGGGAAAATGTCTGGTCACAGAATGTTGATAGTTTTTTCATGATTCTCTCGAAACTAACAATGATGGTAGAATTTTGCAGCTCCAGAAGGTTAAACAATAATGAGTCCAAACAAAGCGGTATTGTTTCCATTTCCCTTTAAGATTATTATAGGAAAACTAATGAAAATTGTTTTTGCCCTTTCATTTTTGCTTTTTTCTATCCTTTTTAAGAAACACATGAAGTAATACATTCTGAAAGACAGAATAATTAGAGTTCCTAACAATGTTCCCATTTGAATTAAATTCTCCTTTATGACATTCTCAGTTATATTTGTGTAATTATTTCAGCGGAAAGTAATTTCTACCAATCTTTCCTTTGATTGCCCAATAACTAATTGAACTCAGTCCATGAATAGATTAAATCTTGCACTTGTTTCTCATGAGCGTAAGCACACACCCCCCTTTGTAGCATCCCTATTGGAAATTGCCACCCTGAAGACATAAATTTATTTGGAAGGATATACATCAAAAGAAACTTTGAGCTGGTAGTGAATGATTTATTTCATTATTTATTTGCTTGCCTGTAGGGTTAGTCATATTTGAGCTCCATTACTACTTTTATAAAATATATCTGTGTGCTTTCCCTGCCAGTTATTAATCTATACATTCTTCTGATGTTATAAATTGAAAAGCGGAACTATAAATTGATCTATAACTGGTTTGGCTGGCAGAGCATGAAAGATGGTTTCAAAATGTAAGAAGCAAAATTAGGAAGCATTTAGCAAAGGAGAAATCTTTCTTTCTTTCATCATCATCATCATCATCATCATCATCTCTCTCTTCTCTGAAAGAAACTAGAGACAGAAGATAGTTTTAAGAGAGTTTTAAACAACCAGTTCAGAAAGATTTCTTTAGATTAAAACCATCAAAAGAATATTAGAACTTCATCTCTGCCCACAAACTTTGAATATTCTCTCCTCCCCAGATTTGCTACCCCATTTATGACTAGCCAAATTGGGTACAGATTTGTCACATACTAATATAACACTATTTTTTCTGTTTGTTTTCCAGCTATTCTCATTCAGTTTGGTAGGAAAAATGCTTTCATTGTTTTCCTATAGGAAAGGTTGAAAAAGTTATCTTGGTTGTCCCAATTACAAGAGCACATTGGTGTGTAAAGCTCTTGTCTTTGTGCTATCATTTCACCAATTTGCAACTTACTTCTCTGCACTTCAAATAAATGCAATCCTATTGTTTTCATGGAAGTTGTGAAAGTTTAGGGTTGTGAGACTAAATGGTTTCACCATTTAGTTTAGATTGCAGAACTCAAGAAACAAAGTATTCCAAGGCAAGTAATTAGCAGTACAGGTGTGGAGAAGATAAGAAAGATTTTTCATGAGACGACATATTGATAGTTTATAGTTTAATGTATCTTTTGGGGTATCCCTGTTTTCCACCACAATGGCTACTTCTGAGTTTGAAAAACTGTTATGAAGGGGAACATCTCCCAGCTCCAGAGCCCTAGCAGTTTCTTTTATAATTCCTATCCCCTTCTCTCCAAAACTCCAACCTTTCAACCCCAAACAACATTCTGCTGTTAACTCTCTCACTAGTGGTGGTGGTGGTAGCTTTTGTAACCCTCCCAGCTAGCTTCTGACAAGCAAAATGACATCATATTCATTTAACAGTTACACTTAATAAATGACAGTGATTCACTCAACAATGGTGGCAGAAAAGGTCATAAAATGGGGTGCAACTCACTTAACAACAACTTAGCATAACTGAGCAGAATTTGGGGCTCAATTGTAGTCATAAGTAGATGACTTTCTCTGTAATGTTGGCTAAGTGCCAGGTGCAATCAACCAGATTCAAGCTAATTACTACAATACATTCTGCCTATAATACAGGAATCTCCCTAGTATGGCAGCTCTTCCTTGGGTACAATCAGGTAAAGCTTCAAGGAATTTGAAGAAGTTCCTAAGAAAGGCCCTTTTGTGGTTGTGCAGTGACTCCAGGCTGAATCTGTGATCCCTCCTCCCTGCCAGGCTGGGGGCTTCCCAACAACCCATGGCTGATACAGGGAAAGTGACTGCAAAGAACATTGGTTGTTGCCATTACAGGCAAATAAAGTTTTTTTCATATAGCCATGCCAGAATTAACTCTAGTATTTATTACAGTGAAGATCCAAAAATGTGGACGTAAAAGCACAAATTGGTCAGAAAATTAATGTATTGTTATTGTTTATTAGTCTGTGGTACCCACAAAAACTATTACTAAACCAACTTATTTGCATTTGTTCAATATTTATAATACAAGTAGGCCTTGACTTACAACCATTCATTTAATGAACTTTATGAAATTACATTGGCAGTGAAAAAAAAAGACTTATGACTGTTTTTCAAACTTATGACCGCTGCAGCATTCCCATAGTCAGATGATCAAAATTTGGATGCTTGGCAATTGGTATATATTTATGATGGTTACAATTTCCTGGGGTCACAGGATCATTTTTTAAAGACCTTCTGACAAGCAAAGTCAATGGGGAAGCCAGACTCACTTAATGACCATGTTACTAACTTAACAAATGTGGCAAGGTCATAAAACAGTGCAAAATTCAATTAATAACTTGCTTAGCAATGGAAATTTGGGGCTCAGTTATGTTCATAGGTTTAGGACTACCTGTAGTAGGAACATTTTCTGATTTATAGCAGAGCATATAAACACAGAGCATTGTATTATTTGTCTATAGAATAGAAGTCCAGTCCAATACATACTGGTAGGCAAATCTTCATTAATAATTGTGATTCAATGAGCCACAAGAATTCTACCTTTAAGAATCCCCCCCCTTTTAAAAAGAAACAGTAATACCTGATGGGTCAACTTGGAGACATTTAGCTGTGAATGGACTTCTGTTTGGCCATGTTATTAATAGCTATTTTGCTTTCAACACCCTACTCACTCCTATATTTCCCCCTCAGTCCTACATTGTCCCCAACAGCAGCTGAGATGTGACTGGTCTCTGTTACTGTCCTGACTGGAATAACTATGGTTTTTTTAAAAAAAAGAGCAAACGATCAGTTCAGTCACAAACCACAGAACAAAAGGCATTGTTCTATTCTTAGAACAATGGGATGCCAGTTGGAACATTTCAAACGGTCATTTCAGGTCAAAATATTTATGCACCTCTGTGAGGTAAAAAAAACAAGAGGCATTTTCACAAAGGAAAGCAGAGGATAATGTTCTTCATAGTATCAAGCAAGCAATTTGTTTGGGCAAAGTTTATTGTTTACATTGTTGATAGCCTCTATCTTTCTAACCTTTTCTCCTCAGTTTCTCCCCTGGGACCGTCCCCAGCACTATATGACAACAGTTGTCGCTTTTCTATGGAAAACCATGTTTTCAATATTCATTTTGTGGCAGCTAACTCACATGTATTTATTTTTTTCATTTGCTCATAGTATGGCGTATCTGAAAATAACAATTAAATATTATGGGTGCATATGAAACTTGTGTTTATGTTTCTGCATTATGAAAGTCAGGCAGGAGTGGAATTTCCCCAGGGCTACTGGTGAATTATGGGTCAATTTTAATTATCTAAAAATCTTTCTGAGCTTGCCCTCCACATCCCTTGAGTTATGACTCCTTCATGCCTTTACAGTTAAAATAATGAATCACAATTACCCATGGAAGGGAGGGAGGGAGAGGGGAGAGGGAGGAAGAGCAAGGGAGAGAGAGAGAGAGAGAGAGAGAGAGAGAGAGAGAGAGAGAGAGAGAGAGAGAGAGAGAGAGATTCTTCTCTGCCTTCTATAGGAATGTTGTCATCTGTTGAAATGCAGAAACAGTAAAATATTTATTGGAAATGTCAAAGTCAGGCTGTGCAGGGCTTTGGATTTAGTTAGGAAGAGGGGCTTTAGAGTGTGTAGGAGTGTGAACACAACAGCTTTCTAATTCAATAAAGTTCCTGTTTCCATCTGTGTGGATGCAGCAGACACCTCTCCATCACAACTCTGCAGTCCTAGAAGAGTTGTAGTTTTAATAACCTGTAGACAGGAGCAGTATTTTTATTTCTGCATTTCCAAAACTGCCTCTTGTCAAGTGTGTCTGAGACACAGCAGTGAGTAGCAGGCTGTTTTAATAGGGACTGGCAGAAAGCTTCCTTGTGCTGCCGATTCAGATGTCTTCTCTGGAGATTATGCCTACTTTATGCAATTATTTTATTCCTTTGCAACAGAACAAATATGCTAGTAAATGTATAGAGCAGTAAAAGAGTCCTATTAAAAAGGAAGACACTATACAAGTTATGTCATTTCAGCATAAAAGCACATGGTACACATTCAGCTGGAGAAAAGAATTCAAGGCATGTCTAACTACTAAGAGCAATCATCCATCAGTCACTCCAAAAAAAAGTTGATAGAAAATCAGGGGAATACATCACATTGGAGTGACGTGATTATCTGTACAGCAGCATTTTTCCTCATCCTATTTCCTATGGAAAATCTTCAAATCTTGAGATGGAGATGGGGGTTGTGGGAAGGGAGACGAGAATTGTGTGTCTTTCAGAACTGTATGTACAAAACTTCCTATGGTGGAATACTGAACAGCTTGGCTAAATTTGGGATCCATTAGCTCTCTTCTACTCTGACTTCCAGGTTCATAACAATATGAAAGAGAAGATGTCTTTGTTGTATTAGTTTATAGCATCCAACTACATGGCAGTAGTCTGCTTTCTGACATCAGCCAAGATCAACTAAGCAGGAGTGAACCTGGCTAATACTTTTTTGGGGAAACAGCAGAGCTGTACAATGGATGAATCATTGAAGCAAACAAAAGAAGGTTACTGTGCAAGATAATTTTGTTTTGTTGACAAGAAAACCACGCGGACCTGTTTGTGAAATCGCTAGGAATTAAGTTTGCTTCAAAAGCAGTCTCTACACTGATTTCTCAGTGATTATTCCTGTAATTATATTATTTTTGCTTTTATTATAACATGATCTTGTTTATGTCTGCACAAGCTTGGTGCAATCCTATTAATATGTTGGGAATGCAGACTTGGTAATGACTCTCAGGCTTAGGTTTAAGCACAAGTACTGATTAACATGTTCAAATGTCTGGAAGCAAAAAGGTGTTTCTAAAAAATCATTGATTTGACCATAAGTCATATGAATCAGAATAAAAGAATAAAGGATCAATAGGGTATCACAGATACAAAATTCAGTTATAACACTAAGATACCCTTTAGCCTGACTGTGTATAAATCCCCAGATTCCACATTTCCAAAACCATTATAATGTAATAAAGATAGCCTAGCTATGTAGGAAACTGAACAGCTATGTGCATTAGTATTGAACTGCCATTAACTTCTAAAAAAATAAAATATTCAATGGAGAGTAATGGTTAAACCTGTGCCTGTTACAGTAGCTGTGTCTTCAGAATAGAAAGTTAAGATGAACTAATTTTGACTGTCCTTCCCCGCTGTGTAGATAATCTGGAAGGAAGGTGCAGACTCCTAACAACCTTCAGATCTCTATTTAAAAAAATATGAAGCTGGTGCTCCATAGATCAATGTTGTTGAAGTCTGTGACATCCCTCACAAATGATTTTGGGAAATCTCTGCTGATTGATCCATAAGAACAAGGCTTTTGCTTATATGGAATTCCTACTTTCCTCCCAAAACTGAAGACATTAAATGTAATCTTGCCAGTATTATTTCTCTCCTCCAACTGAATTTGTCCACTTTCTTAGAACAGAGTTATGGAACTACTCTAAATTTAAGGAGCTTTAATCGTGGTATATTTTTGTGGTTTGGGGCAAAGTAATTTTGCATTAAAATATCCTGGAACTGAGTTTTGATTACACATTTGGCATTTATCCTATTCAAACATGCAAAAATACCACAGCATTTTTTTTCCAGCAACAGCATTGCGTAACTGGTTTGGTCTTTATGCAAACTCAGAATTAATTGATCTTGTAGCTTCCTGGCAGGAAGGTGACATTCAGGCATCCCATTTCAGCCAGTAGTTGGATAAAAGATGGACTGATAAGTCGGGATGATTTTCTAGTCCTGAAAAACAAGCAAGGTATACTTGGGTGTTCCCAGAATTAAAGTACATTTCTGAAAACTGTTAAGGTTTCTTTGTTTGTAATTCATTCAATAATTGAGATCAATATTTATAATCTGTTAGCGTGATAACAGGGGTAATTTACCTTTTCATTAATCTGTTGAGCAACTCTTCCACATTTAATCTGACTGCTTTTATACATTATTACCACAAACCTTAGACAGGAAACATTGTTCCTAAATATCTATATTCCTTAACTTGTTCAGTGGCATTTCTGCCAATATGCCATCTCTCATCTTTGGTGCCTTTACAAAACCAATGATTTTTTAAAAATGGTTGGTTGCACAGTAATTATCCAAACTACCTAATAGCTTTTTCAATCTTAGCTGATTTGGGATACAAACATCTTCTTATCTGCATATGTTAAAAGAGCAGGCTGTCGGGGATTGGGAATGGTGTGGGGGAGCTGTTTCTGTCATTAGTGCAAAATTTGAACAAAATAAGACCGTATATAGCCTTGTGTGACTCCCCATGATGTACTTGTGGGTTCAGATAAAATTAAGATAGAATCAGTTTAACTTTTAATGAAATATTTGTATTTAATGCTCAGATCCGATTTCATTCCAAATTCTTATTATTTAACTTTTGTCCATGGCAAATCTTGATTAATAGAACTAAAAGGCTGCTTTCAGGTCAGTGACTATAGCATATTCTCTGCCTTTTTCATAGTTTATATATTTCATCATTTGTATATTTACATACTGAATGATCTAAAACTATTCCATTATCAATCATGGGATAACCTTTCCTAAACTCAGCATGTTCTTCCAAAAAACCTACCACTTTGATTTCCTAAGTCTTTAGCTTGGCTGTCAGAAATCTAGCATACATTTTTGCCACAATATTGGTAAAACTGATAGTTCTGTAATTTAAAAGCAGTGACTTATCACCTTTTAAAAAAAAATTAGGATGCTGCTGCAGAGCTCAATTTTCTCTTCCCTCCTATTTAACATCTACATGATGTCACTGGATGAGGTCTCTTCATAGTTTAGGTGAGGTATCACCAATATTTGGATGATAACCAGTTATACATCTCCATCCCGGGAATGCCTGAGTGATGTGGATGTCCTGTCACAGTGGCTATAAGCCTGGAGGGATAGATGAGGTCCAACAGGCTGCAGCTCAACCTAAACAAGTGATTGGGTACTTGGGTCTCCCAGTGCTAGCAGTTTTCTACCTTTGTTTCAGATTGTACACCAGGTCTTGCCTCATGTAGACCTGGTGTACAATCTGAAGGTCCTCTTGGACTCATGATTCCTGCCAGAAGAGCAGGTGGCAGCCATGGCTAGGAGAGCCTTTACACAACTTTGAGCTGTATGCCAATTGTGCTCATTCCTGTACCAGGAGGCCTGGCTCACTTTCACTCATGCTCTCGTGACCTCCCATCTGAGCTACTGCAACACATTCTATATGGGGCTGTCCTTGAAGAACATTCGGAAGCTTCAACTGGTGCAAAATGTAGCCACAAGAATAGTAGATGATGTCAGTTACTTGGCTTATGTAACAACACTACTCTTTCAGCTGCATTGGTAGTCATTGTGCTTCTGAGTGCAATTTAAAGTGCTGATTGTAATGTCCTCGACTTGTGATCGGTCTTTAGTCCTTGACTTACGACTGGCCACAAGTCCTCGACATACGACTGACAGCCCAGCAACCAAAGGCTCGCACCTATTGGCTAAGATGCGCCTGGCTGGAACTTTTTGCTGTATTACCATTGGCTGCTCTGCTTGACAGCTCCGTATAAATAGCTGTCATGCAGAGTAAGGTGCTGAACTGTTTTGTAGTTGCTTTTGAGCTTGTTCCTTCGAGAATAAAAGCTGTTTCGTTTACCTCAGTAAGTCCTTGGGTTCAGGCTTCAATATTGATTGTCACCTTGAAAGCCCTTCATGGCTTGTGTTATTTGAGAGACCGTCTAGTTGTTCCTACTCATTTGATCTCGTCCAGCACGATGGGCATGCTCTAGAATAGAAATAAAATCAGAATGACTGATAAAACTAACAAGTATATCTGCTTTTCTTTAACCATTAAAACTTAAAATAGCAATCCAGAATAGGCATAAAGAGGAGTTCATGGCTTTTCCTGGTGAAGGTCCCACTTCACCTTTGAGTGGTATATGAAGCACATCTTTCATATATAATGAATGGGGTGAGTTAAGTATTTAATTTGTTTTCATTTACATTTCATTTACACAATTAAATATCATTAATCTTCATGTCATGTACTTGAACACTTCCCTGTTCTTCACATTAAAAATTATAAGTCATTAAAAAGTAATGACTTTTGAAGATTTCTGCGGATTCCAGCCAAGTTATTTGGGGGAAAGGGGGACACACACATGTAATCCTTGGAATTCAGCTTGTATTCCTCTAATAGGAAATCTATATGTTAAATAAAGAAATCTTTCAGTATTCTTTAATATCAAAAAGTTCTGTTTAATCTGTATTAAAATACAATATTTTGAAATCAAAGAACTTGGGCAGACAGCAAGCCAAATTAAAGGGAGGGGAGAGAGAAAAACACTTCATCCTGTTGCTTGTGCAAACAGATTTTAAGTGGAAAGAAGGGAATAAGGTGGTAAAAGGAGTTACAGCAAATCCAAGGCTACTGCAGAAATGTATGCTTGAGGTCTTGTACCAAGAATAGGACTGCTAAGCTTTTTGGAATTGCCAGGACTCAGGTGGCCCCTTGATATAATTCCTTTCAACTAGCGGTACAAAATCCTTACGTTCATTCTGTTCAGTGGACATAGAATATGGTTGCTCAACCTCAGGTGAAAGCCCAAACTTATTCAAAGTCAACTGGTAAAAGTTATAATTAAATAAAAATGAGGGTCTGCCTGCTGTGCTTGATTCCATCTTCCACATCTTCCTCTATTTCATTTCGCACATATGTGCTCAGGTGAGTAGGAACCCGATTCCCATTCTCTGCCTTTGATGGCCTTTTCACATTGAGCTGCTACCATGAAAGGCTGGAGATGGGAAGGAAGGATTGAAAGTGGATCCTCAGTTGTAATCATATTGGCCATTTATTTGTTTTGGGGTTTTTTTTAAATGTTTAATGGGGGAAAGTATGAAATGCTGGCCCTTTGTTTTGTTTTTTATTTTATTTTACGTAATTGGAAGACTTTGACAAGTGTTCTGCCCAAGTTTTCCCTTGTGGAAGAACTGTAAAACTCTGGTGTTTTGTCTGCTTGATTTTAAGTTCAGTAGAAGACGGTGTAATGCTGTCCATTTCTTTTTGTGTTTTTTAAAAAAATGCATGAGCTTGACAAGAGTTTTGCCAAGTGGCTTGGACTCAAGTGACTGGAAGAACTATAAAATTGATATACTTTATTTTCCTCACCACCAGTGCTCAAAAAACATGCTTACAAAAGGGAAAATAATTGGCATTTGCTTTTCTGGCAAGAGGGTAGTGGAGGAAGAAGCAAGAAAGCTATCAATCAAAAATTATGGGGCCAGACTATCAGGCCATTTCTGAAGCCAAAGTGGGCAGAGGTATTAAAAGTTAGAAAAGGATTTCTTCAGACACATTCATTTCCAGCCAGTTTGAGCATGGGACACAAACAGGAAAGACCACAATGAGGACAAACTTTTAGTTTATTACAATGCATTAGTTGATTGGTTCAATTATTTTTTAAATAATTTGTTTATTAAAAGTTATCATTAACTTTGATTAAAAAAACTAATACAAACTAAAACAGGAAAGGGGCACATAGAAAAAGAAAAAAAGACTATACTAAAGAACAAGAAAAGAAATATATAAAGAAATGACGTCCCTCTTATTCCAATAAATTTAAGTGCTCTTATTTAATTGTAAACTTTAGTTCCTTTTAGATACTACTTGTGTCCAATCTTCAAACTCCCATTCTATTATGTTCAAAAGAAGAGCATTTTTCCATGGGAAGGATTATTATAATTAATTCTAAAGCCTTATTTCAAATCCATCTAGACTCCTGGTCCATTGTAACTTTCCAAAATCAAAGTTCTAATCTCCCTTTTGCTGCTTACCCTCTCCCTTTTTAAAAAAAATCATTCCCTTGTCTACCAAAGCTCTCAATCTGCCAGAAATTGCTGTTTTTGGTCTCCTTGTGAAGCACAACTGTCTGGAACTCTTCGCGGTGATCTCAAATCATCTCCTTGTCTGGAGAGGAATTTGGAAGAGTTGGCACACTCAACCGCTCTTCATTTCACCACAGTCATCAGCTCTGCTTTTTTCAGAACTGTTTTCAGTTCTTTATTTTTCCCCCAGAAGTCCCAAATAGTTCATTTATAATGCTAAACACATACAAACAGCTTGGATCGATATGGTTTGTATATAAGAGGAAAGGATAATGAATGGACTTAGCTGACTTTAAGGTACCGTATTTTTGGAGTATAAGACATATCTTTTCTCCCAAAAAAGAGGGTGAAAATCTGGGTGTGTCTTATACGCTGAATACAGCATTTTTGCCCCCCGCAACCCCCAGGAGCACTCTACAAATCTCTTAAAGGCTATGCATGTCCTTTTTTTGGTGAAAAACAGGCCATTTTTTTTCTCCCCCCAGCCCCAAGGAGAACTCTACAAGACTCCTAAAGGCTATGCATGTGTTTTTTTTGGGCAAAATGGCCTGGGTTTTTTGCTCATTTTTGCCCCCCGCCCCCCAGCCACATGCAGAGGGGTTGGGAGGCCTGCAGAGTGCAAAACCTTTTTTAAAAAAATTACCTCTTCAAAATCTCGGTGCATCTTATACTCCGGTGTGTCTTATAAAATAAATAAAAAGAATATGGTAAGCCAAAAGACGCCATCTTGCTGCTGGTGAGACTGAAATTGGAAAAAGCAAAATATGTGTCAATCAGCTGTTCTTTCCAGCACTGAAAATGGTGAGAAGTATCAAGATTGCTGACATTCTGCAGTATAGCTCACTACTTTTCATGGTCAGTTGTTCGCAGACAACAGAAGAGCATAACGTTGAGGGCTTTCAAAGCACAAGGAGATGAAAATATATTCCTCCACTTTCTTATATACTGAGCTGAGCTAGGAAGGGTATGTATGAGAGAGAGAGAAGACAAGAAAGTATAGATTTACAAATCAAGTTATGCAATTAATTACTGGCATGAAATCAGCCATTTTTTTCATCAGTAAATCATATTTAAGCAAGTTTTGGCTTGGTGCAGTGTGTGAATGAGATTAATGGTTGAATAAAAATGCTTTCTTTGTTTATTTGTGCAAATGTGTGCATGAGTGAGAAGGAGAGCACTAATATTTGAGATCCTGGCCTGCCTACTTGCCTACAGCCAGCGCATATAGTCTACAACCTGATATCCTCTGCCCTTATCTCTGTGTGAAAAAGGCATATATACTTGGCAAAAAATGGAAACTAATATCATACTTGTGCTGGTCTTTCATTGATATGCAATTTATGGTTCTAAGTGATTTGTTTCTACCCGTGGTTAGCCTTTTCTTTGCCCTGCCTGTGTTCCCTGATATCTAACAAACAGTGATTCTTTCACCTCTGAGACATTGTTCAGCCACTGAAGTCTGAAAGCATTGAAGGGGCAGACAAGCTGACATATTCTTTTTTCTCTCTCTGTGACCCAGCATCTGAAGAGCTTTTGGTTTCTTTGTGCTAAATGGATTTCAATTGAGGGCATTAAAATCTCGATGAGCCTGTCAAATAAAAAGAAGCTATTTCTAAAGATAATTTTAATACTTTGAATATGGTTGCTCAAATTATTTTACATGCGTTCCCCTCCTACACAGATTAGTTCAAATGTAATACATGAATTATTCCTGAAGCATAGTGTCTGGGAATAAAAGAGAATGTTTGTAGCTCAAGGTTGAAACGAGGGGTCCTTGGTGCTCTCTGAGTTTAGTTGTTTTCTTGCAGATGTTTCATTCTCAAACTATATTTAATATCAATGCTGGTGATGTTACCTAGTTGGGTAATGAAACATCTGCAAGAAAGCATTCAACTTCAGAGAGTACTAAGGACCTCTCAGATTTGTCTATATTTTAGAACTGTCCATGGTGCTCAGGTATTCTAGTCATAGAAATTCATTCCTTCAATTTTTTAAAAATGCTTTTGAAATCTAATCTTAAAAGCCAGAAGTTACTTATTTTAATCAGAGAACTGTCATAAGAACTGGGTGTTTTCAAATTGGGTTTTACATCAATATGAAAAGCATGCAGCTTCCACTACTGTTAGAATAATCCACAGTCTGTCTTCTATTAGTTACTTTAGTGATGACTTTTTCCCTGTGTCTTATAGAATTAAATGAACTTTTCCCTCCTCCTCCCCTTACATGTTATATTTTTTATAGCTGCAAGCCTGAAAAAGGACCTAAGCCCATTACCCAGTCTTTTAATTCTACAGGAACGTTGATTGCCCAAAAAAGAAATGGTAGGCGTAGATGATCTTCACATTTAAAATCAATTCATGGCACTCCCTCTTTTCTATTCCTGCAATTAAGTAATACAATCTTCAGTACACAGAAAAAGAAAAAAAAAGAATGCAAGGAGGGATGTGCTCAGAAAAATTTATGAAACTCTTATTTTCTGAAATGTCTTAAAATGACATTAAGATTAAAAATATTTTACCCATAATTCATTCTTTCTCTCTCTTTCATTCCCCTCCCATACTTTGGCTTATAAATAGATATCTCTTTCTTAGAATAAATAGAAAATGGTCCTCTGGGTGAAAAGAAAAGGAGAAATTGGAAAGGATTTCAGAAATCATTCAGTGGAAGGAATAGATGATACCCAAACACAATATAGTCAGTCAGTCAGTCAAAATAAACTAGTGCAGAAAAAAAAATTCAGGCCTCCTTGCTTTATTATGCTCTCTGCATGCACATCCTTTCTGAATTTTCACAAAAGTTTTTCACATTTCTTAGGCTTCCTGTCGCAAAGGATTTTAATGTTTGCAAGTTCCACAAGAGGTAGAGGCCAAATCCTGCTTACCACTCATAGTGAATGTTTTGCCAAATTCTACCCTGTAGGACAAAATTTCTTTTATCACATATTCTTCTGTCCCGAAAGAGGGAAGGAAAGGTTCATGCTTTCTGATAGGAAAAGTTTATTTATCGTAAGAAAATAGTACCAATACAGACAGATGCCTCATCATCTGTTGAAATGTCCCTCTGGAATGAAATATTGAATATTGATGCCAAAGTTGTTTATATTGCTTCTTAACATCAGAAAACACAGGGACTCCTCCAAAGTTTAATTGTGTTTGTCTCTGGCTTTGTTTCCATTATTGATTTATTTTTATACACATTTCTCTTTGAGCTGTCCTTTCAGGCTCTTGAACCAATTTGCTGTGAAGGAACTTTGCTGGACCCCAGTCCACATTGCTTTTTCAAGCTTTTTAAACCCCTTTTCAAGGGCAACTCTGATCTCCACAACTATTATTTTCAAATCTCCTATGGTGTCTCTTCCCTCAGCTGCTCCTACTTCCTCAGGTTTTCATCCCTTTAAACCAAAGCCAATTTAGGCTTTTTAAATTGAAATTAAGACAAAATGGGCTTTCTATATACAAGTATACATTCAGCTCAGTTTGTAATCATACCAGATAATCACTTTCTCATGTGGTGTCTGTTTAACATGACTGAGTTACATGTCTAGGTTTTCCTTCTACAGAAATCCTGAAAATGCTGATACCAGTAGTATTAGCCCAAATTAGAGGTGGTATGCTGCCAGTTTGCACCGGTTCGGGTGAACCGGTAGTGGTGGCAGCACAAGGCACCCACCATCCTGATGTCATCATGGACCTTCTGCACATGCCCAGATGTGCACACTCCTGCTACCGAACAGGTAGTGAAGAGAATAGAATTCCATTACTGGTCCAAATGCATGCATATTGATTGCTATATTATGAACCTATGAATTGAGGAGTTCTTGATGATTACTATCTTCAGTTTCTTCTTAAAGGATTACCTTTGCAAAAAGAAGAGGAAAGGCAGCTTATTGGCTAAAATTCTTTAAAAGATTGTGATAATAAGCTAGAAGGAAAACTATGTACATTAGCCCTCTGCCATTCCTCCTGATTCTTGGCCATACTGATTTGTGATGATGAAATCCAGGGGCATCTGAAAAGCAGAGCATATTTTGACAACCTCAGTATGAAATTGTTTGCTATGTAAATAAGATTTCTCTAAAAGATATTCTACCTTTCCTTTGCCTTCTCTAATGAATGTGCAGCCCCTTCTCTTCTGACCAAAATTGTTTCAGTAAATACATGATGGAGAAAAAGCCTCAGGGGCAGGTTTGAAGTGATATAATCAGACATCATGGAGTTGTGTCTCCATGCAATAAGGTGCGATAAGCATGATATATCCTACATTCTGTTTTGTAAGCTGCCTGGTAAGGCAGTAACAGTGTCAAACTAAGATTACTCTCAAAATGCTGAGAAAGAAATATTCCTAGTGAAATAAGAATTCTTGGCAAATAACTTCAGGGCATATGTGACACCGTAGGACAGTGGTTTTCAACATTTTTCATCTCATGTCACATTAACAAGTGCTAAAATTGTCAAGGCACACCATATGTTTTAAAAGATCTCATTAAAACAAAAACAAGTCTTATGATTGTGCTTAACATTCAATAATTAAAAATAAATTTGTGAGAAATCTGTGCTTGGTGTGATGTTTCATGAAGTCCTTTGTCCAAAGATGGGTGGTTGACAAGCATATCCTGAAGTCCTTCTCTAGTGTTTGAAGTCACAATCTGTTATTGCTCTTTATTGTGTCATAACTGGAAACCAGCCTTACATAGATAAGATGCTGAAAAAGGAACAAATGTTTTAATTGCCATCTTTGTGATGACAAAATATTCTTCAGGAGGAAAAATAGAGGCAATCCACTATTGGTGATGGTAGAGGTGGGGTTGACTTCCCATCGTTTACACACAAATGTGCTGTGGGACTACAGTGGTTGAAAACTGATATCTTAGGACAGTGATGGCTAACCTTTTCCAGACCAAGTGCCCAAAATGCGCGAACCCCCAAAATGCAATGCGTGTGCTCCCCCGCATCCACCTACCCTGTGTTATGTATCAATTATCTGATACATAATTTCCACTGAATTTATGCTAATTTTTCCTTCTAAAATTTTTCTAATTTTTAATATTCTTTTAGAAATTGGAATAATCTAAAATCAACAAACATCCAAAATAAGATTTATATATATATTTAGAAGACAGCAGAACCTAAAAAACCTGCCTAAGTTTTTCAAAAGCCAGGCAGAGTAAAAACATTACATACTGTAGATCTTTTGATTCTCTACGTATGTTTATATCAATAGTATAATTTAATATCTATTTATTTTTTAAAGTGTGATTTCATCCTGTTTCAGTGGTTACACCTTCATGTCTCACTAAGCAAATTTTAAAAGAAGGAAAATCTATAGTGAATCTAATGTTTTAGTACTTTCTCCATTCATTAAATGGTTCCGCCCCAGGCACCTGATGGATCCTTTGAGATTTCAGAGGGAGCTTAGGGAGATACCTGACTCCCTTGCCCACAGTCTGACGGAGTCCTTGGTTGCTGCTTGGAACAGAGTGGCGGCTGGGGCTCTTGATCGGATTGCGCCTTTGTGGCCTCTCCGCGGCAGTGGATCCAGGAGGGCTCCTTGGTTTACCGAGGAACTCCGGGAGATGAAGCACCAAAAGAGACGCCTAGAGCGACGCTGGACGGCCAGTAAATCCGAATCTGGCCGAACACAATTAAGAGCCTTTATTAGGACTTATCTAGGGGCGATTCGGGCAGCAAAATGTACGCATTTCTCCACTCTCATTGCGTCCTCAGAATCATGCCGGGCTGCCCTTTTTAGAATAACCCGCTCCCTCCTGAAAGGGAGGGATGCGGGTGAACCCTTGCAGGGAAGAGCCGAGGAATTTGTTCAGTTTTTGTCAGACAAAGTCGCTCAGATTCGGACGGACCTGGACTCCACTTGGACAGTACCTGCAGAGATGCCAAGAGTGGGCCTTGATCGGATTTCTTGGAGCGAGTTCCAGCTTGTCACTTCTGAGGAAGTGGACAAGGCCATGGGAGCGATGAGTACCTCCACCTGTTTACTGGACCCGTGTCCCTCCTGGCTGGTTTCAACCAGCAGGGAGGTTACACGAGGCTGGCTCCAGAGGATTGTTAATACCTCTCTACAGGAGGGATCTTTCCCGCTGCCCTTAAAGGATGCGGTGGTAAGATCCCTCCTTAAGAAGCCTTCTCTGGATCCAGCTATTCTTAAAAATTACCATCCAGTCTCCAACCTCCCTTTTGTAGGGAAGGTTGTTGAGAAGATGGTGGCCTTTCAGCTCCGACGGACCTTGGATAAAGCAGATTATCTAGATCCCTTTCAGTTGGGTTTCAGGCCTGGTTACTCCACCAAAACTGCTTTGGTTGCGCTGACCGATGATCTCTGGCGGGCCAGGGATAGAGGATATTCCTCTATCCTGGTGCTTCTTGACCTCTCAGCGGCCTTCGATACCATCGACCATGGTATCCTTCCGCCGCGATTGGGAGAGGTAGGAGTGGGAGGCATCGTGTTACAGTGGTTCTCCTCTTACCTCTCAGATAGGTCGCAGTCGGTGTTGGTTGGAGGACAGAGGTCGACCCCTAGGCCCCTAAAATATGGGGTGCCTCAAGGCTCGGTCCTGTCCCCCCTCCTATTTAACATCTACATGAAGCCGCTGGGTGAGATCATTCGTTTTCACGGGATCAAATATCATCAATACGCGGACGATACCCACTTGTATCTGTCTGCCCCATGCCAACTCAGCGAAGCGGTAGAAGTGATGTGCCAGCGCCTGGAGGCTGTCAGGGTCTGGATGGGAGTAAACAAGCTGGCACTCAATCCAGACAAGACTGAGTGGCTATTGATGTTGTCCCCCAAGAACGGATCAGATATTCCATCTCTTAGCCTGGGGAGCGAAACTCTTCACCCCTCAGAGAGGGTCCACAACTTGGGTGTCCTCCTGGACTCTCAGCTGACATTAGAATACCACCTGTCAGCTGTGACCAGGGGGGCTTTTGCCTAGGTTCGCCTGGTGTACCAGTTGCGGCCCTACCTGGACTGGGAGGCACTTCAAATGGTCACTCATGCTCTCGTCACCTCTAGGCTTGATTACTGTAATGCGCTTTACTTGGGGCTGCCCCTGAAGAGTGTTCGGAGACTACAATTAGTCCAGAATGCAGCCGCACGAGCGATATTGGGTGTACCTAGGTACACCCATGTTACACCTATCCTCCGCGAGCTGCACTGGCTTCCCATCGGTCTCCGAACGCGCTTCAAGGTGCTGGTCATTACCTTTAAAGCCCTACATGGCTTGGGACCTAGATATCTGCGGGACCGCCTCCTGCCACATACCTCCCAACGACCTATAAGATCTCACAGGCTGGGCCTCCTTCGGGTACCGTTGACCGGGCAATGCCGGTTGGCGACTACTCAGGGGAGGTCTTTCTCTGTAGCTGCCCCAGCCCTGTGGAATGATGTACCCACAGAGATCCGGACCCTTCCCACTCTCTCGGCCTTCCGTAAAGCCACTAAAACCTGGCTGTTCTGGCAGGCCTGGGGCTGTTGACCCCAAAATATGGTCCAGCCCCACTTAGAACGGAGTGCATGGTGTGTTTTTTAAATCTATCTTTTCTTTCCTTCTACTCTTTTTTTTATTTATTTTGTATTGTAAGCTGCCCGGTTTCCTACAGGATTGGGTGGCATATAAATGTTATTAAACTTTAAACTTTAATTTTCCTATATGGCTAGAAGAAACAATTCGGAAACATTTTTCCTTTTGGTTAATTATAGTTTTCATTTATATGAATCAAGAAACGTATTAATATTAACTGGGTTAGAATACATTTTGATTATTGTAATTTTATGTTTCAAACCTGCGTCTTATAAAAATTATAATATTTTTTCTTTCTTTCTCCTCCCCTTCCTTTTCCTTTTCTTTCTTCCACAGAAGTTTTGATGTTGGATTACATAGGTTCCTTATTAGGTAAGTCAAAATGTTTTGTTATATCACTCCTGATTAAGGCCTACAGTCCAATGAGTTATTTCTTTTTTTTAATCATACTTCCTAGATGGTTTGTAGTACTGTTGAAGTGATCCAGTAACATTTGAGTTCTGTTTTATTGATTTGCTTTTGTCACTGCCCAACTCCAAATGACTCTGCTAAAGTTATGGAGGGATTTCCTATTTAACAAATAGGATGAATTAAAACCCAAGATTTTATGAGCGGGACTGTGCTCCCTCCAACCTCAAAAATGGCTCTGGTGGTATGGAGAATGCTCTGAGTAAACTTTTAAAGTTCTTGACATTGACTTTTTCCTGGCCTCTGGTTCTTCTAATAAAAGGGTTTGTTCAGCAGAAACATTTCATCCTCTACGTAAAAAAAACACACCATGTAAAATGATTTAGTAGTAGAACTAGAAAACAGGACCCGGATGCAAATTGTTTAGCATTCTCCACCAGACATCAACTTGATTTATAGGCTCTACAATACAATTCTGAGACCATGATTTATTTATTTAAACTTTATTTGATGCTAAGTACACTATTTCATTGGCATACTGATAGAATAAATATAGAAACGTGATTTTTTCTCAATATAAATATAAAAATTCACTCACAGAAGTGAATTTATGTAGCTCAGGGTTGAACTATAGAGTCCATGGTGCTCTCTCAACTTGCTTTCTTGCAGACATTTCATTACCCAACTAGGTAACTTCATCAATGTATTATGATGTTATCAGTCCATGAGACATTTCATTGGTGTAATGAAATGTCTGTAAGCAGACAACCAAGCTCATAGTTCATCAAGGATTGCATAATATAATGTCTCAGTTTTCTAGAAGATGGGACAAAAAGAAGAAAAAGCAATTATGGCCAAATTAGTTCATTTAATATTTATTAGTCAAGAAGTAAAATAAATATGATATGAAAGCATGAGAAGGGAACTGGGTAAAAAAACCTGGGTATATTTTAATGATATACATAGAAATATTAATATGCTAAATAAGAAGATAGCGGATACCTGAGAGAATCCCTGATATTTTTCTGTTTCATTAAACTGCGGTATGGGAAGTCATTTTGCTAATGAGAAGAGAGATTGGTGATTTGCAATCTTGCTTCTGTTCGCATTATTATTATTATACCTTCATGATAATGGGATTTGTGGGAATAGTTTCATCAGGAAAGAAGACACTTCATTGTTCTGATGGGTAAGAGGTTGGCAAGACTGCAAAGTTGTTTTTTCCCCACCAGAGATTCATATGCAAATATGCTTTTTTTTAAAAAAATCCCTGAAACAAGTTCTTAAATCTGTAAAGTTATTTGCCCACCTATTGCTTTTTTGTAAGCCACTGTTTCTCTGTTGTTTGAGGAGAAAAGGAGTAGGGGGAAAAGTGGCAGGTTATGCTTTTCTTTTGCACTTTTTTCATCTGGAAAATGATGGTATACTTTATATGCTTTATGATAAGACTATAAGATAAAGCACCTGTTTTATCAGACTTTATTTTTCTTAAATATAGTTCACATTTACATGTTTATAATTTAGTGTCTTGCAGCACACCCCGATGCGAAAAACACTGAGATCGGTGCGCTTGGGGCTGCTGCTGCGACATCCAGGGAGGAGAAACCAAACCGCGCGCCTCTCCCAGCTGCTTTCGGGGCTTCCTGGAGCGCCAAGAACCTCCGCGCTCTTCTCCACACTCTCCTCGGCTCCTCACAACTGCAATAGACGTCCAGAAGCGGCAGGGGCTATCGAGCTGGAAATCCAATTCCCATTAGCCCAAAAGCCGCTTCTGGACATCTATTGCAGTCGCGAGGAGCGGAGAAGAGCGCGGAGGTTCTTGGCGCTCCAGGAAGCCCCGAAAGCAGCTGGGAGAGGCGCGCGGTTTGGTTTCTCCTCCCTGGATGTCGCAGCAGCAGCCCCAAGCGCACCGATCTCAGTGTTTTTCGCATCGGGGTGTGCTGCAAGAGCACGCCCCGATGCGAAAAACACAGAGATCTGTGCGCTTGGGGCTGCTGCTGCGACGTCCAGGGAGGAGAAACCAAACCGCGCGCCTCTCCCAGCTGCTTTCGGGGCTTCCTGGAGCGCCAAGAACCTTCGCGCTCTTCTCCGCTCCTCACGACTGCAACAGATGTCCAGAAGCGTCGGGAAACGTGCGGCTTATAACCCGGTGCGCTTTATATGTGGAAAAAGTTTGAAAAATTAACGTTAATTGATACTGCGGCTTATAATGCGGTGCGGCTTTTGGTCGTGAAAATACGGTACCTTAAATCCTGGCCCTATATCAAGTTTTTAAAGCTTTTCAGTCCATTTCTAAATAAATATATATGAGATGCTTAGGATAATGGTAGAAGTATGTTGTCTGGGAGTGTAAGGGTACTTTTTTATGCAGAAGTCACTGGTTTGGCTGAGAACCTGAATGATATTCATTGAAAGCTAGGTTGCATGATGCAGTGACATGGAACTGAAAACCTGTGCATTAAAGACAAATGTGATAGTAAATGGACTACATAATTGCAAGTCGCACATAAATGGCAAAAAATATAGCAAGTAGATGAATGTGTACACTCCAATAGAGTGTTTATATAAAGGAGGAAATGAAAATTTAAAACAGGAAATACTGGTAGAAAGATGGTGGGTAATACGTGGTCTGTTGCAAAGAATGATGAAAGAAAGTAAGATGCCCAGGAGTGGAATTTGGGGGTTCTCCAAACTGCACAGAATCTTAGTTAGAAGTTCTCTCGAACTCCTGCGAACTCCCAGCAGCCCACCCCTGGGAAACAGAAATGCTTTGCCAGGATAGAAAGATACAAGAAAGAGTGTTGCGTGGTGTTTCTAGAAACTAATTTTTATCTATGTTCCTTGCTGTGTTTTGTTCTTGCATAAATAATGCACACTGACAGTTTCCTAGTATGACTGAAGTTCCCAAAGGATATAAAAAAACTGGTTCCACAAGGTAATTCTGTTTAAAAAAATTGAATTATTCATTTTTTTAAACAAAAATCTATCATACTGTCACATGCAACCTTTCTCAGTAAATGTGCTTTAATATTTTAGATGATGATTTTGCATACATTCACTAATCTGGGTTATGAATCAGATGTTTGCAGAATGCAGAGTGAATGGGCCTTCCCAAACAATTCACAGAGTCCACTTGTTATGTGCTGTATTCTTACATTTACAATTACTTTTATAATGAAGTATGAAATGATGCTTTTTTGCCCATTTGTTGCCTGTTATTATATTTGTTTCCCTTTAAATGTCAAAAAGAAAAAAATAGCAGTTTTCTTAATACAGCATTGTCTTTGTTATTGAATACGAATATTATGCTTGCAGATAAATGCAGAAGTTAGCCGGGGAGGGGGGAGGAGGAATAACATGGAAAGTACATTTTTTCCTTAGCCATTCAAGCCAGATGATTCAAAGGGGAGTCTGTTCCAGCCTAGTTATCCTATTTTGACATTCTTTGTGTTTGAGATTGGCATTCCCACTGGGTCCTGCCTATTCCAGTACTATCCAAAGACTAACAGAATTTGAATAATGAGCC
Source organism: Thamnophis sirtalis (assembly GCF_051295495.1). Classification (NCBI taxonomy): domain Eukaryota; kingdom Metazoa; phylum Chordata; class Lepidosauria; order Squamata; family Natricidae; genus Thamnophis; species Thamnophis sirtalis. Next base: position 44,317,936 of record NW_028261386.1, read on the forward strand.
ATCTGCTGGGTTACTAAATGCTTTGGGTCTGATACTGGCAAAGCTGGTAGAGAAGGAGGTGCTAACCATCAGCAGTGTACACACCTGTCTTGTCAGTAAAAGGACATTGCAATGTGCTCAGTATAGTGAAGCATTATGCCCTTTTTGAAATATACAAGCCTTGTTGGATTAGGCCAAAGACCCAGAGTGTTGAACATTCTGTGGAAAATAGTTTCTGAGTAGGCATGACTGGGAGAGTCCTCTTCCCTTGTGACTCCCCTGGGAAATAGAATTTAATTTTTGCTGCCTTTGTCTATTAAAGCATTCTTCTCTGAATATGTCCCATCCCATTTTAGTATAGCCCGAATTGGTGACATTTATAAATTTGATGAGAGTGCATTCCACAGTAGGTGCATTTTATATTACGAAGCACTCTGTTTTATAGGTTCTTAGGTTACCTATATTTAGCCTCAGGAAGTAGGAAAAAGTTCAAATTTTAACACTTTACCCACATATCGAATAGCAATTTAAAAAATGTTATTATATAAATAAATCTCTTCCTTAGGAATCTCCTCCCCTTCCCCTCTTTGGAGAACTGCTGAAACCCTTTAATTATTTTGATTTTCCTTCAGCACTTTATATAAGGATTTGCATATTTGCACTTCCGCAGTTGAAAAGAATTCAGTCTCTTGCTACAGTCACTCAGGTGATCACAATTGGGTGTTTGTGGTAGCAACTCTCCCTCCCCTTATTCCTGTTCTTTGTTTATACAGTTAATTTAAAATTATGGTTTGATAGCTTAAATCATGGAGAGAAAGGGGGGGAAGGAGGAGGGAAAGAATAGATGAAGCTGTGTGAACACAGAGAAAAAGTAATATTTAAATTAATTGTTTGTTCCTGAACTTTCAAATGGCTTTTAGGATTGTATGAATTCAGGATTTCAGATTAGTATTAATATGTACATGGACACCTCTTACATAGAAACTTTGCTCTTTCTTCATTTTCACTTAATATTATTTTCTTGTTCCTTTAAAAAAACAAAAACAAATTAAGACTTGCTTTTTTGTTTGTAATGATAAAATATGGCACAATAGCAGAGAAGATTTTGTAGGTTGAAAGTTAAAGGTCTCAAACCTCCTATCTCCAAACCATTTGCAGTCTGTAGAACAGTGGTTTTCAACCTTCCCAATGCCGCGACCCTTTAATACAGTTCCTCATGTTGTGGTGACCCCCAACCATAAAATTGGTGTCTCGGTTCCTAAGATTATCGAAAATATGTGTTTTCCAATGGTTTTAGGCGACCCCTGTGAAAGGGTCATTTGACCCCCAAAGGGGTCCCGACCCACAGGTTGAGAACCACTGCTGTAGAATATGGCCTTGCCTCTTGTCTGCTGCAGCAGTTCAGTAATTCCCATTGCCAACAACTGAATTCCCAGCAGCCTCTTGCTGACTCTGTTGTATAAGAGAAATAGTACTCCCACAGCTGGGGTGCCCTTCTGGCAAGTAAAAGGAAAAAAGGATTAAATGAAAATATGTTATATAATGGCACCACTCGACCCTGTAATGTTGTGATTTGTGGCTATAGAAATCAGCCTCTTTTTCTTCCCATCCTTATTTGTGGGAAGGTAGAAGAATGTCAGAAGAGCAAAATAAAATAAAAATTTATTTTAAAAAGGAAAAGAAAGAAGATGTACAGAGCAAGGAAAGCAACCTTGTCTCCATTGCCAAGGCAACACGGACTAAAGCCTTTTTAAAGTACAGAACAAAATAACATTCAGAAGTGGTTCAGGCTGATCCCTCCCTCATTAATCCCCCCCCCACACACACATACAAAACAATCAGGACAAGGTAACAGCAAAATCGAGATTGCAAGGTTCTGTTGTTCTGTTGTTGAATAAAACTAAAGAGCCAGTTTAGTATGGTGATTAATGAATCAGCCATAAACTGGGAGACTGGGAGTTTTAGTCCTGCCATGGGCACAAAACCAGAAGGGCCAGACATTCTAGGAAAGAGGCAATAGCAACTGACTTCTGCAGAAATCTGCAGGGATTAATTTAAGCTGATTTGACCCTATCCTTTTTATATTCCTTTTGATATAAAAGGTTCTTAAAATATGATTATGTGATCAGGCCTGGGTCTCCCAGTGAACCAGGTGGCTACATTGTTGAAGGGGCCATTTTTTATTCTTCCTTCTTTCTGGTTTTTATGATATTTATTAGTGTGTTTTTATATTTGCATTTGCTATTTTTGTATCTTCATTTTTTATCAATTGTTGTGCTTTACCCGCAGAATTGGGACCAGCAGCAGTCCTGTTGCTAAGTGAAACAGCTGCTAAATGAGAAGTCATGTGACCATGATGGTGCTTTCCCTTTTCCCACTTCCCCGCTCTTTGGAATGCTCAGTCTGATGCTGGGAAAATTAGCACGAAGGGAATTAACTTCCCTGAACAAGAATAGATTATAAGAACTAAGTGGCACAAAATGAGGAATGCACATCAAAAACAATGGAACTGGTATTTTCCCCCTCCTCACTTGTTTAAACAATCTTTTTGCTCTGCAAGGTGAAAAAAAACCTCAAACAATTTCTGGTTCCGCCACAAATGCGCGAACAACAAAAGCGCCTGACTAAACCGCGGTGACAAAACCGCGCCGACGAATGAGCGCTGAAGCGCGCCGACAACAGCGCACCAACAGAAGTGCGCTGTAACCCTAACCCTAAACCAAACCCTAAACCTAACCCTAAACCTAAACCTAACCCTAAACCTAACCCTAAACCTAAACCTAACCCTAAACCTTACCTTAACTTAAATCATGCTTCTGTCGGTGCTCTTTTGTTGGTGTGCTGTTGTCGGCCGGCTTTTGACATCGCGGTTTTAGCGCTGCGGTTTTGTTGGCGCGCTTTTGGAGTTCGCGCATTTGTCGGGTCACGACAATTTCTATAGGTAATTTCTCCTATGTCTGACCCATTTTTCCTCCCTCCTACTCCCAGAGGAAAGAGATTACAGAGGAAGGGATTGCAAGAGAGTAAGCAGGCAATACATTGGCTATTTGCATGGTATGATCGTGGCTGCTAGACCAGAATGTACTCAGGACTGTCAGAGTCACCATATTTCTTTTGATGTGAATTCCCGATTGAATGGCTGATTAGTCTTTCTAATCTCTTTCTCTTCAATCTCTCTGCTTTGCAAGGAGAAGAAAAAAACAAAATGGTCAGGGACAGGGCAACTTCTACTGTCTATAATAGTGATTCTGTGGCTGACGGATGCTGTTGAAATTATTGGTTGTAAAACTATTTTTTCAATATTCATAACTTTGAATGATGCTAGAATGGAGCAGTTGTAAGCAAGGTCTACCAGTGGTGGGTTGCTCCTGGTTCAGCCCTGTTCGGCCGCACCGGTAGTAGCAGTGGCGGGAGACTCCGCCCACCCACCCAGACACAAACGCAAGAACACACCCAAACTAGTCGTAGAAAAATTGCCAATCCACTACTGAGGTCTACCTGTCTATATTCTGTGGTGTTCATTTCATGATCCATCTAAGAAGGCTGGTTGAACATAAACATGAAAATACTGGAGGGGCAAAGTCAAGACTAAGAAAGATATAGATATTGGCCTACTTGACTGTATCCATGGCTTGTGATTTAAAAACAGTATTGTGATTGTGAGGCAGAATATTAGTTCAGTTGTTATTAATAATGGGAAATAACCAACTTGTTGACTTTGAAACGTTTCCTGGAATGTTATAGTAATGTTGCTGTTGTTAGTTGTGAAGTTGTGTCTGACTCATCGTGACCCCATGAACAATATTCTTCCAGACCTTCCTGTCGCCTACCATCCTCTGGAATCCATTTAAACTCATGCCTACTCCTTCGGTGACTCCATCCAGCCACCTCATTCTCTGTTGTCCCATTCTTCTTTTGCCCTCAATCTTTCCCAGCATTAGGCTCTTCTCCTGTGAGTCCTTCCTTCTCATTAGGTGGCCAAAGTATTTGAGTTTCATCTTCAGGATCTGGCCTTTTAAAGAGCAGTCAGGGTTGATCTCCTCTAGGACTGATTGGTTTGATTGCCTTGCAGTCCAAGGGACTTGCAGGAGTCTTCTCCAACACTATAGTTCAAAGGCCTCAATTCTTTGGCGCTTAGCCTTTCTTATGGTCCAGTCTTCACAGCCATACATTGCAACTGGAAAATCCTCCCCAAGAGCAAGCATCTTTTAATTTCTTGGCTGCAGTCCCCATCTGTGGTGATCTTGGAGCCCAGGAAAATAAAATCTGTCACTACCTCCATTTCTTCCCCATCTATTTGCAAGGAATTGAGAAGGCCAGATGCCATGATTTTAGTTTTCTTAATGTTATAGTAATAGTGGCTAGAATTCAAAGAACTGTGTGGTTCTTCCATGCATTTCTTTACATTTTAAAGCTACCCTTTATTTTTTGGATTCTCCCCTCTTATTACAAAGCAACAGGTATAAGAGTAATGATATGGAGGCAGAATAGGAGAGATTACATGTCTTGTGTTATATTTAATTTGCCTTATAAACCTCTGTAATCTGCTTGCTGTCTCAATGAAAAGAGACATCAAATTAAAATAACATAGTAAACAAGTAATAAACTATTCATGATAAAGAAATACATTAATAAGTAATAATTAATGTGAAAATAAAAATGAACTAAATAAAAAAACAGTGCATCAATAATTAACAACAAAAATTGAACAGATGACACTATACTGTTTTCTGGAAGAACTGTTTTCCTGCAGTTTCTGAAAAATAAAGAAAATAATCTGTTCGCCAAGGTGAGTCTCTTCCAAAGAACAGTGCTTCAAGATGCAGCATCTCCAATCATCACACTCCTCACTCACAGATAAAGTGTCCTTTAAGATCAGTACAAGGTCCTATCCTTGGCCTTGGTGTCAAAGCTATTGAAGTTCCCAAAACCCTGGGGATCAAATCACTGGTGACAGCACCAAATGATATTTTGGTAATGTATATTAAATTCACCTCTGTGTGCATCATAGATAAAAGTTTATCCTAAATGACTATGCATCAGGAATACAGTCATGCCTTATAAACTCAGTTGTAAGATTTTATTAATAAGATTTGTCAGTTTGTTACTTTTAGTTCCCTTCAGGTTTTTTTCATGAAATATCTAAGCAGGATGTTTGCTTCCTTGAATTTTTTTTTTAAAAAACCCCAACCTGAAATATATATTTATTTTGCAACCTACCTATTAACTCTGTTTGGAGACATGATTGTGGGAAATAGCACAGAGAACTACACAATGTTCCACTATTACATAGAGCTGAAGAGTCAGAATATCTGCTGGTTAAAGTTGCAATGGAGCATGCAGAGGGAACCAAAGTCAGAGAAGCCCTAAGAGCATGAAAATTTCTTTGAAAACATGCACAAGATAAGATTGATTGTATCTTAGTAACACTCTATCACCCATTCCTAAGTTATGTCTACTTTAATGGCATTTATTAATCTTATCTTTGGGAAACAGAAGGGAATGTCACTCTAATATCTAAATATGAGAAATGCTCTTTCTTGACAATCCAGATAGCTGAGTAAAGTGCCTTCTAAGCTGTGTTCTCTCTGTGGCTAAATTTCTGGGCTAAATGGGAGATATTCCAAGCAAAAAATATTCATTGGGATGGATGCACTAGCACTAAGACTTATACACCGTAACAATTGCCAGATAGATTTTAACAATTGCCTCTTTAAAAAAAAGTTATCAGATGGTAGGCTTGGAAGCTTAGTGGGATCTGGAGTAGTTGGTTTTGGACAGAAGACTACAAAAAAATTCCAGGTTGTAGGATAGATAAAGTAAAAACAATCCTGAACACGAGGACAGTACATTTTTGGATTTTGTCAAAGGGACTTAGTCATGTCCATGAGGTTAGTAGAATGTAATTTTAGTTTGAGAGTATCTACTTTTTTACCTATACATTCTTGGGAGTATATCCTATTGAATTTGGATTTAATTTATTTTCAAATAAATATGCATATGATCACATTGTTAAATACTTGCAATTATAATGAAGCATTATATTTTGTATTCACTTAGATGCTATTGTATCTAAAAGGCTTAGTGACAATCCTAAAAGGCTAAAATTACTGATTATTTTTTACCAGCAAGAGGGGGAAATGTTTTATAGATGGAAGAGAAAGGGAAATGTTTTATTGACATTATTGAAACAGCTATGTCAGCATGAACCAACTTTTAAAGGGCAAGAGAAGACTAAACTACTTCCCTAGAGACATAACTAGGGTATAGAATAGCCCTTTGTACATAACAGATCTTGAAAGAATTTTTTTTACTCTAGTTACATTTCAGCTTCTTGAACATTCTTTTATATTTAAAATGAGAGTGTATGAAACCAGAAAAAAAGTCTTTAAAAACTTAGAAAAAAACAGAAAACATTTTGGTTCTACATTTTAAATCATCTTATGTGATCCTTGAATGCCATGTTCACATATTTTCTGTATTGTTTCTTTTCTTGTCAATGTGTTTGTTTTTCTTAAAATAAATACTACCTTTCTAATGCCGCGACCCTTTAATATAGTTCCTCATGTTGTTGTGATCCCCAACCATAAAATTATTTTCATTGCTACTTCATAAGTGTAATTTTGCTACTGATGTGAACCGTAATGTAAATATCTGATATGCAGGATGTATTTTCATTATTACAAATTGAACATAAAAGCATAGTGATAAATCACAAAAATAATATGTAGTTATATATTGTGAAATGGTTTGCTAATGAAAATAATAAATATAATAAATATAATAAATATAATAAATATAATAAATATAATAAATATAATAAATATAATAAATATAATAAATATAATAAATATAATAAATATAATAAATATAATAAATATAATAAATATAATATAATATAATAAATATAATATAATAATATAATAAATATAATAATATAATATAATATAATATAATATAATATAATATAATATAATATAATATAATATAATATAATATAATATAATATAATATAATATAATATAATATAATATAATATAATATAATATAATATAATATAATATAATATAATATAATATAATATAATATAATATAATATAATATAATTAATATAAATATAATATAATATAATAAATTGTAATGTAATGTAATGTAATATAATATAATATAATATATATGATATATAATTAGTATAAAATAATTAATATAATATAACCTCTAAGCTTGTTACAAAAAGTCCATGAAATATTTCAGTTGGTAACAAAATAAAAATAAAACAGAGAAGAAAGACAGTAAAAAAAATGAGTCAAAGATACATACAGTACTAAGTTGGATATCCCTCCTATTTTTCATCTTGTCCTACTGGCTCTTTATGATTTATCAATTGTTGTTTCTAACTAATGATTGTAACTATTATCATGACCTATGATCTATTACTTGCTGTTTATATGTACACTGTGAATTGGTGCACTGGAGACAAATTCCTTGTGTGTCTTATCACACTTCACCAATAAATCTTTCTATTCCTATTTCATTCTATTCTATTCTATTCCATCCTATTCCTATTTCATTCCCATTCCCATTCCATTCCATTTTCCTGTTCCATTCTATTCTAAGCATGGAAGCTTAAAATTTAAAACCAAAAAGAAGTAGTGCTTTATTTTTTTCAAAGCGGCTGATGAAGATGTTTCGTGACGGCTACCTTTTTTCCCCTCTGCCCCTAAATTCCTGGAATGCTCTCGCCCCCAAGTTTTCCAACCACTCATTCATTCATAGATATTGTGGGAAGGAAACAAAGGCGGGTCTCCTTGTGAATGGATGGAAGTTTTTACAGAAAAAGGAAAACCCGAACGTCTGGAGCCAGCTGCTGCGGAGCACCTGCATGAACTTCCGAGTCTCCAAGGAGGCAGCGGCTCAAGGGCCATCGTCGCAATCCTTCCCGCCTCGGTTCTCAGCTCCTTCTTCCCAGCGTCCCCTCCCCTCGCTGCTGGGGGAACAAGCTCAGCCTGGCCACTTCTCAGGGTGCTGCCTCACTGGTCTCAGGCGCTCCATTCTCCCAAGCGCAGCCATCCGATCTGCCCACTGGTGCCTCTCATGTTGCAATTGGCTGGGCACCGGTTGTCCTCGCGCCACCACTCTTGTCAGGTAGCCCCTCCCTTTTGCAAGGCAGCACCTACTGCTGCCTGCTGCCCCCCCCCGCTCCAAACACTGGCACACGGGTGTCTCAGTTCCTAAGACCATTGAAAATATGTGTTTTCCAATGGTCTTAGGCAACCCCTGTGAAAGGGTCGTTCGATCCCCAAAGGGGTCACGACCCACAGGTTGAGAACCGCTGATCTATCTAGATAAGTGTTTCTCAACCTTGGTAACGTTAAGATGTGTGGACTTTTAACTCCCATAATTCCTCAGCCAGCATGCCTACAGTAGAAGTCCACACATTTTAAAATTATCAAGGTTGAGAAACACTGATCTAGATGATATTTTGCAAGCAAAAGCTTCGTATTATGTGGAAGTAAGTTCAATTTATATAGTTCATTGTGTTACCAAACCTTTGTGGCAAAATTAATGATATATGAGCAGAGCTTTTGATAAAAGTATATGGGTCTCATGGTGGAAAAGTTAATGGTATTATTTATTTGGAAATCATCTAGCTCTTTTATGCAAATGGTGAAGTCAGTGTCACCTAAAAATAGTATCAATTCCAAATACATTATTTTCAGATTCTTGCCTATGTGTTTCATTTTATTTCAAAGACCTCCATTTCTTATTTGACAGACTGGAAGGCAGCTTACATTTCCAAACAATTAGGATTCAATTGGTACAAAGCTCATTACTATGCTGTCAAAGCCAGGCAATTGGTTTCCCAATTATTCCATAAGCAGAGATGTGTATTGTTTCTTTAAAAAGCTGTTCATCATATTTGCATCATTATCAATTGGGGATAATTAGATTTGGTCATGAGGAGAGAGAAAATGAATAATTTTAGTATACTTTTGTGTTTATGTGTCTATCCATCTATCTGGAATTTGTTCCTCTGTATTTATTTGTTAACAATTGCAGTATAGTTTTCTTTCTTCTTATCCTTTATACTTAAGTTATGTGTTTTATGTGTAATCTTTTAATATTTTTTGCTGCATTTTATTATTTTATCATGGCAATGAAATCTCAAGAAACTCTTCTATTTGCTGATACTTTCTTGAGTGAAGGTATTACAGTCCTATTTATTGCTTATCTCATGAGAAACCAGAGATAGTGCTTTGTGAGGCTCAATTCATGCCTTAGCATTATTAGCAGCATGCTGACAAATGGAGACATTCAGATTAAGGTATTCTATCAGCAGCCAATCCACCTTTCGTGCAGACTTCTTTCTTTTGGCAGCAGTGTCCTCTCTTCATTGGAAAAGCTTATTACATTTCTTTGTTGCAGTATTAAGTTAAAGTCCTGAAATGGAAGATTTTTTTCAGCTATTTCATAGGGCAAAATTGGTTCATGAAATCCAGAAGATTTGAAGGCTAGTGAGAGTAGCAGAATAGCATCCTATATCCGGTAGATTTAATAAGCCTAGTTGCCTTAATTTCCGCTGTCCATGGTACTGAAGATTTCTTAATAGTCACAATCAGTAGTATGGCAGTTTAGTGCTTTGAATGTTGGACTTACATCATTGGGTGAAACAGTCTCCTAGCTCAACCTAGCTCACAAGGTTGTTCTGGGGATAAAATTAGGACAAGTCCTTGTGTAACTTGACCTTTGCATTCGTAGCTAAAGGTGGGGTAAAAGTGCCTTGGGATCATTGTGATCACAAAGGACTATCATAATTCTTATTAGGCCAACTATTAGGCCTTGCTGAGGTATATAATAAAGTAAATTTATCATTTATCAGAAATTGCATTTATGAATTGGAGTAGAGACAATTTTCCCTTGAATCACAATAATTCTAAAACTTCTGCATAAGTGATGAATATGTAGATTGCTGTATTGTCTTTATCATGTAGTATGTGTGAGATAATTTCAACCATGCAATAAATTTGTTGTCACTAGAGGGACACCTTGTATTAATATTTTAGGGAACTGCTTAATAGGTTTCTGCAGCTGCATCACAAAGAAACATTCAGTTACTCAAAGCCTTGCTTTTCTCATGCAACTCCATGTTTTGGACCATTTAACTGTTAACATACATAAAAGTTAACATTCTACACTAGTTTATTCTGCTACCTAGAACCATAAAGTGTAGTGTATTATGCCTGCACTCTTCTCAGTTTACCTGTTACCATGTTTTCCCAAAAATATTACATGTCCTGAAAATAAGGCCATGCCAGATTTTAGGGGTGAGCAAAAATATAAGCTGTCCCCCCCAAATAAGCTCTAGTGAAGGGGTGGGTATGGCCAGAACAGGAGGCAGCCCTTCCCTTCTCTGGTCACCTCGACCCCTTAATCGGATCAACTATTCTGCTCCATTCATGAAACGGCTGATTCACGGGTGTCGCTCAGGCCTCTGCCTCCAGCAAGTGCTTTTGCAGCCATTTGCAGCTGCAAAAGAAGCCAGAGGCCAAGCAACACAACCCACATGCCTCACGCCCTCCTTACCTAACGGTGACAGTCACAGCAGGCAATTTTGTATGGATCAGGAAAAGAAGGCATGGAAATCCATACACCTGGGACATAGGAAGAAGCCCTGCGAGGAGATGCTACTGCTAATGTGCAGGAAATCCCCCACAGCTGCAGATCATCCTTTCAAAGAGCAGTTTCATCAGGATGAAGGCAACACAAACGCCACCTTCAGCCACCTCTTTGTCCTGGTGAAACTACTCTTTGAAAGGACAATCTGCAGGTGTGAGGGGGAGATTTCCTGCACTTTGGCAGTGGTGTCTCGCAGCGCTTTTTCTGATGTCCCAAGTGTATGGATTTCCATGCCTACAGGAGGTTGCTTCTCACCTGCATATTCACATTGAAGGCTCGAAATGGGAAGTTTTTACAAACAGCTTGAAAATGTGGAGGGGGATATTCCTGCTTCTAACCCTGTTCTGTAGTTCAGCACAGATTGAGAACAGGATAAGAGACAAAATCCCACCTCCCCATTTTCAAGCAGTTTGCAAAAACACCCCAGTCCAAGCCTTCAGCAAATTCCAGGATTGCAGCATTGAAGGATCAGAATGGGACGTTTTTGCAAATGGCGTCTCCTTGCAGGGCTTTTTCCGATGTCCCACGTATATGGATTTCCATGGCTATGGCAGGTTGCTTCAGCTCAGCACAGAACCAGAACAACCCCCTCTTTTTTCCTGGCAATCATTCTTTCCTTCGGATCTTAGCGCAGACACACATTCCCCAAATGCTCTATCCCTGTGATGGCGAACCTATGGCATGCGTGCCACAGGTGGCACATGGAACCATATCTACTGGCACACGATCTGTCAGCTCCAGCATGCATGTGTGTGCCGGCCAACGGATTTGTGGCCTTCTGGGGGGCCGGGAGAGGCCATTTTTGCCCTTCCCAGGCTTCAGGAAAGACTATGGAGCCAGGGAAGGGTGAAAAATGGGTCCAATGGGCCTACCAGAAGTTCGGAAACAATCCATTTCCGGATCTGTTTCCCCAGACTCTGGAGGCTTGGGAGCAGGGGAGGCGAAAATGGTCTCCTCTGGCCACCCGGAGGCCCTCCGGAAGCATTTCTGAACTTCCAGTAGGCCCATTGGACCTATTTGTTGTCCTCCCCAGACTCCAGAGGCTTTCCTGGGATACTGTATCTCCCACAAAGGCATCAGATCAATCCAGCAAAAGTCCAAGCCGTTACAGATTGGGCGCCTCCTCACACCATCAAGCAATTGCAAAGTTTTCTGGGATATGCAAATTTTTATCGTCAATTTATTCCCTCATTTGCTAGCATCGCTCTTCCCATTACAAATCTTCTAAATCTAAAGGAGAAGCCAAACCTAGACCGGGAAAGCCTTTGAACTGGACTATTGAGTGTCAAGCTGCTTTCGAGAAATTAAAGTGACTTTGCAGCAGAGCTGGTTTTGAAACACCCTAATATGGATGTGCCATTCATGGTACAGGCTGATGCCAGTGACATGGTGGTGCTGGTGGTATTACTTCAAACAAACGCTGAGGGTAAATTGCAACCGTGCGCTTACACCTCACGTAAGCTTACAGAGACAGAGAGGAGATGGGCCATATGGGAAAAGGAAGCTTGTCAGATGGGCTTTGATGACCTGGCGACACTTCCTGGAGGGGACGAAACACCCTTTTGAAGTATGGACTGATCATAAAAATTTACAAGCGTTGAAAACCCCGCGTAAACTGTCACATAAACAAATGTGTTGGGCACAACATTTCAACCGTTTCAACTTTATCCTGAAATACATCCGGGGGGGGGGGGAGAACTTTATGGCTGATGCCTTGTCCAGGCTTCCCCAGCACAACAGCTCCAAACTGAGCGTGGTTCATCCAGTCATCCCAGCTAAGAATCTGGCTGCCCCAATGGTTACTAGAAGCCAGAACCCAGCTGACTTGGATGTGAATACGGATCTAATGAACAAACTCAAGGAGGGTCTTAAATCCGATGACTGGTTTAAGAAACATTCTGATGAATGCACCATGAAGGATGGACTGGCTTGGGTGGGGGCTAAGCTATATGTTCCTGCTAACCTGAAACCTGTCGTTCTTCAACGGGCCCATGATTCGAGAATGGCGGAATATTTTGGATTTGTAAAGTCTTTGCGTTTGATTTAGAGGCAGTTTTGGTGGCCTTCATTGAAAAAAGACATTGAGTCCTCATAGCCAGTTGTCCCATCTCTGCAGCTGCAAAAAGACCGCCAGGGAAGCCCTAGGTCTCCTCCAAAGTGTCACCCGTCCTGGAGCCCCATGCAAGGAGATATCAATGGACTTTATTGTTGAACTACCGGAAAGACTATGATATGCCGTTATTTTGGTTATCATTGATTTGTTTTCCAAACAGGTTCATTTTGTGCCTTGCTTCAAGATCCCGTCAGCGAAGTCTTTGGCTAAATTGTTTATTTCACATGTATATAGATTACATGGTGTACCTGAATGCATAATTTCAGACAGGGGGGTTCAATTCACCTCCCTCTTTTGGAAAGAGTTCCTGAAATTGATTGGCTCCACCCAGGGGCTAAGCTCTGCCCACCATCCTCAGACCAACAGAGCTTGTGAACAGACTAACTCGGTTTTGGAGCAGTACCTCTGATATTTCATCAATTATCAACAGAATAATTGGGCGGAACTGTTACCACATGCAGAGGTGGCCTACAATAATTCTGTTCACAGCAGTACCAGCATGACCCCTTTTAAAGTAGTGTTTGGTCAGGACTTTGTACCAATTCCTGAATTGCCTCAAGAGAAACTTCAAATTTTGTCCTTATGTGAGTGGAGTGATCAACTTTGGAAATTTTGGCCCATGACCTGCAAAGCATTGGATGCAGCTCACAAGACTCACAAAAAACAGGCGGATAAGAAATGGAGTGAGCTGAAAGAGTACAAAGTTGGGAATAGGTTTTTTTATCCACTAAGTTTCTCCAAACCACCCAAAAATCGAAGAAACTGGGTCCGAAGTATATAGGACCATTCCCCATTGTGAAAATCATAAATCCTGTTTCAGTAAAATTGGAGTTACCAAACGTTTGATATGTATATGTTCTCACCTTTCTGGCTCAGATCTTGCTTTCCTTTTAGCTGCTTTCACTTCATATCTAGTAAAAGTACTTTATCTCTATTAAAATGGAGTTGAGGTTTTTCTTTCTTGGATATTGAAGGATTCACAGCTCTTTTGTTTGCACGCTGTGCCTCCTAAGAAGCCTCATAGAGAAGAAGTTCTGCCAGGAGGGCGAAGAGCCCCTGTGAAGCCAGAACAGCACAGTCAGCTGTTCGGCGGCCAGCAAGCAAGCAGGGCAGGCCAAGGCCAGGGCACAAGGAGAACTTGGGTCATTGTGGCCGCAGGCAAGCTGGCGATGCAACAGACAGGGTTGTGCTAGTGGATTTGCTGCCTCTTACACCTGAAAAATAATAAGATCTCCCCGAAAATAAGGCCAAGCCCTTATTTCAGGGGGGGGGAGAGAAATAAGACCCTGTCTTATTTTTGGGAAAACACGGTAGTTCAATATATATCGATTGTAGATGGTGAAGAAGCTACTATCAATAGGTTAATTATAAGGTCTTCCTCCTAATATACTGTACTTCTAACTGTCATTGTTTGCAGAGGCTGAAGAAAAATATTTATTTTTTTTGTTTTCATTCTACATATAACCAGTATGTTCTTTGTTTCATTCCTCCCAGTAGACATGTAAACTGTCTTGTGATTTGATTACAATTCATTTACGCTTTTTTATTGCTTTTTTTTAACAACTTGATTCCTTTCCTGTGGATGTTTTTCAAAATCAATTTTTGGAATACAAGAAAGCAAACTGAAACATTACAAGTGAAGAGAAAGAATAAAATGATTTAATCTATGTATAGTTTGATCAGCACAAAAGTATGTTTGAATTATGCATTATCAACCACCAGAGGAAGAATATCAGTACTTATCCTCTCAACTATGCAATATCTTGATAGGTTTAATCAGTGCTAAATGTTCTATATGTGAACTGCCTCAGAGGTACAAAAAGTGGTATATATTTGAAGGCTTTGGGCTATGCCTAAATTCATATCTCTTGTTTCTTCTGAGGCAATCATAAAAGTTATTTCTATGTTTCTGGGAATTGGATGCTGCAAGAATATTTTATAGATACAGGTAACAGATGAATATCTAAAATTAATCAGTACTTCTCCAGAGAGCATTGACTGTTCTACTTCATAAAATTAAGATCCTGAAGTCTTTCCTTCAATGAAGTTGCATCGAACTTATGGAAGCATGACAGAAACCAAATATTGTCTTTTTCTTTCTTTCTTTCTGAATTATAAGAAGCGATTTGAAAGCAGTGGCATGGGCAGAAATTCAGCTGGTCTGGTTTTCCTTGATATAACAATTCAGTGAACAGTCCTCTGCTTATCTCAGCACTCCTTGCTTTACTGCTGAGTCATAGTAACCTTTATGGGTAAAACACAAGAACGTGATAAAGATCAATAAATTACATTTATTTTGGTATTATTACATTTTTAAATAAAAAAATGTAGAGTCATATTTGGAGTTTTCCCATAATGGGTAAGCAAGGGTTCAATTATATCCTAGCAAAATAAGGATGTATCATTTGTAAGTGAAACAGACAAGTTTCTGATAGCCTTTGTTGAAATTGAAGACTTAAATCATTAGTTGCTTTTGAAAATGTTTTGCCATCATAAGCATATCAGTGTCATTTGTCTTAAGGTTTTCCTTCAGCCCATGGCAGATCTGTAATATTTGAGAGTACACTGAATATTATTTTTTCTTCTTTTGTAACTGATGGTTATATCCCTCATAATGTAACTCACCATAACATTTTGCACCAGGTAGATAGATTCAAAGACCGCTCAACCATGAAGCACGTAAGATATCCTGGGGATCAGTCATCACCTTTCCCTCTTTGTGATATCTTCTGTGTCTTGTGTATCTGGAGAATGAATGTCATGGGTGAAGCCAAGGAGCTACCGATGTATAGGATGGAGCTGTCATGAATTTTGCTATTATGGACAAGCAGTGTTGGGAAAAACTCATTTAGTGGCATGTCTCCAATTTTATATGAATCAAGAAATGAAAGATCTTATTTATTTCTTTAGTTTTCACTAAAACAACTGTCAGTTTTAGCATTTCATTGACAAACTGACCATATCATAGCTAATTTACAACTTTAAATTATTGCCCGTTGCAAGTGCAGACTTTGTTTTCTACGACAGCAAAATCGAAATGATTTCTCTTCCAGAATTTTTTTGAACATTCTGAAGTTATAGTTCCAACACATTTGAGGCGTCTGATACAGGAAGAGCAAAATAGGAGGTATTGTTCTAACACAGGATATGAGAATGATAAATATGAGTATTTATGAGATTATTCTGTATATTATTGTTGCAAACCTCCAAAAGACAGAAATAGAAAAATCTACCAAATTGCTTCAAATGATTGTTATGGATAAATAACCAGCATTATCAGCATAAATATTTACATGATCTTTCAGAAGATCTCATATTACAAAAATGTATGGCACTCTAATGTTTTATTCATTTAATGGACAAAAAATCCTCTTTGAAAGAAATTTGTATAGATAGTTCAGTTATTAAAATATTTAATTCAAAAACTATGCTGTACAGTTTTGTTATATTCATAATCAAATTTGTCATGCTATCACAAGCAATTGATTAATGGATGGTTGGATTATTTATGTGCCTTCAAATTATTTTTGACTCTTAGTAACAATATCGTTGTTTTCTCCATGATGATTTGTCCCTAACCTGGCCTTTCAGATCTTCCAATTGTGTGCTTATTGCCACTGTAACTGAGTGCATCCAAATTTGTACTCGTCTTCTTTTCCATTTTACCTTTCCCAGCATTAGAACCTTCTCTAGACAGCTGGGTCTTCCTGTCATATGCCCAAAGTCAGATAATTTGAGCCTCTTCATTTCTGCCTTGAATAAGAACCCTGGTTTGATTTGTTTCATAATTCTTTGGTTTCTTTTCTTGGCTGATCATGGATTTCTTGGAAATTTTGATCAACACCAAAGTTCAAAATCTCAATTATTCTTCCTATCCTGCTTTTAAAATATTTTAAGATACTTATATTATGCAGACTCATTTTTTAAAAATTGAGTCTTTTTCCTTTCCTTCTAATATACCATATTTTTCAGAGTATAAGACGTACTGGTGTATAAAAAGCACCTAGATTTTGAAGAAGTTTTTGCACTCTGCAGAAATGGGCCTGGTTTTTTTTTTCTGTCAAAAAAGGGGTATGAATAGCCTTTAGGAGGCTTGTAGAGTGCTCTTGGGGGGAGAAAATGAGCAAAAATGACCCATTTTTCGCAAAACAGGGGGCTTTTTTGTCAAAAGGCATGGATAGCCTTTAGGAGGCTTATAGAGTGCTTCTGAAGGCTGGGGTGAGGGGAAAGAATTGAACAAAAAATGGCCCATTTTTCGCTCATTTCTGCCCTCCCCAGCCCCCAGGAGCACTCTGGGAGCCTCCTAAAGGCTATGCATGACCATTTTGGTGAAGGGGGCGGGGGTTTGAGAGGCAAAAAAATGCTGTATTAAGTGTATAAGGCACACCCAGATTTTCAGCCTCTGTTTTGAGGGGAAAAGGTGCGTCTTATACTCTGAAAAGATATGGCAGAAGAGCAAAAGGCTCAGGGATGAAGTGTGGGTGTAGGGGGAGGGGTTGCGCAAGTGCAGCAAAGTTAGGATATGTAAGAGTGGCAGGTGGTGGGGAGGCCAGTGTGAGCACAGCTATATTCATAGATGGTATGTAATGAATTTTTGGCTGACTGGCACAGTGCAAATGCAGAGGGGCTGGGAGAGGGTGTAAGGGTGTGGGAGATTTACCAGAGTGACATGTAACCTTTCCTGCTGACTTCCCCGTTGACTTTGCTGTATAATTCACTATACTGAATTGTGGTTGTGATTCTAGGACACTGCAACCGTCATAAGTGTGAACCAGTTACCATGCCCGGATTGCAATCACATGACTGTGGGGTATTTGGAGAGTCAGAACTTTGACAATTGGTCATAACTACCACCTGTTCAGCACCATTAAAACTTTGGTCGCTGAACAAGTGGTCATTAACCAAGAAGTACTTGTACTTTGTTGTTATTTCCCCTCCCTCTCTCACTAGATGCCCTATTTCAAGGTAATCTTCCTGCTCTATGCCTAAACATACATTTGATCTATCAATAATTTCTAGTTTAAATACAGCTGAATTTGATATCCTTTTAACGCTAGTTTCATTGTTTTTTATTTTTAATAAGCAATTTGGTTATTATAGAAGTTTATAGAAAAAATAATGGTAACTAACATGTCTTAATTCTGTTTTCTGCTGCAGATTTGATCTTCTGCTTTTCTCTACTGTGTCTAGCAAATGCCTTGATTTTTTTTGCTCTTTATATTAAAATATGTTGTGATCTGCCATTTCAGATAAATTAGCCTTTATACTGTTTTCTCACTGAAGAAATAGTGTTGTCTCATAAAATCAAATGAAGAGGACTCAACAAAAAATGATTGCTAGATATTCTGTTTCAAGTCTCTCTCCTCTCACCATAAAACACCGTGCAGTAGAAAACATCTGTGTGAAACTAAGAAAAATATGCATAGAAACTAAAGCTATCAGTCTGATAATTAATGTTTAACTTTTTGAAGAACATATTTGATGTGAAACATGATCTTAAACAAGGGTCAACCTTTTTTTGTTATTCTCTTTCAGTCTGTTCCACGTTTTAAAAAAAATAATGGAAGCTATTAATATTAATTTCAATTTTTTATATAGAAAAATGTATTCCACCACTCTGATTAACAAAATAATAGCATATTATTTTTATGTTCTTTCTGCTTTTAAACATCTGTTCGAAGAAAACAATGATAAACACACACACAGACACAATGTATACAATATCCACAGAGTAAGTTGTTAAAATACAAAATAGTATAATATAATCTTTATTGTCATTGTACAAAATAAATACAACGAAATTGGTTTACACTAATATCAACAAAATTAATTCTTGTCCTTTCCAAACTGACAATTATTATTTTACACCTATATTCTTGTGTCTAGACCAGTGGTTCCCAACGTCGGGCCCACGCCCCATGGGGGGGGTGCAATTTGATTTTTAATGGGGGCAATTTGAACCTTGTTTAAACATGTTAATGGCCTTTTAGGCTTCCTCTGTGTGAGTAGAGTTGACTTTTTGATTAAAGTAAGAATTATATGTCACGGGGGAACATCTTTATTTTAGAGATGCTTAGGTGGGGTATGGCCAAAAAAAGGTTGGGAACCATTGGTCTAGACTAAGTGGACTGTTGCCACAAAAACTAATATCATCAAATATCTTAGTTTTTCAATTACTAGGAAACAAATGTATTGTACACCTGGTCACATAATATATTTATTTGCCCCATATGTGTATTCATTTCTGTCCTCATAAAATCTGTTTTTCTTTGGGTAAAGGGTATTCAAGGAAACTGTCTCCTTACCTTTTCTATAATCTCCCACTTGCCTCTTTTTAATCATCTTCTCCATACCCATTCAGATAAGTTTTCCTGCCCATTTATTTACCAGAACAGCAGCTTTCCTCAAACTTAGGCTCTGGAGATGAGTTGTGACTTCAGTAATTATTTTCAATGGAAATTTGGAAAATTGTAACCCCCACATATCTGGAATAAACTAGATGGAGAAAGGAGCTGAGTTGATATAACTTTTAGGCTCTTGGTCCTTGGTATTTAACTTCCCTTGGTTTGAGCTGATAATTCTAGAACTTCCATTTATCTTAATTTTGCCTTAGTGTACACCATAATTATTGGGGGCAATATGCTGACTCTGTAAACCGCTTAGGGACGGCTATAAAGCTTGTAAAGTGGTATATAAGTCTTGGTGCTATTGCTATAATTCTGGTGTAATAAATTTCAACTCCCTCCAAATCTGTATTGGAGAATTACTAAACCTCATAGAACAGATTCAGAAACTGCATGGAATTATATGGGGAAAGAGATTGCTCTCATTTCATCAGAGCAAACTGCTTTACCTGCTGGAATAATACAGTGGAATATCACCGACACCAGGGATGTTTATCTTCTTACTGTACATTTGAGAAATTCTGTGATGATTTGTCACACATACAGTTTAATTGACAGACTATTGGTTTAACAAAAAAAATGTGGTTGGTGAAACAAAAGTGCATTGTTTAAAACAACGAGTGATTGTTAACCATGCATTGTCCTGTTCTATATTTTTATAAATGGATTGACTCAGGCAGTCTTCATGTTCACAATTTTGAGGTTCGAGGTTTATTGGAATTATATGCTGCCCTTCTCCCAAGGATTCAGGGTGGTGTACAACATAAAAGAAAACACATATTACAAAAATTAAAAGGGACATTAAATAAAGTATCCAAAAAACCCCAATTGATATTTACAACAAAATTTTAAAAATTAAATTAAAATTAACAACCAAATTAATCCTATATTTTATTCTCTTCAGGCCAGGGCGGCTTGCTGGAAAAGCCAACTTTTTAGGGCGTGTTGGAAGAACCGGAAGTCGGGGATTATGTGAAGCTCTGGGGGCAGCTCATTCCAGAGGGAAGGCGCTCCCACAGAGAAGGCTCTCCCCCTGGGGGTCGCTAGCCGACACTGTCTGGCTGACGGCACCCTGAGGAGGCCAACTCTGTGGGATCGCACTGGACGGTGGGAGGCTACCGGTGGCAGTAGGTGGTCTTGCAGGTACCCTGGGCCTAAGCCATGGAGCTCTTTAAAGGTCATAATTAGTACCTTGAATCGCACCCGGAAGACCAGTGCAGGTCGCCTAAAAGGAGTGTAACGGGAGCACCTAGGGAGCCCCATGATAACCCGCGCGGCTGCATTCTGGATCAGCTGAAGCCTCCGGGTGCTCTTCAAGGGCAGCCCCATGTAGAGAGCATTGCAGTAGTCCAGGCAAGAAAGGACGAGGGCATAAGTGACTGTGCACAGAGCATCCCGATCCAGAAAGGGGTGCAACTGACATATCAGGCGAACCTGGTAAAAGCCCCCCCTGGTCACAGCTGTCAGGTGTTCTTCTAAACTAAGCCGTGTATCCAGGAGGACTCCCAGAATGTGGGCCCTCTCTGAGGGGGGTAAAGTTTCTCCCCCTATCATCAAAGATGGAACAAGATGCACAAATCGGGATGACGGAAACCACAGCCACTCAGTCTTCGAGGGATTGAGCTTGAACCTGTTCCTCCCATCCAGATCCACACAGCCTCCAGGTATTGGGACATCACGTCGAGGGCATCGTTTGGGTGGTTTGGGGTAGAGATGAAAAGTTGGGTATCATCAGCATATTGATGATACTGTACCCACAGTACAGTATGCCACAGATGATTTCGTCCAGTGGTTTCATATGTTGAACAGGAGGAGAACCGACCCTTGGGGCACCCCACAAGTGATGCACCTCGGGGTCGATCCCTGTCCTCCAATCAACACAAACTGTGACCGATCTGACAGGAGGAGAACCACCACAAAATGGTGCTCCCCACTCTCAACCCCCCGAGTCATTGCAGTAGGGTACCATGGTCGATGGCATCGAAAGCCACCAAGAAGTCTAATAGGACCAGGACAGAGGAGCTGCCCCTGTTCCGGGCCCGCCAGAGATCATCAACCAATGCCACCAATGCCATCTCCATGCTGTACCCAGGCCTGAAATCTGACTGAAATCAGATCCAGGTAGGCAGCTTCATCCAGGTACTGGGGAAGCTGACGTGCTATTACACTCTCGACAACCTTCGCTATAAAGCGAAGGTTGGAGACTGGGCGATAGTTGGCTAAAGAAGCTGGATCCAGGGAAGGCTTCTTAAGGAGGGGCCTCACCACTGCCTCCTTCAAGGCGGTGGGAAAGAACCTCTCAATGAAGCGTTGGTAATCACCTGGAGCCAGGTAATTGTTGTGTCACCTCCCGGGTAGCTGAAACTAACCAAGAAGGACACGGGTCCAGCACACAAGTGGCAGCATTGAGTCTCCCCATAATCCTGTCCATGCCCTTGGGGGTCACAGGGTCAAACTCATCCCAGATAGTCTCCACAAGATTCATCCCCATCGACTCGCCCGAATCTACCCAGTCAGAGTCCAAGCCTGTCCGAATCTGAGTAATTTTATCCTGCAGATACTGAACAAATTCTTCAGCCCTACCTTGCAAGGGGTCATTCCCAATTCCTTGGTTAAGTAAGGAGTGGGTCACCCTAAACAGGGCGGCTGGGCAGTTATCTGCGGACGCGATAAGAGCAGAAAAATGTTGCCACTTTGCCGCTTTTATCACCACTAAGTAGGATTTAATATGAATTCTTACTAGTGTTCGATCGGATTCAGACCGGCTGGCCCTCCAACCACTCTCTAGGCATCTTTTCCGGCATTTCATCTCCCGGAGCTCCTCGGTAAACCAGGGAGCTACCCAGGATCGACACCGGGTCAGAGGCCGCAAAGGCACAACACGATCCAAGGCCCCAGTGGCCGCACTACCACAGGCTTCCACTAGGGCTTCGGTCGAGCTGTGAGCAAGGGATTCAGGAAAAGTCCCAAGCTCCATCAGGAACCTTTCAGGGTCCATCAGGCGCCTGGGGCGGAACCATCTAGTTCCGCCTCCCTGTGGCGAGGGGTAGCAGTATGGAAGTCAAGCCTGATGAGGAAATGATCAGACCATGACAAGGGTCTGAATAAGCAATGCTAATAAGATTACTTGAGCCAGCTTTTCATTTAATTATACATACTAGAAATCAGTGTGTTACCTACCAGAGGAAATAATATTAATTTCAATTTCTTGGCAAATTTTATTTACTGAGCGTCACAATATTATCGAGCCATTGTAAATACTAAGAAAAGATAAGTGATCTCTCTCCTTATTTGCTTTCATTCCTGCCTATGCTTTTGGAAAAATATTGATCTAATCATATATCAATATCAGAATCTGCATATCGGTGTCTGTATTTATACCATCTCTCTTTCTCTATCTAAACAAGACCAGCTCTGAAAATAGGACTAATATACTGATGGCAACTTTTTCACATAACAAGATGACCCCATAGGTAGAGCCTTTTTTAGTGTTCATATTTTGTAGACCAAAATAATCTTTTGTTTGGCCCTTATTTATGGATTTCTTATGCTACAAATCTGCTTCTCCCTAAGTTTTGAAATATTAAATATATATTGTATATATATTCAATATAATTTTAAATTACATTGTTTTATAATATTAAATGTTTTTAGAATTATAAGGCATGAGTATTAAATTTATGGCTCGTGTTCATTTGAAATGATTATAAATATTTGTTTTTAAATTGAGAAATAATTTCCTTTAAGATGTGATTGGTAGCCAATCTTTCAAGAGAAGTATAATGAATGTGCTTCTATTTAAATTTTTCAGCCTTTTATCATCATTTTCAAAGCAACATAATTTTTGATCCATTCAAATCTTTGCTTGTGAATTAAAGCGAATCTTTATGCCTTAATAATAAGGGGAAAGAGGCCAGTTTTGCTACTACATCACACCTAGATTTCCCTGATGATAAGTAATGACCTTATTTGAGTAACTAGATCAGCTTCATTGGTTGGAACTGATTTGAAAAATTATGTTATTTGACACATTTCCCAATTCTTGAACTTTTCTGCAAATGAATGAATGGTGCTGAAAATGTAGTATAGAGAAGGTGCTTGCTTGCTTTCATTAAATACTTGATAGACATCTTGCATGCCGCATCTCTTTTTCTTCCTTCATAAAACATTTACATATAATTTGAATTTCAGTTCATTGCTTTTGTGACTTTTGGGGCTGTTGCTGCAAAACAAAAAGATATTAATTAAATATTGATGTAAAGCACCTGGCATCTTGGAATTATACACTTGCCAATGTCAGAAAAACATTCATGCCTTGGCAGCTGTACCTAACAGCAAGAAATTAGCAGGGCATTTTGGAAGAACCTTCTGAACCTATTGGGAATGCATAATATTACCTGTCATTCACTGCTGTTAGTAGAGCACTCTAATAGCTATGGAATGTTTATTTGTGGATATTGTTTTCTTCCTGCTGAAAAGGGGTATCAAGATATTGGTTTTTTTCTGGTTGGTTTTCTGTTGTTGTTGTTGATTTATGATTCAGCTAATAGTCCTGGCCATGCAAAAAAATGGAGGCAGCTCCTTTTAAGAGGTGTTTTAATAGTGCAATATATTTATTATAAATGTACAGAATTTAAGAAATATGCAAATCATAGTCATGATCAGCAACCATATTTTAAAAAGTGTTACAAAGATCATTACAGATAATCCTCAATTTTCAAAGTTCATTTAGTAAACATTCAAAGTTCCAACACCACTGAAAAAAGTGACATGACCATTTTTCACACTTGTGACTGTTGTACATCCCCATGGTCACATAATCAAAATTCAGACACTTCCCAACTGGCTCATACTTATGTCGGCTGCAGTGTCCCATGGTCATGTGATCACATTTTGCACCCTTCTGACAAGCAAAGTCAATTGGGAAGTCTTAGTAAGTGCTGATAGTTTAATATTAAAAACTCATATTTAGTGATAAAAGATGTCAGTAGTTTTAGCTGGGAAGACTGCTGTGATGGATGTGGTCCATTACAAAATCCCAATGTAATTAAATGACATTGGGTAGAGAACACTCTTTTGCTCTCCCATATAGATGTGTGTATAACACATCTAGAATATTGTAAAACAAGACTTAATTTTTACATCTCTTTTGCATAGACAGAACTATCTACTATGGGAGATACAGGGCAGATATTATATTGTGTTCCTTTCATGTATTAAAAATAGGTGTTTCACAACACTAAGGTAAATAAGATTGAAGAGAGTGATTATTAGTTGAGTAATCCATATGAAAAATTACAGGAGAAGTGGATCATTTAATGTATTTTAACAGAATAATGGAATTGGAAGGGGCCTTGGAGGTCTTCTAGTCCACCCCCCTGCTCAAACAGGAGACCATATACCATTTCAGACAAATGGTTGTCCAGTCTCTTTTTCAAAACCTCCAGTGATGGAGCACCCACAACTTCTGAAGGAAAGTTATTCCACTGAGTATTTGTTCTAACTGTCAGGAAATTTTTCCTTCGTTCTAGGTTGCTTCTTCCTTGATTTGTTTCCATCCATTGTTTCTTGTCCAGCCTTCAGGTGCTCTTTTCTTTTTTAGGTTTGCTCTTCAAAGTGAAATGATTTGAAGTTTCTTTAAGTTGTAGGAGAAACAACTGTATAAAGAATTGTTTGTTTGATTCTTTTTATTTCTCACCGTGCCCATTTCAGGCACTTCTTTTTCCTGCTTTTACAACCATGAATTATGGATGGCAAAGTTCAGTATTTTGCCATTTATCTTAATGGGGTCAAATATCTTGCTCCTTTCCCTGCCTCTCCTTCTAGATCAGGAAGGCCATTTACGGTTATGATCTTGTCATATATCTTTTCCCAAGATTGAAAATTTATTACTATTTGCCAGCATAGAGAAATGCAAAAGTCAATTAAATTCCATTCCACCCTCCTAACTGAAAATAATGATCAATGTTAATCAAT
This sequence comes from Thamnophis sirtalis, assembly GCF_051295495.1. Lineage (NCBI taxonomy): Eukaryota > Metazoa > Chordata > Lepidosauria > Squamata > Natricidae > Thamnophis > Thamnophis sirtalis. The sequence continues at coordinate 44,343,085 of NW_028261386.1, forward strand.
ATATATTTGTTTGTGTGCATATGTGGTGTTCCACAAGAAGTTCACTTTAAATATTGTGCTGCTTTGTGATATTTTTTGCCATGAGTCTCTGATAAGAGACCCAATTTAGTAGTTAAGGTATCAGTTTAGAAAGCAGGAGGCTGTCATTTCTAGTTTGCCATAACCATAAAAGCTAGCTGGATGATTGAACCAGTCATTCTGTCTCAGCCGAAGACCTCAAGCTCAGGCAACAAGGTGGTTGGTTAGCTTTTCTGTCAAACAATGAATCAACATTTAGTTGATTTTGGGAAAATACTAGGAAGAAAGAAAACCCCATAAGTCTCTGATATATACACGCAACTGTAATATAGGTCTGTAAACACCCTGAAGTTCTATTATACACCTGTAGAAGTGAGTCTTTGTAAAACAAATGCAGCATGGTAATAGTTACATCCTGTACTCTATTTTTATGTCCTTACTTATTTATAATCATTAACATGGGAATAAAGTAAATTGTTGCTTCTAATTACAAAACATATCTTAGCAACAGAAGAGAATATTTGGAGCTCAGGATTGAACTGTGGGGTACTCTCTGAGTTGGATGGTTTTCTTGGAGATGTTTCATTAGCAAACTAGGTAATATCTAGCACAGATGATCTTATCTAGTTTGCTAATGAAACATCTGCAAGAAAACCACCAAACTCAAAGAGCCAAGGACCACACATGATATCCCTTACTTGGCAGGGATAAGCTACTACATGGAATGTGAAGCAGAGGAAAAACTAAGTTTTCTCAAACCTCCTTCCCACCAGCCACAAATCATGACAGGATAATCAAGTGGCTTGGCTGATGTATATAAAATTTGGAATAAATGTTGACAGTTTAACAGATTGGGCTTTTTAAATGGCAGATGGCATTAAAATATCAATGTTGCAATATGCATATTGGGTATAGATATGGAAATGTTGCAAGACTGTTCCACAAAAAGAGGTTATTTATAGGAAGCACATTTTAAGGACATTCTAATTTTGGGCTACTCTATATATGTAAGCAAAGATGAAATTTTCCTTGGCTAACACATAAGAAGTTCTTTAATTTTTGAAGATTTTTGATTTTTACTTTTTTCAAATTTTTGAAGCTTCAGCATTTCTTCCTTCACTAAAAAAAATCAAGATATTCCAATTATGATAATGCCCAACTATCTCCAATAGACCTCAGAGGGCTGTTTATAGTCTTAGATTCCGATTGCATATATCAGAGACTCACATACCTGGCAAAATTCAAAAAAGTGTAATCATTTTTTCATTTCATAGGTCAATTAAAAAACATTGATCAGGAAAATAATTATGTTTGGTTAACATGAAGGGGAAATTGAGGGAGAGAAAACTACATGTCGATCAGCTACTTCTGGTTTTTGATTCTACATTGTTCTTGAGAAACTCAAATTTGCGTGTTTGGAAATTTCTGTAATGATATTAAGGTTGCAATATTACAATTAATTGAAAAAGAAATTCTATTGAACTTATGAAGAAATTATGAAGAACTTATGAAGAAATTCTATTGAACTTACAGGATGTTACCCCCGGGGATGTGGACAAGGCCATGAGGGCTGTAAGTGCCTCCACCTGTGTACTGGATCCGTGTCCCTCATGGCTGGTTACTAACAGCAGTGAGGTGACACGAGGCTGGATCCAGGCGGTTGTGACCGCCTCTCTTCGGGAGGGGAACTTCCCCGCCGCACTGAAAGCGGCGGTGGTGAGACCCCTCCTAAAGAAGCCATCTTTGGATCCAGCTGTTCTTAATAACTATCGCCCAGTCTCCAACCTTCCCTTCCTTGGGAAGGTTGTTGAGAAGGTGGTGGCCTTCCAGCTCCAACGGTCCTTGGAGGAAGCAAACTATCTCGACCCCTTCCAGTCAGGCTTCAGACCCGGTTACAGCACAGAAACCGCTTTGGTCGCATTGACCGATGATCTCTGGAGGGCCAGAGATGGAGGACATTCCTCCATCCTGGTCCTCCTTGACCTCTCAGCGGCTTTCGATACCATCGACCATGGTATCCTTCTGCGACGACTGCGGGAGGCACCGTGTTGCGGTGGTTCTCCTCCTACCTCTCGGACAGGTCGCAGTCGGTGTTGGTCGGGGGGCAGAGATCGACCCCTAGGCCCCTAACTTATGGGGTGCCTCAGGGCTCGGTCCTATCCCCCCTACTATTCAACATCTACATGAAACCGCTGGGAGAGATCATCCGCAGGCACGGGATCAGATACCATCAATATGCGGACGATACTCAACTGTATCTGTCCGCCCCGTGCCAACTCAATGAAGCGGCAGACGTGATGAACCGAGGCCTTGAAGCCGTTATGGACTGGATGAGGGTTAACAAGCTTGTGCTCAACCCAGAAAAGACCGAGTGGCTGTTGTGTTTCCCTCCCAAAGATTCCACCAATATTCCATCTCTCAGGCTGGGGGGTCAAATTCTATACCCCTCAGAGAGGGTTCGCAACTTGGGAGTCCTCCTGGATCCACAGCTATCGTTTGACCACCACTTGATGGCTGTGACCAGGGGGGCATTTGCCCAGGTTCGCCTGGTGCGCCAGTTGCGACCCTACCTGAATCGGGAGGCTCTCACAACAGTCACCCGGGCCCTTGTGACCTCTAGGCTGGAATACTGCAATGTGCTCTACATGGGGCTCCCCTTGAAGATCATCCGGCGACTTCAGCTAGTACAGAACGCGGCCGCGCGAGTGATTGTGGGTGCACCTCGGTTCACCCACATAACACCTATCCTCCGCGAGCTGCGCTGGCTACCTGTCGAGCTCCGGATGCGCTTCAAGGTGTTATTAGTCACCCATAAAGCCCTCCATGGTAGTGGATCTGGATACTTGAGAGACCGCCTTCTGCCAATTACCTCCCTGCGACCAATAAGATCACATAGATTAGGCCTCCTCCGTATTCCATCGGCCAGCCAATGCCGGCTGGCAACTACAAGGAGGAGGGCCTTCTCAGTAGTAGCCCCGACCCTTTGGAACGAGCTCCCCGTGGAGATTCGTACCCTCTCCACCGTCCAGGCCTTCCGCACAGCCCTTAAGAACTGGCTAGCCCGTCAGGCCTGGGGACAAGGATAGCCGCCCCTCCCGAATGATGAATGTATGTTGCTTACTATTTTATTATATGTTTCTATGTCAATGTCTGTATTTCCCCCTCCCTGGTTTTATGTGAGCCGCCCTGAGTCCCCTCAGGGAAAAGGGCAGCCTACAAATATTAATAAATCTCTAAATCTCTAAATTATGCATAAGTAGTTACATTATAGGTTGTATGACGTTGTAAGCATTTTCTATAATGTTCTTAATCTTCCAGATGAACTAAATGGATTCTGATTGGATGCAGCAAAGTAATTCCTTTCTTATAATCCTTTTAGTTTGAAAATTATTAATTTATCAGGTTAAGAAAGGTGTTGTATTTACTGATAAAGTAAATTTGGTCTCACTCCAGTTTGGCTTGGTCCTCATGGACAGCATATCTGTTATGTGCATGTGTTTTGAGGCACTAGTGATTGTGCCACAATATAATACATGTTGAGTGGCTTGCATTGCAAAGAAGGGGTACAATTAGTTTGGTACTTTTATACTTTCTTTATAGAATAGAATAGAATAGAATAACAGAGTTGGAAGGATCTAATCCTCTACTTAGACAGGAAACCGTACACCACATCAGACAAATGGATATCTAAGTGTGATATCCAAATTATATCAAGTGTTAGGGTCTTTTAGTTGTTGCTGAAGTATAACTCCTATTAACCCCCAAATCCCTCACTTTCATTTTATATATATTTTAGGTAAATAATTTGATGTATTTCCCTTATTTTTGTTTTTATTTTAATCATGCTAAACCTACCTAAGGAGTTATGTGTGAGCTTCCACCTCAAAATATATTTGGTCAAGGAATAAGGCCAATGCCATGCAGGATCTTAAGATTGTGTACAGCAGATGCTTAATTTAAATTCAACCCATGGTGAAATGGGTTTATAATTAATGAAATCAGGAAGAATTAAGCCAGAATATCTTGTATTTTTTTTTATAAATAAAAACAAGCAGTTTTCTATACTGATATATCCACCATCAGTAATAGTACCATATATGGTTGAAAATTCTCTTTAATTAGTCAGTAATGATCAAACGTTCTAAAGACTAGCTTTGATTGATATTTATGACCTCACCTATTCATGAAGAATTATGTTTACATGTTATTATTGCGACCTATCGTGAACGAATAGTGCCAGTCTTAAAACAGCATTGTTAGCTTCATAGTGGCTTTTAAGACTAATTGTAAAGCTTGAAAGCTAGAATACCTCAAACACAACCTCCTTTCGAAATATTGTCTTCCTCTCTTGTCTAATATGTTAATCACTGAAACTTCTCTTATGTACCCCACTTCCTAAAATAACTCACTTATGGCACTTAAAGTGATTTCTTTTGCCAGTGATTTGTGATCAGGCTGCCATTTGAGTTACAAATTTCTTTGTAGACCATGTTCCTGCACTTTTAATTTCTGCACGTTGAGCTGTTATAAAGGAACAAAAAGCACCAGCAGGTGCAAGCAATAGAGCTTGTAATAATTCTTTTTTGTGGGCTTTGAAAAGGCTCACAAATCAGTGTTGCTTATGACACTCTGTCTTCTTGTTGCCAGTGAGGGCAGTCTTCTGAATCATAAGACTATAGAAAATTTGAAAGTCAAGATTCTAATGTTTGTATTGCTTTTCCTTGAAAACTCTGCAAGCAAAGAGAGTTTATGACAGTTTTGTTCTATTGCTAAATTTCCCTCATAATGGACATTTTTCCTCTTAAAATTTAATTATAGAACTGTCTTCCTGAATTTTAAATCCATATCTGATTTCTTGGAATATCTGTCATTGTCTGTACTAAAAGTTCAACTTAAAGATTTGTGAATTCAGCTTCTGCTATTCAAACCATTTTTGTTTTTATTAACTCAACTGAACCGATGTAATATATTTGTTTTCGTTGGTGTAAGATCTGGAATTTTATATTCTCAGTAAACATTTGCTCTAAAATCCCACTAGAACATTTATTTATTTAGCGTATGGCAAACACATGGACTTATAGTAGTTCAAATATTAATGTCCACCCAGCCATTCAAGGACAGAGTGGTCTATGTTGAAAAAAAATCAGACATTCGGCCGGCGTAAGCTCTTGATGGACATTCGGACACAATATGGTGGATATTCTGTTGAGGAGCATCACAGATACAATGAGACAAGAACCCACCTCTTCCACATGACATCACAAGCTGCAGTAAGGTCGATGAACACAACTAGAACATTAATTACCATTTGCAGAGTTTATCTGCAAAATGGCATAGCTATTGTAAGCAGCTAATCTCTCTTTTCTTTCCTCTTTTTCATATTATTCTTTTTAGTCTCTTGGTTTAATATGGTCTTTATTTCCAGACAAAATGGGCTATGTTACACATGAAAGATTCAAAAATAGAATTTCTGCATCTTTTTACATGTGATTTACATGCCATTTCCCCTTCATTTGTCTGTTATCTTTTGTTCTTTGTGTGTTGTATTGCATTCTGTTTTGGATATTGAAAGGCTTCAAGAGATAGGAAAGTGAATATTTACTGGCTTTTGGCATAATTTTTGGCCCTGGATTTATTATTTTTTGAAGTCATCGGCCCCTTGTTTGTGGTCTAAATTTGTTTAAATATAATGGCTGCTGAACTGGCAATTAGGTCATAATGTGTTCAAAATGGGCAATATAAATTATATTCACTTTTAATTTTCAAAATTTTTGTCACACCCCTCTAGTATTATATTTTATAACTGTGAAGTTTAAAGTTTTATTCAACAGAATAAAAATCACAATTGTCAAATCACATATCTCAAACACAGCATTTAAAATCATTAGATACTGTATATCAAAACATTTTAGTGCTAGCCCTTTGTAATCCAAATATATCTTCTTTTTGCCATATTCCTGAATGTAGATTTGTAAGGAAATAGAAGTGCATGTAGCAAAATACAGACAATATAAATTTCATTTGGTTGCATGGGAATCATATGTTAAATCACAAAAGAATTAAGCAAAAATGTATCAAATGTAGAAAATAGCTAGCATTCTCAAACATTGCCATTTTCTCTCCATTATGCTTGGTTTCATTATAATGTACATGTCAATTCCCAAAGTTGTCTTAGTGAGAGAAAGAGGGGGAGCGCATGCCATGCATACTTTCAGCTCAGGTTACTGCAGCAGGCTTGGGAAGGGTGCACCTCATTAGGGAATGTGATTTATGACACAGACTGAGGGGAGGGAAGAAACAGGGGTAAAGTTCAGGGGTAACTCAAACAAAGCTTAGGTCTGACTGCAAAAAGATCTTGCCAAAAATACACGCTCCTAATGAATGACTAATTTTCCTTTGAAGTTTGGTCCAAGGATCATGAATCAATTAGGACATTTTTTTTGAAACCTGACAGTACAGATTATTTAACTAATCTGAAATTTCAGTACAAATGCGTCTATTGAACAGAGCAATGTTCAAATTTAGAAACCAGCCAGCTCTTTATTACTTGTTTTAGACTTTATTATTTAATCCACTGATTTATCAGTAATATTACTAGTAGAGCTTCAGATTTACTTTCTTTCACCTTCACCTTCAATTTTTTTCAATGTTTTCTAGTTAACATTTCTGAGCTCCTTTGGGATTTCATGTTCCTTGAAGTAGCCTGTATTTCTTCTTGACCTGCTAGCCTCAGGTTGTGAAGATTAAGTGGATACAGGCAACAAGTCTAGTGTGTGCCAATTGAGGGCTTAAATCCCTGTCTTGTAGTATTTTTTTTTCTTTCTCAAAAAAATGGCAATTGGTCCATGATATTTTGAGCAGCAGAATAGCTCTATAATAGAAATAATTAAATTTCAATTTTAAAATGCAAAAAACAACTATTTTCAATCATCATCAATTTCTGTTTCCAAAGTCTTCCATATGTACAAATATATGTTCTGTATACTCATGCTGATGCTGTAATTATGTTTAAGCTTGTTTCCTCATGCAGACATTAAGATTCCTATGTTAATATTGTCCGAATTCTGAAGAGAGCTGTGCTGTCCCGCTCCCCCACCCCCCACACCTATTGCAAGAATTCTACAGATGTTTATTCAAATCCCCCAAACAGGTCCTTGGAAAGCACCTCTGTTGCACATGTCTGGATTCTAAATTCAGTATAGCAAGAGTCACTGGATAATCGAGTCCAGTGGACACACATGAAGTCCAGGAAAATAATGCAGGAAAAATAATGCAGGAGTTGAACAGTCCAGGATACAAGGCACAAGCACACAAGACACAGAACTGGGCACATTGTTCCAGCAACACTCAAGTCCTCAGGGAAGAGTTAAATAGGCAATGCTTGTGCAGCTCTTCATGCAAGGCGAAGCTGCCTCCTCATGAGTAGCTGAGGGTGTTGTTGTGCCTGTCTCCTCTCTGCTCTACGTGTCCTTGGTCAGGAGGAAATGTAGTCTTTGCCTGGAGCTTCCTGTCCAACTTGCTGCAGCTGTGGCTTGCCTCCCTCAGCCTCTCGCTTGTCCAACTGACCCAGCTGAGGCTGTGCTCCATCAGGCTAATATTTTCTGAGCCCCGATTTTGCCCAATACTTGATTCTACAGTTTCCTCTGTGAATTCAAACTCACCATCCTCCCCTGAACTCGCAACTGGAGAGAGGTCCAGGCGGTGGATCCAAGACAAGACCTGATTTACCTCTACAAAGAAGTTAATAACTCAAATAACTAAGACTACAGATGGGAAAATCTGTTTTGTTTCCTCAATTCATTTTTTTCAACTCCATTTAGCTTCCAAATTAGTGTGGTGGTGGTGTTTTTTTGTCAGCACAAAAATTAGTATGTTTTCTCACATGCATTTCCTTTTGAATACAAATTCTTCCTAAAATGCACCTGATTAATAGTATTTTTCCTACTTCTTTCCTCTTAATATAATGCATTTCCAAAATTTCTTAAGGACTGCATTTGCACAATCTTGAGTTAATTGCATTACAAAGTGTCTTCAAGTTTCCAGAAGGGTTAATTAACATTTCAAAAGAGCAAATATTTTGCCCCTCTGTTTAAACTTGTTTCCAATTCAGAAGTTTTTAATTAAAAAAAAAACCTACGAAGATCTTAGCTTTTGAAGAAAAATCTTGGTAGACTTCTAGAGACAGAAAGTAGATTTTTTTTCAGTTTCCCCTACAGCTCCCTCATCACCTACTTAGATCTGCATTTTCTGCAACTCTTTATAGAATATTATTAGAATATTCTGTTCCATAAATAGTAGTTCCTTCTAAAAAAACCTAGAATCCTCCTCCTCCTAGTTCTCCTTCTCTCTCTCCCTAACTTCAAAGTGATCCAGACATACATAATTAGAAATTCTATAAACTCTTTCTTTCTGACCTATCTATCCAAATCCAGCATTTCTACAGAAAAAGTTCTTGAAAGCTAGTGTGATGAATTAAGTAAGAGAAAAAAAATCATATATAAAAATAGTTTTCTTTAGAAATTTGAACATAAAATACCCGAAGACAGTTGGACAACTCTAATAATCTCCCACTTCTTGATTGTTTTTTTTAAGCTCTGCAACCCTAAAATGTATAGTGACTACTGTTCTGGGCTGTTGACATACAGATTGGTTTCTTCATTACAAACTATATCTACACCATTAGGTAACTTGCATCACTGTTTACTTTGCTGAGTTAGGAATGGGATTATTTTTGTGCATTTGCATTCAGAAGTGGTTTGACGGATACATAGATACTGAGAACTAGCTTAAAAGCTTTAGGTTAGTTGTTTTAAGTAATCTTTTCTTACAGCCTCAGATTTAAGAATGGATTATAATACAGCTGTCAAGTACTAAGAATGAACAACATGGAAAAAAGTCTGATTATGATATGAAAGTTCACTATAACTAATTTTTACAGCTGATCATGAGAGATAAATACTTTTCCATTTTATTATCTCCAAATTATTCTTATACGTTTGCAGATCATCTTCCAAAGATTTGCATGGACTTGAGCTAAATGAAACTTCATAAATAATTGTGTGGGTTAAGGGGGAAAAATCCATTCCCCTCAGGCCAACTGTGATTTCTCTGTAGGGCATGGTGGAAAAGAAAGCAATCAAAACCCTCTTTATTTTGTCACTACAAAGTAGACGCAGCTCTGAATACATAACAGAGGCAGATGAATTGAGTTGAAGGTGCCAATGTTAGTACTTACTGAACCTCAAATCCAGTCTAAACCACACAGGTTTTTAAAGCTTTCATTCTCCTCAAAAAGTATGGATTTTGAAACAATGATTTATGTGCTTAGACTTTGAAAAACTAGGCTTGAGGCTATTACCATCTTCACAATAATATAGAAAATAATACAGGTCATTATTAACATGATCATCCACTTTAATAGTGAATTATTTGATCCCTTGGTAACATTTACCTATTAACTTCTTGATAACGAGATGGGTGGCAAATAAATTTAATAAATAAATAAATAAATAAATAAATACATAAATAAATAAATAAATAAATAAATAAACTTAGTGTGCTCCAAAATATGTTCCAAAATGGAAGGAAATATACTCCATTATAACATATTTAAAAGTCACTACTTTCTTAGTTTCTTAGTTCTATATTAATAAATTCACTTAATAATTTGATCCACCATTAATATTTCCTTTATATCGTGTTCATAGGTTGAGAATTTGCAAATGACTTCAGAGAAAAATACTTTTAGCAGATTTTAAGTTTAGTTTAGACTTTTCTATAATATTAGTGAAATTATTATATTGAAGATGTGGCATCAACTCCTAGTTGACTCTTAGCAATCATATAGATAAAACCTATCCAGGATGATTTTTTCCTATTCTAGTCTTACAGATCTTCCAATGCTATACCCATTATCTCTGTAATTGAGTCTATTCACTTTGCTGCTGGTCCTATTCCCTTTTCTTTCACCTTTAGCAGCATTATAAACTTACCGAGAAGGCTAGGTTTTTATATAATGTATAAAAAAATATAATAATTTCAGCTTGGTCATTTATGCTCAAGAGAGAATCGTAGGTTGATTTCTTCAATAGTCTTATTGGTTTGTTTTCTTGACTATCCATGGTATTCTCTAGAGCAGTGTCAAACTCTATTTCATTGAGGGTTAGGGTTGTGTTTGACCTAGAGGGGGCAGGGTAAGTGTGGCCAGAGTGGGTGTAGCCTTCTTGATGTCACTCATGTCAGGGGCGCCTGTGGCAGCCCAACTGCTCTGCCAGCAAAAACAAGCTCCTGAGCTCCGTTTCCAGCTGCGATGGCCTCCTGCGACCCTCTGCCACCAAAAAAAAAAAGCTTGGGAGGGCCGTTTTCACTGACAGGGTCACAGAAGGCCAACACAGCCAGAAATGGAGCTTGGTCCAGTCCTTCACTGTTTCCAGGATGGCTCCGTGGGCCAGGTCTAAGCACCTTGTAGGCCGGATTCGGCCCACAGGCTTTAAGTTTGACACCCCTGCTCTAGAGACTTCTTCAACATCAAAGAATAAAAATGTCAATACTCTATCTATCCTGCTTCTTGAAAGTCTAATTTTCACCGCCATGATGTCACAGGCAACCATTTCCTGCACAATTATAATCTTTCTTAGATAGACATATCATGGCATCTTATATTTTTTCTGTGGGCATAGTTTGCAATATGTTTTATAACTATTGATTCTTTACTGCTGACAGTCAATCCTAAAAGCCAATGCTATCATTTACTTCAGTAGCTTCATTATCAATTCTAAGGCTAATTATTATATTTCTTGTCATTAGTTAGCCTTCTTTATTTTTATCTCAGTCCCATTTTTATTGCATTCCTTGGCTTTCATTACTACAGCTTCCAGATGATTTGCATTTTTAGATAACCAGAGAAGCAGCATCTTTCAATCCAGCTTCATGAACAATGATTACATGACCACAAAAACAGAGTACTGTTTGATCAACTAAAGGGGCAATTAAAAAAAATATTTAAGAGAGGCCCACTCTGCATGCATGCATGGAACAAGTTGATCTTTCCTCCCTTCATCTCCTCTGCTTAATTCTAGTCAATGCAAAGACTAAGGGAAGCAAGGAGAGATATCCAATGGCTTATTAATATTTATACTTTTAAAAGATTTTAATTATTGGATGATTTAATTTATGGCCCTCTTATCATTTTAACAGTTATACATGTTTCCCCTGAATTTTGAACTTCAGTTTGATTTCTGCTTACTTGACTTCAGCAGTAGCAATAAACTTATTTGTTTGTTCAAATTCTGATGCATGCTGTCATATTTTTTAAAAAAATCACTTAAAAGCTCTGAAAGTTTTCATGTACAGTATGTATCATTTATCTTTCTGTCTCACAGGTATCTGATAGTATAATCTCCATGCTGGAAATTATATATATATATATATACTTAAAGTCACAACCCCTGGTATGTATGTATGTATGTATGTGTGTGTGTGTGTGTGTGTGTGTGTGTGTGTGTGTGTGTATATATATATATATATATATATATATATATATATATATATATATATATATATATATATATATATATATATATATATATATATATATATATATATATATATATACTTAAAGTCACAACCCCTGGTATGCCCGAGTATGGGAGGAAGGTCACACTTCCACTCTCTGTCATTAGGCTCGTCACAAGAGACCATCCAGACAGAAACCCAATATTTTTTACTGTTGCCTTTTTTGTTACATTTGTTATATTTATGCTGATAAATAAATAAAGGGAGACTAGTATAGATCTATTTCAAGCTATTTAGCTCTCATCAGCTAGCCATACCCAAGTTTGGGAATCGAACCTGTGCTCCATTGCCTCCCAGGCAGGGAGTTAACCATTTGAGCTACAGAGAACGATTCCCAAACTTGGGTATGGCTAGCTGATGAGAGCTAAATAGCTTGAAATAGATCTATACTAGTCTCCCTTTATTTATTTATCAGCATAAATATAACAAATGTAACAAAAAAGGCAACAGTAAAAAATATTGGGTTTCTGTCTGGATGGTCTCTTGTGACGAGCCTAATGACAGAGAGTGGAAGTGTGACCTTCCTCCCATACTTGGGCATACCAGGGGTTGTGACTTTAAGTATATACCTCCCACCCTGGCTGGCTGATAAAGGAGTCGTTCTCTGTAGCTCAAATGGTTAACTCCCTGCCTGGGAGGCAATGGAGCACAGGTTCAATTCCCAAACTTGGGTATGGCTAGCTGATGAGAGCTAAATAGCTTGAAATAGATCTATACTAGTCTCCCTTTATTTATTTATCAGCATAAATATAACAAATATATATATATATATATATATATATATATATATATATATATATATATATATATATATATATATATATATATATATATATATATATATATATATAATGTTTTTATTTGTGCTGATAAATAAATAAAGGAAGACTAGTATAGATCTATTTCAAGCTATTTAGCTCTCATCAGCTAGCCATATCCTTACTGGGATTCGAACCTGTGCTCTATTGCCTCCCAGGCAGGGAGTTAACCATTTGAGCTACAGAGAACGACTCCTTTTATCAGCCAGCCAGGGTGGGAGGTATATACTTAAAGTCACAACCCCTGGTATGCCCAAGTGTGGGAGGAAGGTCACACTTCCACTCTCTGTCATTAGGCTCGTCACAAGAGTCCATCCAGACAGAAACCCAATATTTTTACTGTTGCCTTTGTTATATTTGTGTTTTTATTTGTGCTGATAAATAAATAAAGGAAGACTAGTATAGATCTATTTCAAGCTATTTAGCTCTCATCAGCTAGCCATATCCTTACTGGGATTCGAACCTGTGCTCTATTGCCTCCCAGGCAGGGAGTTAACCATTTGAGCTACAGAGAACGACTCCTTTTATCAGCCAGCCAGGGTGGGAGGTATATACTTAAAGTCACAACCCCTGGTATGCCCAAGTGTGGGAGGAAGGTCACACTTCCACTCTCTGTCATTAGGCTCGTCACAAGAGTCCATCCAGACAGAAACCCAATATTTTTACTGTTGCCTTTGTTATATTTGTGTTTTTATTTGTGCTGATAAATAAATAAAGGAAGACTAGTATAGATCTATTTCAAGCTATTTAGCTCTCATCAGCTAGCCATATCCTTACTGGGATTCGAACCTGTGCTCTATTGCCTCCCAGGCAGGGAGTTAACCATTTGAGCTACAGAGAACGACTCCTTTTATCAGCCAGCCAGGGTGGGAGGTATATACTTAAAGTCACAACCCCTGGTATGCCCAAGTGTGGGAGGAAGGTCACACTTCCACTCTCTGTCATTAGGCTCGTCACAAGAGTCCATCCAGACAGAAACCTTCCTCCCACACTTCCTCCCATATATATATGAATGATTGAGCTATATTTATTACTAATACAGTCCTATTAACACATCTAATCTTACATTTGGCTTAGATTAACAATTTTCACTTGTATTCATCATTTGGCTTAGATTAACAATTTTCACTTGTATTCATAGCCACAGTTTTGTTGACCTGGGTGTATACCATTAATCCTTTCATATCTTTCATAGACTCATTGTCCTTCATTTCTATATAGAATTATATTTCTATAATCAGATATAGTTTGACTTGGCTTGTAAAGAATACATCACTTCCTTGCATTCTGGCAGCACTGTAGCCATGTTCTAATATTACCTTAATATGTTAAGTGTATGTATTTCCCATATTTTTATTCCACCATAACTAAAATGACACTCAATGGCTCACATAGAAAACATATCATGTAAAACAAGTCCCCTACAAAAGCAAAAGCACAACAGTGCTGGAGTACAAAAGAAATTAAAAATGGTAACATCACATCACAAGGCTTTTATGTGAATTGGCAACCTTAAGTATCTGTCCACATAGAATCAATTGTAGGAAAATTAGACTTTGTGATGTCAATAATTGTATTGTAAGCAAAGAGAGTATTGCTTTATTTGCATCTTCAGCATGGTAGGAGAGAACAGGGACTGCTCATGAATCCTTCAGGGGGATTGAAATTGTCAACTGAAGAGAATTAAAAGTACACAAAGATGCAGTTAGTAATGATGACTGATAGCAAAAACAAGTTTAGCAAAATTACAAGAATGCACAATACTTCATAATTAGCTTCTTTGAAAGAACGATGGATTGTGAAGTCTAAAATTATAGTTATTAAGCGACAAAGTTTAAAGGTACAAACAAATTCTTCCAAGAATCATCCTTCCTGGAAATTGGAGGAGGTTGTTGAACGTGTAAGTTTTCATTTAATGTCATTCTTAACTTTTTTAGAAATTAAGTTTGTGATACAGGAGGGATTTGAAGGGTAATATTTACATAATCTGTCCAATTCAGTAATGGGTATCTAGTGAATTAAAATTATGATGTATTTTTTAATTGGAACAGCTTGCTGGCAGGAGATAAGATGACTTAAAAAGCTGCCCAGTTTTGAAAAAGAAGCAATGTAGTTGTAAAAAAAAGTCCCATGGTATAGGCAATCTGCACAAATTCTAGTCTCATTTTCAATTAACACTTTAAAATGTTGTGTCCCTAAAACAGGCATTGCAATTACATTTTAAATTGGCATCATGGCTTTTATTTAGATAGATAACAATATGTAGGCTTTGTACGCAATATGTGGAGACCTAGCTAGCTCCCTAACGAAGGTTCTAATGCTGGGAAAGGTGGACAGAAAGAGAAATGGATGACCAGAAATGGATGAGAAGTTGATGAACTCAGTTACAAAGGTTATGAGTGCATCATTGGAAGATCAATGGAAAGTTAGGGACAAATCATCATGGAGAAAATCTATCTAGGTCAGTAAGAGTAAACATTTTGATGACTCATAATCAGTCGGAGAATATGTGGGTATGGATATGACCTCTAATCTTCACTCATACATTTGTACAAAAGTGATATCAATAAACATTATGAATTATTACAGTTCAAATATTTACAACACCATCACACAACTGTGTCATCATAACACTTGGAAGAATTGGCTTATATTTTCAAATGTTAGTAGTTATAATATTAGACTTCAAAATCAATTTGTCCTTTCAATGAAGTTCATCATGAAGATTATATATACTGTGTGGGTGTTTAATATAAAGCATACATTTACAATGCACTATATACTATAATTCCTAGAATCTGACCAGATTGAAACTGTGTCTGATTTTCACAAATAAATAAAAAATAGGAACAGAATTATATCATATCCCAGAAAAGATTCAAAGTGATATGTGGAATTATATTTCAAATATTGTGATTTTGACTTGCTGAATTTATTTGTGAACACCATCTTTAGTTTCTAGACTATGTCATGTATATATAACTTGAGTAAGAATTAGTAAATTTAAATCTGCAGCTTAACTTAATTGTTCTGACTGCACAAGCTATGCAAAATTTGCTTTCAGTACCTTTAGGCCGGTCTCGTCCTTTGTCAATTTTTATTGGCATTTATCATGTGGCTCGTGGCAATAATTTACTCACCTCCCCGCAAGGACTCCCTCCACATTTTTTAAACAAAATAAAATTAAGCCTGCACAATTAACCAACTACATATATTAGAAATAGAAGTCTGAAATGGATCCCTTTTCCTCTGAGAAGTCACTGGGGGAAGAGTAGTCAATGTCATAAACTGGACCATAATTGAAAATACAGTTTTTAATTAAAGCTGTTTTTAGCCTATTCCCAGATATAGTCTCATCAATGCAGTAATAGCAGTGGTGTTCTCTGATGCTAAGCAAGCTAATTTTTGCTATAGTTAGAGGATGTTTTTCATGGAAAATAATGAACATGAATGGTCATTTAAGAGCCAAGATTGTACTCTGAGGGATTTATTGTACTAGCTAGTAGCATTGAAAACTTCCATTAATTTTAGTAAGCTTGATCCATTAATTTTAGATACACTGATACAAAAAGGCATAGCATTGTATCTATTTACTTTTCAAATACAGTATGTTACCATATTTGAAGAAGGATCGGCCCTTCCTCAGTTTGAGAAGAAATTAACTGTGGGGAAATTTGATGTTCATATTATATTTTTGATTCCGAGTTAGGAACACAACATAGCAAAACTTATTACAGCTAAGCAACCAGTAGAAAGAGAAAAGTTCAACAAAGTATCCACGTATATACAGCCTAGATAATTTATGTACATTTAAGGTAGCATAAAAATTTTAAACATAAAACCTGTAAAACCGGATGAGCTGATTTAGTTAACTAAAGCCACAAAAACATTCTTTATAACAGTTATATACCCTATTTGCTGCTACTTTACAGTCTTTGTCTGAGTTCATGTGTGAATAAAATAGAGGAAATAAAATGGAGGAGGTAAACAACTTTATAGCATATAACTTTAAGGTGGGACAAAAGATAGAATTTTGCCTTGATAAACTTGCTGTATGGCTTCAGAACAAATCTTGCAACTTGTGGTGCAATAGGTAAAGATAAACTTCTGTAGACTATCCTTTATCCCTTTTAATATAGGGTGTTTTACTTCAGTGTCTGGCTTGCTCACAGAAAAAGCAGCTTAGAAGCATATGAGCCATTAATTCCATTTCCCACTTTCCACACTGACAGAGTTTTTCTAGCTATGGAATCTTATTATATCTGTCTTCCAGTATTGCAGAGGGAAAATATTAATATATGGCCTTGAAAAGAT
This sequence comes from Thamnophis sirtalis, assembly GCF_051295495.1. Classification (NCBI taxonomy): domain Eukaryota; kingdom Metazoa; phylum Chordata; class Lepidosauria; order Squamata; family Natricidae; genus Thamnophis; species Thamnophis sirtalis. The sequence continues at coordinate 44,359,809 of NW_028261386.1, forward strand.
GTATCTACGATGGTTAAAGAAGGATTTTGTAAATAATTGACCTGGGCATCATTACAGTAGGCAATGATATATGCCAATGTCTTCATGGATGTCTTTCTTGCTGCTGATCAGGCTACCTGTCCCACTTTTTAAAAAACTATTTTCATGAATGAAGGCAACTATACATGTTACAGGATAATTTTGCAGGATCCAATCTGAGTCAAACACCAGGACCAGAGATTTAGCGTTCTAAGCTTTCGAACTCGTACTGGAACCCATCCTCAGGGAATGTTGATTGGGATGTTGATGGATAACTATTAAGTCATTGGCTGTTATTTCCTTGTGCTGCCAGGTCTTTGTCTCCTAAGTACCTGATAAGCTGATAGTAAGTCAGCACTCCTGTTGACTGACAAAGGCCCATTTCCCAGGCTTCAATCATTTCCCTGGTTACCTTTGTACCTGCTCGGCCAATAGTCTTTGTAGCTCTAATTTGAAATTGAATGTATATCCTTGTTCATTGCAAAGTGAGGCTACCAATGAGCTTGGGTCTCCTCATTTGACCACTCACTTGTGTTCTTGTAGTCTGGTGGTTAACTTTCTTCCCATCTGTGCTATATAGTCACAGAGGAAATCCAAGCAATCTTTGTGTCACTATTTCACTCTTTTTTAACTTGTTCTTTATTCTGTAGTTGTTTTGCTACCTAGTTATCCCCCTTTTGTCATTCTCTCTGCCAATTTGTTTTAAGACTAAGAAAATGTACAATGCCATGTTATCAGAATCCTTGATGAGTTACAGAAAGAGAAAACTCTTAATTCTGCATTTTCATAATCTAATCCAAATCTGAAGTATACACTTAGCACTAGTGAAAAATAATATTTTAGAAATCCAGTTAACAAGTATTTGAATTTGTAATAAATGAGAAAGATTGTATCATATTTAGGACTTGGATAAAATAATTCATTTTCATTGGAATATTCATGCAAAGCAGTAGGATGCTGTAGAAATGAGAAGAGGGAGGAAGGTGTGGGAAAACAGGCAGAAATTATCAGCAAACAAGAAAAAGTGACTGCTGCTACCTTTGCTACTGGCACTTTGAGTGTAAACCTTCACTGAAAACAAGACATTATATTTAAAAAGAACTTTTCTCATAAAAACAAAGATTGGGTTTTACCTCAACTTTTTCAAACAAGAAACAAGTAATGGTTCACAGATCAATTGTGTCCACCGAAAGTGATATAGGACATGAGTTTCGTGGTACATCATCTGCAGGGAAAAAGTGTTTTGACATTTGTTAAAAATGTTATGCTTGAGAAACTAGAGTAGATTGCAAATATAACATGTCAAGAGAAAACTTTATCATTAAGAAAAACAAGCAACTCTTGGAAAGCTTATATCTAATTACTTCTATTTTTAATTTCTCTGGCAGGTATATTTATGTCCCAATGGGAGGATCTCATTGCAGCCTATTTAAGATGTTGTTTTCAACTGCCATCACATTTGCTTTTGTAAGTTACTGGCATGGAAGCCATAGCTATCTTTGGTCCTGGGCTGTGCTTAATTGGCTTGGAGTAACAGCTGAAAATGGAGTGAAGAGGATTGTTTCTTTTCCAATTGTCCATAATTTTATTGTAAGTTAATTCTTGTTCATGTTTCTAAGAATCATATTTAAGTTTAGGATGAAATCTGAAATGTGTTTTCTGAAAAATCCTGAGCAGGTTGAGTACTTTTTAGAATTGCTTGTCTCCTAATCAAAGAACTAATGTATGGAGCTAGCACCATATTGCCTCTAAAGTTAAGAAAAAATGGGACTCTGTAATGGAATACATAGAAAGGAAAGGGTAAAAAGGAAACAGACAATTGGAGAGGACCTCCTGGTCGCTTAATGGTCAGAGAAAGAAACTAAGGAAAGGCCTATCCTAATGGAGCATGCATTTACATAAAGTGATTTGTGCTCTGTGTGATCTTTGATTGTCATTTGTCATTGTCCAGAGTGGGGTGGCGCAGTGGCTCAGTGGTTAAGACACTGGGCTTGTCAGTTGGAAAACTGGCAGTTCTGGTTTGAGACCCAAGCTCCACATCATGGAGTAAGCTCCCATCCTATTTCCAATTCCTGCCAACCTAGCAATTCGAAAGCATACAAATGCAAGTCAGTAAATGGTTGCCACTTTGGTGGAAGATAACAGCACTCTGTGATATTATGCTGGCACATGGCCATGGATATGTCTTCTGAAAGTGCTGGCTTAATGGCCTTAAAGTGGAGATGAGCATCATCCCCTGTAGTCAGCAACAACTAGCGGAGTAAAACGCTTTACTTTTTTACTAGAATCTACAAGTGCAGAAAGCTCCACTTTCTGCCCAGAATCTGAAATAACAATAATAGAAATAATTAAGTATGCTTGCCTACTTATAGCAGTTATAGCAATAGCAATTAGACTTATATACTGCTTCATAGGGCTTTCAGCCCTCTCTAAGCGGTTTACAGAGTCAGCATATCGCCCCCACAATCTGGGTCCTCATTTTACCCACCTCGGAAGGATGGAAGGCTAAGTCAACCCTGAGCCGGTGAGATTTGAACCGCTGAACTGCTGAACTAGCAGTTAGCTGAAGTGGCCTGCAGTACTGCACTCTACCCACTGCGCCAGCTCGGTTGGCTGAGTTCTCCTCAAATGGTGGATGGCCTTCTTTTGGAGCTCTGGGGAGGGGAGAATGGTGAAGTTTTCCTCAGGCATTGTCTGAGATTGAGCTAGGCAGTTGTAGGCTTTGTATTCCATTGATTTACAAGTTCTGCATCTTATTATTGTGACTATTACTGCTGTTTTTTGTTGGGCATGATCTAGCTCTGTGTCTGAGAGCCACACAGTAATAGCATAGTCCTTGCTCTCTTCTGTTTTGGTTGTCCCACACTGCCATCACTGTTCTGCCATGCTGGATTCGAAGGATTGGATGTAGTTGTATGGGGAAGACATTGTAGGTTCATTTTCCTTCCTGTTTCTCCCTTGTCTTAATTCTTCCAGCTGACCATCTATAATTACACAGTGTTGAAAAAGGTCTTCTATGGTATTTTGGGCTCCTTGCCTCACTAGCTTGTCTCAGTTCATTGGCCAGCCTTTCTGTGAACTGATCAATTAGTGCTAAGTCTTTCCACTCTACATCACCATAAAGTAACTTAAAATTGAAATATATGCTGATAATCTCCTCTGTCCCTGCTTGAACTTCCAAATGTTTTGTTCAGTAAGCATTCATAGTCATGATGGTAATGAAAGTGTAGCTGCACAACCAATCCTTGCATTTATGACCTTCATAGAAATGTAAAGCAAAGGAAAGCTAAAGTAAGATTATAACTTTTGCTTAATAACTGAGTTACCAATCCCAACTGTGATCACAAAATGAAGAGCACCTGCAGTATTTAACAGAATAACAGAATTGAAAGGGATCTTGGAGGTCTTCTAATCCAACCCCCTGCTCAAACCATTTTCAACAAATGGTACTCCAGTCCCTTCTTAAAAGCCTCCAGTGTTGGAGCATGTACAACTTCTGAAGGGAAGTTGTTCCACTGATTGATTGTTCTTACTGTCAGGAAGTTTCTCCTTAGTTCTAGGTGGCAACCAATCCTTGCATTTATGACATTCATGGGTCTGTAAAGCAAAGGAAAGTTAAAGTAAGATCGCAATTTTTGCTTAATAACTGAGTTTACCAGTCCCAACACTGATCACTAAATGAAGAGTACATGTAGTACTTTGAATGAAAATAATGTGAATGAAAGTAGTTCTTTTGCAGTAGTGCTGACCCTGTCAAACTGTTAAAGGGAGTGGCTTGGGAAGAGGGTGTTGGAGGAAACAAGGCATAATATGGAAGCCTCCTAACCTCCTTAGAGGTAACACTTCACTTGCCTGGGCTTTTGGCTTTGCTTTATTGCTTATGTGATACTAGGCAACCACAATCAGTCTATTGAATGTGGAGATGGCTGAATCTCTCAGTCATGCTATATGATCACAGCCATTGAGCCAGGGATAATAAATTATAGTGATAATTTATTTTGCTCTTGAAATGTTTCAAAAGATATAAAATGGATCCCTGTTTAATCATTTTAAAACTTGTAGATGCTGCTTAATGGTGTAGGTGATCAATCAGCATGTTTGTCTTGTGAAAGGAACAAGTAGTATTAATGGAAAATCTGATGGCTGGCAGGTTAGACCTTCATTCTTATCCTCCTATTTCTGTTCGGCGAACTGTTTAATCCTGGCTTGGAAGAGAAGAAGAAAACTGCATGGCGCCACAATCAGGACATGCTAAAATTTCCTGGATAGTGGCTGAAAAACTGGAGGTGAGGTGAAACTAGTCTGAAGTAGGAATTAGCAAAGGAATATATATCACTGTAAAATATCAAACAAACTAGGAAGAGATCCCACAAATGATATTCCAAAGGTGGTATTCAGTTGCTGTTTTTGCATTTCTTTTTTCAGCAGAATCAAGAAATAACCATTCTTTTTGCCCAATAGCCAGTCTATTTGTTGTTGAAGCTATGAGAGTTTAGGTAGAGTAGTCTACCAGATTTTCAGGAAACTTGGGAGAGAAAATTAGCTCTTTTTATGCCCACTGAGAGAAGAAAATCTGTAATTGACGAGTTGCCTTCAGCAAGTTATATAAAAAGTGAGCAACAAGCAAAGCTGCATACAGATGAATTATGTAAGGGTTGGCTGAAATTCAACACAGCTGAAAATTCTCTAGAATTCTCTTCATGATTTTTGTTTTAGAGGGAAGAAAAGCTAAGCCTTTGTCTTCCAATAGATCAGAGTTTCCCGACCTTTCCAGCTTTGCAGACTGGTGGCAGGGGTTGGTGGGAGGGGATGCTTTTGCATGTGCTCTGTTATTCTGTTAAACTACTACTACATTTAGTGATCACAGTGGGACTGGTAACCCAGTTATTAATAGCAATAGACTTAGACTTATATACTGCTTCATAGTGCTTTACAGCACTCTCCAAGCAGTTTACAGAGTCAGCATATTGCCCTTCCCCCCAAATCTGGGTCCTCATTTTACCGACCTTGGAAGGATGGAAGCCTGAGTCAACATTGAGCCTGGTGAGATTTGAACTGCCAAACTGCTGACAGCTAGCAGGAATAACCTGCAATACTGTATTCTAACAACTGCGCCACCACAGCTCTTTAGTGAAAGTTATGATCTTACTTTAGCTTTCATTTGCTTTACGGTCCTATGAAGGTCATAAATGCAAGGATTTGTTGTGCAGCTACTTTTCATGACTATCATAACTATGAATACTTACTGAACAAGACGTTTGGGGATGCTGTAACAGTTGTAAGTGTGAAAAACGGGCATGTCACTTTTTCAGTGCCATTGTAACTTTGAACAGTTGCTAAATGAACAGTTGTAATTTGAGGATTACCTATAGTTTGGATTTTAACAAACTACCCATTGAAATGAACAGAGAGGTTGTAGACTCTTAAACTACTGAGACATTTGCTTTTGCTCTATGACCAATTTTCCCTAATTCCTGGTCAGTTACTATTTCTTCTCTGGTAACATAGTCAAAACTAATATTTAAATATTCCAACTATTTTTATGCTTGTCATGTATGAAAAATGGAATCCTAGAAGTCGTTGAACGATATATTTATAAATTAATTAAAAATTTCCTGCCCTTACTGCGTATCACAAGGCACTCAAACACATTTTTCTTTTTACAATTTTTAAATAATGACTGTATTTAGCATTCCTATGTCAACTATATATAGTTATAAATATCTGTTCAGTTATAAATATCTGTTCAGGGCTTAGAAGAGAAATCAGTGGGTGTATTTGAAATATGACAGCTGGATAAACTTAGCTAAATTTAGCACAATGATTGAGAATATCATGATGTCACAGTTCTTGTACAAAACAAAAGCAGGTAGGACTGGTGGTATTGCACAGCTGATATTTTCATGGTTACAATATTTTGCCAGTACATGGAAAGTCCAGTGGCCTTGTACTGATGTAGATTGCTATCCTTAAGTCACAAATGTGGCAAGATACTGCACAGCCATCCTTTGTAAACTGAACTACTTCTCATTTCCTGGCTAGGATTTAGCATTAGTTGATAATAAATGCCTGGGTTTGTCTCCCCCACCCCACCCCTTGTTAGTGGTTGCTGGGTATCACAAAATATTCTTACATGAGAATAACCAATATCCCCAAATATTGGATCATAACAATACAGGGCATAGGAGACAGATAGAAAGATGAATTTCTAGAAGAGTGTTATTGCAAAAATGGCTCAAAAAAAAAAGAAATCCACTATGTGAAAATCCCGAATTGGCTATCACCGACAGAAAGGATGACTCACTCAAATTTTATAGATTTGAACAAAATGCTAAGATACAGAGACTTAATTGATAGACAGGGAAATTTAAAAACAATTGAAGAATTGGCAGAACAGAACATGAAAGTTGACTGGCTAACTTACCTCCAAATCAAAACTAAATACAATAATGATACTAAATTATATGACATTGAAACAGAACCACACGAATTGGATAAAATTATTCAAAGCTCAGATAGAAAGATGATAGGAAGAATATATAAATTCCTCCTGAAGTATAAAATGGAAGAGGAAATTGTGAACGAACAAATGATAAAATGGGCGCAGAATTTTGGCTATAATATTGAATTAGACAAATGGGAAAAAAATTGGGGAACAAACTTAAAAATGACACTATCAGTTGCATACAAGGAAAACCAGTACAAAATGTTTTACAGATGGCACTTGGCAACAAGGTTAGCTAAAATCTTAACAAATACCTCCCCAAAATGTTGGAAATGCGAATCAATACACAGAACATATTAACATTTATGGTGGACCTGTGAGGAGGCTAAAAATTTTTGGAAAAAGGATCAAAAATTGGCTGGAGGCAATAATGGGGGTTAAAATAGAATGGAAACCTGAAGTTTTTTTTAATTAGGAATAATGTCTGCGAAATACAAAAAAGCAATCCAGTATTTAATACTACATATAATTATGGTGGCAAAGATTGCCTTTGCCCAGAAATGGAAAAACAAATTAATTCCAAGCTAAGATGAAATAATAAGAAAGGTTATGGATTGTGCTGAAATGGACAAACTAACTAAAGAAATCCAGGGAAAAGAGGAATCAGAATTCTACCAGATATGGAATAAATGGTATAGGTGAATGGAGGAAAGAAACAAGAATCAATGAAGGAATTTAACAAAACTCAAAAATAATAGTTATGAGTAAAATAAGAGGGTTAAGAATGGTGAAATCCAAATGAAATATAATAGAAAGGGAAATAATATAAGGTGAGCGCTATCGATTGATAATTGCTATTAGAAAGCTCCTGTTCATATTGTATTGTGTAAATGTGGTGTACGTCTAAGTTTTGTGTGTGTATATTTTATAGGTTTGTTAATAAAAAAATAATAAAAAAGACAGAAAGATGAATGTGTTGTTTTCACTCACAAAAGTACCATAGTTTGGTTGTCATTCATTTTTTTACCTTAGAATTTGATATTTAAAGAACACGTGAAATCATATTTTTCCCCAGAGGCTGCTTTATCTGCTGTTCGTGGAGCTCCAGGAAAACTATGAAAGGATTGTATTCTGGCATATCATTAGGCATGACCCTTTTGAGACCTTTCTCAAAAGTTGGCAGATGATATTCATATGCAGCATCTTTTCTATCAGCTAGGCACATCCTTTGCTTAAATTCCAGGTTGCATTCAGTTTGTTTTGATGGAAAGGCTCCAACCCAAATATTCACTACCATTTCTCATCCAAGCCGCACTGAGTCATACTGTGCATTGACTTCCAAGAATTGCAGACATTTGAAGCAAATTGTTATACTCGTGTGTATCTTTCCTTTGAAATCCTAAGCTTTCCGTTTTCATCACAATTCAAAACACCAATATGCTTATGATTAAAAAAATTATTTCTGCTCTTTGCAGTTTTTAAGCGTTTAAAAGCAAGTTTGCTGCCCTACAAAGTTTTTAACACAATAGGCAATTTTTACAATTGGCCAAAATTAAATTATCTCTTAATATTTAAAAATGAATAAACAGTTATCACTGCTTATGACTACAAGTTGGGACCTCTTATAATGTCAGTTCTGTTAGAGCTCAGCTTCTATTAGCTCTCTCTCTCAACAAAGAATATAAAAATGCATATCACAATGTAATTAAACATACAGGTAATCCATCCAACAATATAAAAAAAACTTGTCTATTAACAGGACCATATCTACACTACCCCTAAATCCTGGGAGTATATCTATTTTTTCAGGGTCTTCTGGTGTGGCCTGGAGATGGGAGGGTCACAAGAATTTCTGTAAGGATTTCAACCAGAGGCCGTGACAGAGAAGGAAGGTTTCCTAGGTTCTGTTAGATGGCATTGTTTAATTAAGGGCAGTCCAGAACATATCAACTTGGCCAGCTCTTACCAACCAAGTAGATACCATGGAAATGTTATAGACAAAATAAGATTCTTGTTATCAAAATTATGTATTAGATTAGAAACAGGCTTATCTATTACTAAAATTAAAAAATATATACATTGTTAAGACATATTTGAGATCTATAGCACATCAGATAGGAACATTTGAGAATAATTGCATTCAGAGCTATCTTCTATCAAATAAGTTCATATTCAATTAAAACTGTAATGCATTCAGTTTGGTAATTGAAAGATAAAGCAAGTGTTGAAAAAGTGTCAGAGAAACAGAAAAAAATTCAAATGGTGATTCCCTTTTACACAGTTGTTCAGGTTTAGTCTCACCAGCTCGAGATTGACTCAGCTTTTACCTTCCGAGGTGGGTAAAATGAGGACCCAGATTGTTGGGGCAATATGCTGACTCTGTAGACTGCTTAAAAAGCACTGTTAAGTGGTATATAAGTCTAAGTGCTATTGCTATAGGAAAATGCAGAAAAAGCAAAATAAGACTTTTGCTGCAATAAAGAAAGCTATAAATTTGTAAACTTCCTGCCAAAGAGGAAAGTCCCTCTCTCTGTCACACCCACCCACACACACAGAGGGAGGGAAGGAGGGAGAGGGAGAGATGGGGGGGTGTTGACTTGGATTAACTGCTATTCAGCTTAATTTAAAGACAATTTTCAGAACTAGCAGCATTTAAGTACAATTCACAAAGCCAATGTACTTTGGGGATTACAAATTTTCACCTGAAAATTATTTCTGGAATGTTCTAACACAGTACCAACATCCAGGTAATATTTAATCTGGCAACAACAAATAGATTTCAGTTAATTCAGCATTAAAATTTTGCTAGCTTTTATTTTAAGCTGTCTTTTAATTTCTATCTTTTTAGAACCGGGTTTTATCCCCAAGAGGGATTCGTCGATTCCATGCAGCAATGGCAGCTGTATCCACCACATTCTTGATTTTTTCCAACCTCATCTTTCTTGGTGGAAATGATGTTGGCAGAATTTATTGGAACAAGCTCTTCAAAGAAGGCAAGTTAAGTGAAATTGAATTTTTCTTTAAACATTATTAAAGATTCCTGCATGGACATACATTGGTGGTCTATCTTAATCTTGATAGTATAACAACAACAACAACAACAACAACAACAACAACAACAACAATTCTCCTTTGGTTTGTTGCCTTTCAAACTGATTTTTATTTTTACTTTGTTTTATTTGAGATGCATTTTCTACCAATATTGTATTCAGATCCTGATGGTAAAAATTGTAAAAAATACTGCTTTGTGCAGTTTGAATCTAATTTAGTGAATTTATCAAACAGCAAATTGTTTGTTAGAATTAGCATGAAGAGTGAGGTAAAAACTGAGCACTTCATCAGTGAAGGATATATTAGGATAAGAGTTATATTTTATATAATCGAACTGAAGAATTGTAAGATAGTTTTTATAGTCTTTTGGAATTATAACATTGAATGTTCAGAAAGCTATGCAAAGTAGGGCTGTATTGCAATTAGGAGCATGTGAGAGCACAACAGCAACATTTCTGCAGCTGTATTAGTAGGCACATCTTTTCTTAGACTTTCTTAGCTGCCCCCTTGCAAGCAGATGCAGAGTTTGTGTTTTCATATGCTTCACAGCCCTTTGTTTTTGAAATAAAGCATTGCCCAGCCATATATACAATATTCAGATCGTTTGAACTCCTATATTTCATAATTCTTTCTTTTATTTATTGCCTTTTACTCTTTTGTAATTTCAGTATATAAGGAATTTTATTACCAGTTTTAAAAAGTTGTGGGGTTGTTTAGAATTCTTATTACAAGAATTTAGAATTCTTATTCCAATGAATGGCTGATGGAGAATAAAACCTTCAGTAGGCTTATATGTGATATGTGCTTGGCATAAGCAGTTGGTTCCCATTTAACTGATACACAGTGTACACTCACTTTCTTCAGTTCAAGGCTTTGAGATAACAGGGCTACAATTCCCACTGTGTTCAGTTGTCATGGCAGCTCCTTATATTCCTGTGATGCTACACTGAAAGATATTAGATTAATTAGATCTCCTTTAAGGAGATTTTTTCTGAATCTGTTATTCCAAGAAATTAAATTTGTCCTCGTTGTTGTCCTTCAGGAAGATCCTAAATATTTCCAGTCCAATATATATTTTGTGGTACTTATGTCTTTATGAAATGTGTTTGAATCTTGGCACAATTATGACTTTTCATTCAAGCACTTTTATTTCCTTTTGGGCAATTCTGTCTAACATTCAACAATAGACATGTGTTTTTCATGTAATTAGGCACATGATTTTGAATGACAAGATTTGCACAACAATTGGTGTACAAAAGAATGCGCTGTATGGAATCACATACAGAAATTTTTCTGACATGAAGAGGGTCTACCTCTGTTGGAAGTCAAGTAGGATAGTTTTATCTCTTTATCATGATCTTTTCCAGTCCCAAATTGGGCTTGAATTTCTGAGAAATTTCACCAGTCCTATCAAGCCTGGCTTTGCTTTCACAAAATGTATCTGTTAATTTTGACTGGCAGAGCCATTCACTTTAATCTAAATTTGAGTCCAGTTAGAATAAATGAAGTTAGTGAATTGATCAAGAGCAGTTGTTATTCTTTGCAAGAACTTGAAAATAAGGTTAATTGCATGATCAAAAGAACCTCCTGTTATTTACTTCCTGCTATGAATTCTTACTTTTCTATATATGTGTGAACCCAATACTTTTGAGAGAAGCACTTCCATGTATATGCATTTCTTACAATTTTTGGCAGTTTTTTTTTAAAAGTTTAATAGAAAACAAGCAGAATAGGCTTTGGAATGACTGTGACATGGACACACACTGGAAAGAAAATAGGGTATCTCTTGATCTTTGTCACATAGCTATGTGTAACTTGCTCTCTGTTTTGATTCTTTGTATAAAAATAGAAAGCTAGTCATTTTCATGGTAAAATAAGAGTAATATTTTAAAAAATAATTTGCAGACTATTTTTAGAAATAAGACATGAAAGCATGATTTGCTCTAAGATTATCAGAGTGTCTTGGCTGTTCAGGCTTCTGTTGAATGAAATTATTTTGGACAGGCATTGCATTTGCAACTGATCTGGAAGACTGCAATTTTAAATCAAGGAAAGCTGTGTAGATTTATAAGCAGCTATCCTAATCTATATTTATAGATTCTCATTCTGCAGTGGGATTTTTTGCTCTGAAATCTGCAAAAGTTCTGGAATAGTTGCCTTCAATTTTTACCTCAGATTTGACTTCCTTGTTCCATGAAGCCTTGTAGCTAAATACTACTATGCATACTAGAAGGGAAGCAAGATGGATTCTTTCGAATTAGAATGTTAATTAGCCCTCTATTGTTCTCATTGAATAAATTGTGGTGAGGGAAGCTTTGAGATCATCTTATTTAAATTGTAGGAGCTGTACAGGTTATATTGGAGCAAAGGAATTATCATTCCCCAACATGTAGTTAAGGTGTATAGAGATTGACATTTAACAACTGCAGGGGGACCATAATCCACAAGGTACAAATTTGGCTTACATTATTTACCATTAATTACAATTATTTAGAATTGTAATTTCTAGTGAGATGGACTGATGTAACAACATTCGTAAGTTCTGTAAGAAACCGCCAGTGTTTCTCCTCAGAAACACTTACTGAAACTTAGTTACAAACCAATTGCTCTACTTCCAGGTTTTCTTTATCTGAATCATTTTTTAAAAGATGAGAAATAAAGCATCAATAACTATGATGATCAAATGAGACATTTCAAGGATTATTATTTTGGAAATAATTTTGTCCTAGGTTGGCCAGTACATTAGATTGAATATGACAGCAGTCTCCAAGAGGTAGATGTTAGCACCAGTAAAATGGAAAGCTGTTGTCAGTTACCATGTACATATTTTTTTTTTCTTATGATTTGAAAACACCATTAGAAATTGTCATTTGGAATCTACACCTGGGTAATTTCATGTAATTGTATAAAAGTAGAAGTGTTAGATATACCGTATATACTCGAGTATAGGCCGACCCGAATATAAGCCGAGGCACCTAATTTTACCACAAAAAACTGGAAAAGTTATTGACTCGAGTATAAGCCTAGGGTGGGAAATGCAGCAGCTACCGGTAAATTTCAAAAATAAAAATACCGGTAGATACCAATAATGTTTTTGAATATTTATTTCAAAGAAAAACAGTAAACTAGCGGTGTATTCAATGAAATACTTCACTCACCTCATGATGCTGATGTCCCGCTGTGATGATGATGTCCCGTGCAGCCGCGGGAGCGATGTCCCGCCTCCTATGACACACGGCACAGTGATTCCTATCATTGGATCACTGTACTAGAGGAGGTGGGACATCGCTATGTGGCTGCTTGCCATAACAAGGAGGAGGTGGGACATCGTTGCAGAGCGGCAGGAGGGGGAGGAAGGGGAATCGTAAGACAGCCCTGCATTACATTAGAACGTGAGGAGGGGGGATGGTGCGGTGCGCGCTGCGCGGCAAACTGACACAGAGGGAGGGGAAACTCACAGGGGCACTGGGCCATTCACGAGTGTCACCCAGCGGCATGGCCCCGCCCCTTTTTCTCCTCCATTTCGGGCAAATTTTTCACTGACTCGAGTATAAGCCGAGGCGGCTTTTTTCAGCCCAAAAAGTGGGCTGAAAAACTAGGCTTATACTCGAGTATATACAGTAATCATACTAATTATTATGCTGAGGAATAGCAGTAAATGGCCACTAAGAGGTTTATGTAGAAGCTAGCATTTTCCTTTTAAACTTGTTAAATTAAAAGGAGTAATAAATTAGACATTCAGCTGACGTGAATGAAGAGTGTAAAGTTCTGAAAAGATCTGATCATGGACAAAGCTGAGCTAAATAAATGCCTACCACTGGATGAAATCAGAATTAAAATTGAACATGGGTAATTTGTAAATCAAATTGCAGAAATCAGATCTTCTGAACAGCAGGAAACTATTCCACGAATACTTACAATTATCTGAAATGACTAACTAACCTTAGGTAGAACTTCCCAATAACTCTCACAAGGAATGAATGATTTTTAGTCTAGTCATTTGAGGGTGAAGGGCTTGTACACAAATATGATTTTCTTTAACTTTATTTATTTAGAAATTTTCTTCTCTGAAGAAATCAGGTATAAATTTTAGACACACCTAATAGGACAGATTCTAAATTGTTGTGTATTGATTCAGTTCATTACTTTACAGGGAACTTTTATCCAAGGCTTTTTCAACTGCCAAGAGGAATGTAGTTTCATTAATGTACTAAAATATTCAAACTGTTTCAAATGGATTTATCAAGTAAAAGATAATCCCCATTAGGGGGAAAAACACCTTACAGTAGTGGATCATCGTATTATTGTTGTTAGTTGCGAAGTCATGTTCAACCCATGGGCAACATTCCTCCAGGCCATCCTGTCCTCTACTATCCTCTGGAGTCCATTTAAGCTCATGCCTACTGCTTTGGTGACTCTATCCAGACACCTCATTCTCTATCATCTCATTCTTCTTTTGCCCTGAATCTTTCCCAGCATTAGGCTCTTCTCCAGTGAGTCCTTCCTTCTCATTAGGTGGCCAAAATATTTGAGTTTCATGGATCATCATATGATAATGCATAAATACAGAATGTCTGAAAAAATGTCAATCCCTGATATATATGTCTGTTAAATCCTGTTGAATTTGGTCGGCTTATTTATCATCTTGTTCATATTATATTCTGCCTCCACTCTGAGACAAGAGGATGGTAGCAGAACATTTATTAGTGCACAATTCAATCATGGATTGTTGCAAGCAATTTAGTTCATAAGAATTTTGCAATTATTTTTCATTTGGATATCTTATGTATGCTTAATATTTTCCAACAGTATCTATTTATGAGTAATTTTTCTACACTATATAATTTATTTTATGATTACACTATAGTGGATAAGGAGTAATAAAAGTACATTAGATGTGCTATTTGCAAAGCTGTTTTCTTGCAGTCTTGAACTACACATCAACTCAAAGCTTCTTTCTATGTGATTGTTTGTCAGTGTAACCAGGCCAGAACTAATTTATGTATTCAAGAATGACTAATTTATTCCTGCAAGGCTAGTATAAGATACAATTTGAAGATTCTTTAGCTGCAGGGTGAAAAATTTTGACCAGTGAAGATGGATTAGAATCCTACTGCAAAGGAAGATGGGCAATAGATTGAGAGCAATGGAAATACGTTTCTAATAGGAAATTGTGGACTTTGCCATCAGTAGTTCATATTCATTTCCATTTTATGAAGCTTTGCTACTCATTTGAGTGTGTGAGTGTGTGTGTGTGTGAAATATTTTCTATATGATTCATATTTAGATCTGTTGAAACTGCTGTGCAACCATCTACAAACCAAATGAAAACTGTTCAAATTGGTTGGGCCAAGTGATTGCCCCTTTAGTAGGGAGCACACCACCGTCACCTTAAGAGTTGACAGAATACTCCTTAACTCAAGAAAGAATTAATCATCACCCAAACCCTCTCCCTGGAAACCTTGATCAACCTGGAAGGGGTTGAATATGGCTGAATTAACAGGAGAATAATCATTAGTCAGTTTGTCTTTCCTTTGGTGTAACTTTGGCCTTTCAAAAAATGGGTTTTGGAAAAAGTTGTTGGCCTGCACTATGACATACATCTATTATGATACAAACATGCGTTTTGCATGTTTGTATTTTCAGACTTTTTCTGAGGAGCAATTCTCTAGTTCATAGATGAAAAACGTATATAAAGATGGTCTTTTGGTGATGGTTTCATTGTGTCAGAATTCTTTATTCTTCTCTTTGAGTATATTTAATTTGAAGATAAGCATAAAAACAACCTCGGTAATCAACCTTTAAAATACCTAGGATTCTCTTAGAAGCAAAGGCAGTCAACTGGTTTCAAGTGATGATTCCAATGAGTGAGAAGCTTTGATTTACAGACATTAAAATGAAAAGCCAAACAGAACTGCTTTTGGGGGGATTTGCCTTACTTTGTTTGCAAACTTTCAAGATAGATCTTAGCATTGAATCTTGATTAACTTAGTATGGAATACTCAATCTAGTGATCATATTTGACTGGAGATGAAAACCTTTTACATAAACTTGAGTCAAAAAATCTGAGTTGTTGTCAGTGTGCCACTGAAATCTCCTAGGGCATGCTATCTAGGGAACTTTCTGAAGTTTGTGGGAAACATCTATCAGTTCATTTAAATAACAGTTTAGAAGTTATACAAAGGAACAGAAAATCAATGTTAGCTTTAGCTCTGTTCATCTCTTGAAAGAAAAGAATTGGAGGGGAATCAAAGTAATCTTAAATGAGAATTATTTTCTCTTGGTTATTTTTCTTGTAGCGTTCTTAATATTCAGGATATATAAGGGAAATGTATATTGAATCCATAATGGACGCTATTCTGGCCTTGCTTTTTTTTTTTTTTGAAAAGTACTTCTAAAATGTTTTGTTCATTTCTGAGGTAGATTCTTCCCAAACTTATCTTGTTTTACCAGAACCATGTGGTAAAATTACTATAGGGAAAGCAGAAGCATAAATTTAATAAATAAATAGAAATAATTGGATTATCTTAGTAATAACCACATCTTACAAAACCTTGTTTTCATAATACAAAGAGTCAAACATTTAGGCTTAACACTTAGGAAAGATTATAGTTAAAAGAAAATCTTTTTCAGATGATGCAGCTAAACTACCAAATAGTAAAAAGTTGGGGGACATTAGAAAACAGAATGAGGGAGGCACAATGTAGACAAATTTCCAACCAAAGTCAATAAGATCAATTTATTGATTAGATCCTTCATTTTGTGCAGAAGTTTTATGCAGAAAAGACTGCTCTCCAAATAATCAGTCCAGGATATTAGGCTAACCAGGTTTCTGATATCTTTTATGACTGGATGGTATCATTTAAGTGGGGCACCATGAATTGTTTCTAATTGTTTGCATTTTAACTTTTTTATGCCACCCAGAATCATCTGTTGAGATTGTTGGCTATATAAGTCTATTACATAAATTCAACATGTATCCAAGGAACAAAATATTCAGGTGAATCTTCATTAGTTTATTGGAGTTTCTAGCTGGTAAAAAAACCAGTTCCTTGATGAAGTATTGTTTAACCAAACATAGAAAAAAAAATCTCAATTTCTTCCTAGAAATTTTTTTATCCTTAAACATTTTTACCTTATATTTTATGAGAATCAGTTGATTTAGAATGAACATATCATGATGAAAAAGGGATTAACTTTAAAATACATGATTTCCAGAAAAATATTATTAGTAGCTTCTCCATTTGTTCAGGATAGACATTTGTCACAGCAGTGATTCCATTCAGTAATCCAAGATAGCAGCATAACACTCTAAACAGTCCCTCACTAAGTTTCTGGCAAATGGGATTTGGAACTAATCCTTGTTTATAATTCAGTTTGTAGAACCTGCCTTGTGGAATTTTCTTTCTCCTCCCAAGAATCAACTGGTTCCATTGCTTGTAACCTTCAGAAAGGTTGTGATGACCTAATAAAAGATGTTTGGTGAACTCATCCTGGAAAGTGGGGTGTCTGTTTGTTTGCCCCACCCATGTATTTTGTTCTTGATTTGTTGTTGTTGTTTTTATTGATCTACAATTAGTCATTTTTGTGAGTTGAATAGGCATATAATCTTCCTTCCTTCTTATATAACTGTTCATAGTGACAAAGCATTTTTTGAAAGAATTGTATTCATTTCAAAAGGTAACACTTTTTCCTGAAATCAAATTTATATACATAGGGATAGACAAACTATCCCTGGACTAGAACATCTATAAGCCTCAACAGCATAACCTGTAGACAAATTTTATGGATGAAGTTTTCTCAGAGACTGGGAGGACAACTTTGTTTATCTATCCATTTTTAAAGTTTCACCTGCACCACAAATCTTTTTTTTTTAAACCCTCTCAATTGTAATGATTCCTACAAGATGTCCTCAGTTCCTATTGACTTCATGGAAGCATCAGTGTAGTTTCTTGGCAACAATACAGAAGTGATTTGCCACTATCTTCTTCCAGCATGTTTTTCAATAACATTAGTGGTTTCCGATATAGCTACAATCCAGACCTGACCATGTCCTATCTTGTCAGAAAAGTTGTCAAGCTTCATTTCTAGTTGCCATAGTTTACTTCTAGTATTATGTGAGTAGGTTTCCCCTACCTTCTTCCAGACCTTGTTTTGATTTCCCTGTCTAGCTACCAGTACTGGAATTCCCCAGTGATTTTCCCCATTCAGATATTCACCAGGACCAACTCTGCTTAGCATCTGAAATTAGCCAAGTTTATTTAAATGCTGCCATCTGCTGAGGATGAACATGTATATGCCCACACTTTCTTCTTCTTCTCCCCAGTCTTCTATCTATCATCTTCTCCTTCCATGTCTGTTTCACTTTCTCATTTAAAAAAAGAAACAAAATGAAATTGTTATCATGCTTTTGCTGGAATATATTTTTGGATAAAACCCATATTTGGAGATGAAGTAATGGTAATTAGAAATTTGGACTAATTGAACATTGTATTTCTCAGAAAAGTATTCTCTTAATTCAGTACTAAAGTGTTATTAAATACAAATACTATTAAAATGCAGTAATTTGCAGTGCCTGAATAAATAATGTTTTAACAGCACATACAATAATGCCTCTATTTCAAAGGTATTTCTGAATTAGGCATCATTATAGAAAAACTATAATTTTGAATTTGTACCAGGCACTTCTATAGACAAAATTTGACAATTTTAGAAAAGAAGCAGATTGATTTAGAAGAAAATACTCCAGACTGTTGGGCCTTGGCTTTAAAAGTAAATTCATCATGAATTTTGGTTGTTGGCAAACAAGTAGCTAAAATATTTTCAAAATCAATGTTGACATAACTCTGTTAGTCAGAAATTCTACAGCTGAATACTTTATGTATTTAAGGTTCCCAACTGTTTCTAAAGAGAGCATCTGGAAATTTCCAAAGCGTATATCACCCTATCCAAAAAGGCCATGCACTAAGAACTAATATCACCATATCCAAAAAGGCCATGCGCTAAGAACTAATATCACCATATCCAAAAAGGCCATGCGCTAAGAACTAATATCACCATATCCAAAAAGGCCATGCGCTAAGAACTAATGAAATAAATACTTCTTACAACAAAAACGATTGATGAAGATGTTTGAGAAACCTCAGACAGATTGATCCCAGAGGGAATTCCATCCTTCTAAACAGTCTATTTTGTCAGCATATGTAGTAGGGTTCAACTTCTGTTTATAGACTTTCATGCCACCAAAAATAGCTGTTTGACACTTACGTAACCTCAATAGACTGAGGATAATAGACAAATTGAATTATATACTCAGAGCTACCTCACTCAAAATCCCTGGATTTCAAAATCCCTGTTTTTCTAAACATTTTGGAGATACAAGAAATTGGAAACAATATTGCAATGTGTTTCATTTTGTGAGATTTCATAACAGTAGCATAGTTTATTAAGTCAAAAGTTTCTGAGTCAGTTGACTGTCACATCTCCTTGTAACTTTCCATGACAATTACCAAGGCTGTTGCACTAACAAAACTTGGCCTAATTTGAATTAAAATGAGTTTAGGTAACTGGTTTTATTAATAACACCTGGAATTGGGATGGTATCACTCCTTTTAGTATCTGGTTTATCATGAGTATTTTCACATTACAGAAGAAGACCTGCACTCACTGCTATTCTTCCCTATTGTTTTCTTCCAACTTCTGATGAAGCCCCTTGTGATAAGGAGGCATATGCCCAAACATTAAGCCCTCATGAGCAAAATGTTTTGCAGCCCTAAAGGTACTCATTTTCTGTTTTAATTGGTGAATAATGCACCATGCGTCCCTTTCTCCATATGGTGACTATTTTCTGAATTATTTTTGCGTGGAAATATCTGAGGGTTTTTTATTCCCTTCTTTAATTATGCAAATTAAGGGAGAGATGTGAACCATGTCCCGCACTTAGTATTGGAAATATTAATTTCTTTTCGGATTTCAGTATGATATCTTTCCTGCTCCTCATTAAATCAGGTTTTTTTCTTGTTGCCAGACAGCCTTATTAGCCTCATCTAGAAGATGATAGTAGGCAGTTGATGGGAGTATTTCAGGGGTGTTTAGATCTGGCCAATGGGAATGCCCTGGAAACAGCAAAGGACCAGCCTGTGGTGCCTCTGCTAGAGAAAATGGAGCTCGGGAGGGCCATGCGTGGCCCTCCCAGGCTCTGTTTTCAGCCAGGATGGCTTCCTGCAGCCATCTGCCAGTGAAAATGGAGCTCGGGAGGGCCATGAGTGCCTTCTGAGCTCTGTTTTCACTTGCAGAGACCTGCAGAAGGTTTTCTCAGCAGACAAAGGGGCCTGTGGGGGTGCACATGACCCCCTGGCTCCATTTTTTCTAGCAGAGGGCTGCAGGAAGCTGTCCCAGCTGACAATGGGGCCTTGGGGTTGTGCATGCCCCCCCCCTGGGTTCCCTTTTTGCTGGCAGAGCAAAACAAACTAAAAGCAAAACAAAACAAAAGGAGAAATGATTTCCCTTTTGCATTTAAGCATCCAAGAAGGCACAGGGAAGGAGAAAGGGAAAAAGGAAGGACAAAGAAAAAGAAGGAAAGATGGGAAGAGAGCAAGGAAGGAAAAAGAAGGAAAGAGGGGAAGGAAGAAGAAAGAAAGGAGAAGGAAGGAAGGTCCTTGGCCACCAGTAGTCCTGCTGCCCTTTTCTCCATTCCCTTGTCTCCTCCTCCTGATATCTCATCCTGGTCTCTCATCCTATTGTTGAGGATACTTTGGTTACAAAGCCAGGTCTATTTGCGTGGAGAGGGAGCGGGCCTCCCTCTGACCTGCACACTTCACCCTTCCAGACACACCATGAGCAACATGACCAAGGAGAGTGAAAACAATAGCTGCATCCTCGAGAAGATAAGCGCAGCCAGTGCCCCCTCAGGGAAGTGGGGTTGGGCTGGGTTGGGCTCTGCTGTGGGGTCCTGGTGCCCTGGGAGTTGAAGGATTGGACTGGGCATTTGGCCTCCATTACCTAGGACTCTGGACAGTCTGCACCACCATCCAGGGGTCCTCTGAGAAGCCTGAGAGTGATGGCAAGGCTCCTCTGGAGGACAAGGGTTTGGCACTCTCCCTGGTCATGCCTTCCTTCGCTGGAGACAATGGATTTCCCCAGTCCCAACTGGACCACCATATGTGACATGAGTGATCTCAAGCTGGCCACAGCCACCCCAGCTATGCCCACCCCAGCCTCACCCATCCAGCCCTCCAAACACAACTCCCAAAAAATAAATACACCAAAAGTATTTATTTCCCTGTTTGATGTATCCAAACATTATTGTCCATTCTTTAGCAATGTGATAGGTCCCAGGAGTCCCAGAAGAAAAGAAACAGGAATCATCTATAATATATAGTGAGGATTACAACAGCTACTATGTAGGACAAACAGACAGAAGACAAGCAGAGTAGATCCATGAACACCAATTAGCAGTCAGAAGACATGATGAAACTCCTTAATATCACAACACATAGACAGACATAACTGTGACTAACCTAGACAAAGTCCAAAAAAGCTACAGAATTCCTGGAAGCTTAGCACTATGACAAATTGACCATCAACAGACATATAAACATAATTACATGGAATTTTGAAGACTGACCCCACTGGCTTCTCTTATCAGCTGCTTTTTATTTACAATATTCTGGAGAACTGGCAGCGAAAATTTTGAGTAGTTCGGGGACCATCTATTCTCTGCCTCCCAAGTCCCAGCTGATCGGGAGGGAATGGAGATTTTATAGTATCCTTCCCCTGCCATGCCCACAAAGCCACGCACAGAATTGGTAGTAATTTTTTTTTAATCCCACCACTGATTCAGACATTGGGTTTATTGGATGGAAAGCCAGCAACTCATGTTTGAGATGTAGATGTAGATGTAGATAAATTTATTTATAGGCCGCCCTTTTCCCTGAGGGGACTCAGGGCGGCTTACAACGTATAGGGAAGGGAGTACACACAATGACATATAAAAACAGTACGTAATTAAAAATAAAAACAACATTCATTCATCATTCGGGAGGGGACGGATTATAATCTTTAACCCCAGGCCTGACGGGATAGCCAGATCTTGAGGGCTGTGCGGAAGGTCTGGAGGGTGGTGAGGGTACGAATCTCCATGGGGAGATCGTTCCAAAGGGTCGGAGCTACTACTGAAAAGGCTCTCCTCCGCGTAGTTGCCAGTCGACACTGACTGGCGGATGGAACTCGGAGGAGGCCTAATCTATGTGATCTAATAGGTTGCAAGGAGGTAATTGGCGGGAGGCGGTCTCTCAAGTACCCAGATCCACTACCATGGAGGGCTTTATGGGTGGTAAGTAGCACCTTGAAGCACACCCGGAGATCAACAGGTAGCCAGCGCAGCTCGCGGAGGATAGGTGTTATGTGGGCGAACCGAGGTGCACCCACAATCACTCGCACGGCCGCATTCTGTACTAGCTGAAGTCGCCGGATGCTCTTCAAGGGCAGCCCCATGTAGAGCACGTTGCAGTATTCCAGCCTAGAGGTCACAAGGGCACGAGTGACTGTTGTGAGAGCCTCTGGGTTCAGGTAGGGTCGCAACTGGCGCACCAGGCGAACCTGGGCAAATGCCCCCCTGGTCACAGCCGACAGATGATGATCAAAGGTCAGCTGTGGGTCCAGGAGGACTCCCAAGTTGCAAACCCTGTCTGAGGGGTATAATATTTGGCCCCCCAGCCTGAGTGATGGAACACTAGCCAAATAATTGGGAGGGAAACACAACAGCCACTCGGTCTTTTCCGGGTTGAGTACAAGCTTGTTAGCCCTCATCCAGTCCCTAACGGCTTCAAGACCCCGGTTCATCACGTCCACCGCTTCATTGAATTGGCACGGGGCGGACAGATACAACTGGGTATCGTCCGCGTATTGGTGGTATCTTATCCCGTGCTGCCGAATGATCTCGCCCAGCGGTTTCATGTAGATGTTAAATAGTAGGGGGGACAAGACCGACCCCTGCGGCACCCCATATGTTAGGGGCCTAGGGGTCGATCTCTGCCCCCCAATCAACACCGACTGCGACCTGTCCGAGAGGTAGGAGGAGAACCACTGCAAAACAGTGCCTCCCACCCCCACCTCCCGCAGTCGTCGCAGAAGGATGCCATGGTCGATGGTATCGAAAGCCGCCGAGAGGTCAAGGAGAATCAAGATGGAGGCATGGCCTCCATCCCTGGCTCTCCAGAGATCATCGGTCAATGCGACCAAAGCGGTTTCTGTGCTGTAACCAGGCCTGAAGCCAGACTGGAATGGGTCAAGGTAACTGGCTTCCTCCAAGGACCGCTGGAGCTGGGAGGCCACCACCTTCTCAACAACCTTCCCAACAAAGGGGAGGTTGGAGACTGGGCGATAATTGTTAAGAACGGCTGGATCCAAAGATGGTTTCTTCAGGAGGGGTCTCACCACCGCCGCTTTAAGTGCGGAGGGGAAGATCCCCTCCCGAAGGGAGGCAGTAACAACCGCCTGGATCCAGTCCCGTGTCACCTCTCCGCTGTTGGCAACCAGCCAGGAGGGACACGGGTCCAGTACACAAGTGGAGGCACTCACAGCTCTCATGGCCTTGTCCACGTCCCCGGGGGCAACATCCTGAAACTCAACCCAAGCACCCATGGAACAGGGTGAGTTCCCGTTACTTGCCCCAGCTCCTGACAAACAGCAGTTCAAAAGCATGCAAATACAAGTAGATAAATAGATACCACTTTGCTAGGAAAGGAACAAAACTCTGTGAAATCATGCTGACCACATGATTGCAGAAATGTCTTTGGACAGCAGTGGCTCAATGGCCTTAAAACAGAGATGAGCATCAGCCCCTGTAGTTAACAGTGACTAGTGGAGTGAAATCTGCAGGGACTCATTTACCTTACTTTATTGTGTAGCTGATGTACATCTCTGAAATAAACCATTGAGAGATGATGGTGAGGCTCAAAGTGGCTCCCCTCCCCCTTGAAATCTTGAATTAAAAGATGTCGATGCACAATAAATGATACCAAATGTTCTGTGGAGAAATAGGGAGGCATCTGGTGCTCATTTTAAAAAAGCTTTTTCTGTTAAGGGATGAATAAGATGCTAAACACTAGACAATGTTTGCATAAAGATTTAATGTAGCCTCTGACCCTGTTCTACAGCTGTTACAGCAACTCATAAGGTTACTTTCAGTTCCAGAGCATGAAAAGGAGAAACACCTTGTAGTTGTGAGTGAATATATTCCAGAAAGCTGGCATTTATCCTAAAAAATGTAAATGCCTTGGGTAGTATGAATGTATCCTGGGAATCCCTCCATTTAGCCAGGAGGTGCCCATCGATAGTGGTATCTTCTTTTATCTCTGTTTCACAAGCTCCCCTGCAAGAACTGGACTTGAGCTTGAGACAGTAATAGCTTTTCTGATCTTCAATGGCGTAGTGTATATTGATGGTTGGTTAGGATGGTTAGGATGCTATGGCTCAGTGGCTAAGACTCTGAGCTTGTCGATCAGAAAGGTCAGCAGTTCAACGGTTCGAATCCCTAGAGCTGCGTAACAGAATGAGCTCCTGTTACTTGACTCAGCTTCTGCCAACCTAGCAGTTCAAAAGCATGTAAAAATGCAAGTAGAAAAAATAGGAACCACCTTTGGTGAGAAGGTAACAGCGTTCTGTGCACCTTTGGTGTTTAGTCATGCCAGCCACATGACCACGGAGATGTATTCATACAGCGCTGGCTCTTCAGCTTTGAAACAGAGATGAGCACTGTCCCCTAGAGTCAGGAGCTTTTTTTTAAAAAAGTAGCAGAATAGAAATTTATAGTTTGGCTCTTGATTACTAACATTGATTGATTTGAGAACAGAACTCTATCTTGCTAAGTTATAGAAACATAATAAATAATATTGCTACTACTATCAATCAGTTGCACTCCTGGGACTGCATATTATATAATACTATTCTACTTAAAAAAACTATGGGCAAGTGACCCCCTTCAAATTCATTTCTCATGAGGGTGTTGAATGAGATAGCAGGGCACAATCACTCCTCTTTAAAGAGTGTAATTTTTCACCAATTACAGTGGAATGAAAATTAACACTTTACAATTGTTAAAGAATTTGGTTAAAGATGCACCTGTGCAGCGTAGGGGAAAAATATATGGACTGAATTAATTTTTTTACGTTTGAGCTTTAGACCATACATTTCATCTGGCGGTCTTCATAGCCAATGAGTGGAGCATTTTTGTAAAAAACAACACAATATTGCAACCATTTAAAAGCCATAATATGAAGAAAGTGGAAGTGGAAATTGTTTTCTAGTGAAGAAAAAATGATGTTTATCTCACCCTTTTAAAAGAGGAAAAATATATCACTATTTCTACTTCCCAACAATGCTTCATTGTTGAAAAATTAATTTTAACGACAGTTGACTAGATCAAAAGTAGCTTGTAATTGTTCTGAAGAATTAATTTTCTTCACTTTCCAGTGTTAGTTTGTCAGTTTCAGCTTTACTCTTACAATCTTTATCTAAAAAAAGCATTGCGTCGTCAACTGGATGAAAAATTCTAGGAGCTCCAGATCCAACATAATTTGGAGGAAAGATGGCATAGATGCTTAAAAAATATTTTCTGATAATTTTTAAAAGTTTCTTGGTAAAGATGAATTCACATGGAGGAGGCTTGCTTTTTCAGGAATAAGCCCTGCTTACTTGCAAGTTTGATTTTGTCTTTCTGTGGCAGCAGTATCAGCATTTACCAGGCATGTATAGGTCAAAAGATAACCAGAACAGAGGGTAACACTCAAAGCATCTATTTACGCCAAATGTTTTGGAGTACAATTTATATCATTTCCCACCAGCATTTCTAATGGTGAGGTATAAAACCCACTGCTATTTTTTTTAATGCAAGTTACATACTTCAGGTAATTGCCTTTTCCCCAATAAAAATGTAATTGGATTTGTTGCCGCCATTGGTGGTTTTATTAAACTTTTTATCAGTTACTACTTATAATTGATGCATATATATATTCTCAAAATACATCTTTATTTGCAAGGAAATATGAATATTCATCCAACACTTGTCAATCCCAGAACTACTTATAACAATAACCAAAATGCTTACTTTCATTTTGTAACTTCTGCTTTGATTATGCATGCTTCCAATATCACCAATTTAATTTAACACAATCAAGCTTTTAAAAAGATATGAGAATGTAGTAATGGTGCTGTTTGTTGCAAAAGATCATTTCCCCAAAATGACATTTTTTCAAGTAACATAGCCACATGTGCACAAGAACAGTGGATACAAAATGGGAAAGTAGTTGATGTCTAATTAATCTTGTTCTTTTACCATAAATAATATCCTTGTCATGGGCTTAGAAAAAATGGAGTTTTATGAAGTACAATCTGTTTGTTTCTTGCTACCCGTTTTTTAAAAGGAGAGAAGAGGAAACACACCAAGAGGCAAATAATTGTAAATCAGTTTCACCATTTTCATTTATCATGTTTATAGGAGTTTGGAAAGAAAACTAATTAAAATCATTACAAATTCTTTTTGGTTTTGCACATAAATCCACTTGAATATATAATTAGTATCATTAATATGAGAAGAAAAAAGTAAACTTGATGTTCTCAACATATTTTCCTCCATGTTAACCACTTCAGATACTATAGATACAAGGCCCCCAAAGCTGTTTTTCAAAAGGCAATTTGACTTTGTTTGTTTTTTCCTTGAAGATGTTTTGCTTCCCATTCAAGAAGGTTCTTCAGAACTGCACATTTGGGACATCCATGACCTGAAAGACTGAGAATCTCCATAGACATAAGGTCTAATGTTTATTTTATTTTTTTTATTTTTGTTTTGCCGTTCTTACAGCCACAAGATAGGTCTTAATAGTGACTCTAAATTATGTTTGACCATAGTTATCCCTTGTTTTCTTCCAGAGGCACTCTAGATGTCTCTTGATGCTTTTCAGTTTCCATAGCTCCTTCATAAAACACTGTGAGTATCAGGGGTGATGGGCCAAGAGAGGTTTCATGGGCACAATCCTATCCAAGACCGTATCCCACCTCCATATTTTTGGCAGCAACCAATATCTCAGCAGGACCTTGTAGCAGAGCCTCATGTAGAACCCCCAGGAACCTTTGGACTCCTCACTGGGTCCATCAATGATGGAGGTGGACCAATTGAATAGGTCCTGCCTCCCTGCAGCAGGAGGTTACACAAAAGAATTTCAAAGTCACCAGTTACCAACAACAGTCCATGTTCCTGAGGATTTACTTTAAGATTAGAATACAGGATTTTCCTGTTTGGAAATGTATGGTGGTCCTGCATGTTCAGCAGGGATGATGATATGTTGAATGTTCCTTTGGTTTTAATGTAGAATTAATTTATTTCCCAATCTTTCATTATGGCACTTTTATACAGTTATATGGAATCCCCTCCCTTTTTTTTTTCAATGAAGCAAATCTATCCTGTACCGTAGCTATATTTCAAATGTTCAGAGGAAAGTAACAAGCCATTAAGTCACCAGGTTATCCTTAATTTTCTATATATTTGGAAAGTATAAGGTTCAGGAACAACTGGATATAATAATAACAAAATCCAATCAGTTCTTGGAAAGATGGAAGAAGTTAATATGAAACACTAATTTCCTTGTAAAATCCATATTTAAAGACCTTTCGGTTGCAAAGAATAAACAGATTTACTACCAATGTTATTGAAACAGCTATACAGAAATACAGATGGTTAAACAGAGCACCCTTTTAACATTGACACAGGTTTTGTCTGCTTTAACCTTTATTAGAAATCAATGCCTTCCTCTAAAACAGGAACTTATTCTGCAGAACTGGCATTCAGACTATTTCCTTTCCTTATGACTGCACACACAAACTCTGCCCTGACTTTATTTCCTAGAGTTGCTTTTGAAGGTCACTACTGCCTGTTGTCAGTATAGAAGGCACAGTATGTATTAAGCACGTCATTCGTCTCTCCTGGTTGAAAATAATCAATGTCTTCTCTCTTTTGTCCTTGCACCACCCCACCAGTTTTTCTTTGATTCTGTTCCTCTCCAGTCCCACTACTCATCCCAGTTTCTCAGGTCAGGACCAACAAGGCTCCTATTCTCTCTGCCAACTGCTTTCTCCATTGATCTGTTTGCTGCCAACTAAACTTCCTTATTCTTGCACTCCCAGATTGGCTCTCCTGCTGCTTTCAGTAGAAGATGGAATCTCTGCTGAGTAAGCTTTGCTTTTGGGGGGGGTGGGGGGAACCTGTCCTCCGTTCTTCCTTTTTATTTACTGCTGTTGCCAAGAGAGAAAATATCTCCTCATTTTAATCTTGATACTCCCTGCTTACCTTTAAACATTCTAAACTCCTTCTTACTTCTTTAATCTCCCTCAGTTCTAGCTTCCTTTCTTTTTCTGCTTTCCTGCCAAGCTAAAGAACAATTATCCCCTTTATAGATTCCTTTCTTAACTTTCTCTTTCAGTTTAACACACTTCTGCATTTTGACTGCTGAGGAAAAATCCTCTCTCATCCAGATTCTCTCCTTGATATTTTTTTTTTGGCTGCAGTAATAACAGCAGTGCCTGCTATTTATCATGTCCCATCTCCAAGGAGTCTTGTTCTCTGATTTCTATAAGAACAGTGACTTTATGGCAACTTGTATGCCATTGTTTTATAGCCACCCAGTCTCTTTTTGTGGTATGCACAACCATATAAATTTCATTAATAAATGAATGAATATGTTCTTGTTACAGAACTTTGCATAAAAACTTTTAATTCTCTTAGATATTCCTAAACTCTAATCATGATTGAAGTGTGCACGTACACGAGAAATACATTGGCTTTATTCCCACAGTATGCTTAAAGTGCGATATGGTATTGTGGAAACACCAAATCCACAAGTTAATTAACCCCC
Organism: Thamnophis sirtalis; assembly: GCF_051295495.1. NCBI lineage: Eukaryota > Metazoa > Chordata > Lepidosauria > Squamata > Natricidae > Thamnophis > Thamnophis sirtalis. The sequence continues at coordinate 44,388,231 of NW_028261386.1, forward strand.
ATCAGATTACATTTAGCCTCAAACAGATGAAATGACACAGTCTCTACCCAGTCAAATTTGTCATGGAAATGTCTAGACCAGGGATGTCAAACTCAATTGCATTGCAGGCTGCATCGTGACGTATCAGGATCATTTTTGCGCTTGTGGAGCCATGATGGGTGTGGCCTGCACAGGCCGTATCTAGCCTGTGGGCTGTGTGTTTGGCACCCCTGGTCTAGACCCACTCAAATAACTTTTTTTCCCAGAAAACAAATTAGAGAGAAAAGGAAGACCCCTTTCTTAGAGAATTAACTGACAAAGTCTAGCAATGTATTTTTTGTTTGCTTGTTTGTTTTATATGCTGTCCTTCTCACTGTTGCAGCAACTTTGTGTGGCTTACAAAATGATAAAAATGTATGAAAGATAATATAAAATGATTAAAATTAAGAAGATTAAATGAACTAAAAAACCAAGAGGACACTCAACACGGGGATCTTAGAAGACATTTTCCAAATATTGATTATCTGCAAGTGTTAAGATGTGAGAATCACTGATGGCTTGCCAAGATGGAAAGTTCTAATGTTATCTTCCTGCAGAAAGTAAGTGGGGATTTTGCATTCCCAAAAGAGTGATTTGGGGCTCAGTTAGTTTGATCACATGCTGTGGGAATCATCAAGAAGAAGATCCGACTAGCTTAAGTGACTCATTGTCACAGTGGTGCATTGTGAATGAAAATGCCTCCTGTGCAGATGTTACCCACTTTAACTGTGGGTTAAAAGCAAACACCTAAATATCATGTAGGACAGCTAAACTTCACTGTATCTTGCTCCTCTGGAACGGGCGGTCTCCCTTCTGGGAATCCACACTACATTCCATCACACACAGGGTTATAATGAAAACTCAGTTCAGATACTATTATTTATAAAAAAAATAATTAAGGAAGATGTTTTAAACTATCTGCAGGGTGTGAGAGCAGAAAAGAAAGGACACATTTCAAACTTGGCAGAACAAAAAAGAAAAGCAATAAAAAAGAAATTGATACTTTTAATCAAACAGCCCATGTTTGATGGATGATACCAGCGAAAGCCAGACAGGAAACTGTACAGCCTTTTTTCTTCCTACTTACTCTTACCAGATATTTAACAAGTAAATAAACACTACAGAAATGGCTCAAGAATCCCCAGAATTTTCTCATGTGAATTAATAAGCATAATAAAACTAGCTCTGAACTGTACCTTGATCAGAAAGCTAAATAAATAAAATAAAGCTTGGAAGTTTTTATTTTGGAGACAAATATTTCAGAAACAATGTATTTTTACAGCAGCTAGTCAAACAGCTCCATAATCTGGGCACAGAAAGACTAGGAGTCGTGCTGGTGCAGTGGTTGGAATGCAAGTATTGCAGGCTATTTCTGCTGACTGCTGGAGGTTTGACACTCACCAGCTCAAGGTTCCATCCTTCCGAGGTCGGTAATTGTTGGAGAAAATATGCTGACTCTGTAAACCACTTTAGAGAGGAGCTGTGAAGTAGTGTATAAGTCTAAGTGCTATTGCTATTATCAAGCAGCTTACATTTCAATGCAAGAGTTCATTTATGTTGATGGAGCCAGTTTCCATCCTTGGGTTTTCAATATCATCTGACACATCAATATCCATTCTCCTCAGGGAAGTGCTTTGGCTGAGCACTTCTTGAGACTAGACATTCCAATTACAAAAATGGCAAGTTAGACTTTCGTTTGGCTGTTTACTGGTTGCCAGTGCTTATTAGACTCAGAATGCATAAGGCCTGCTTGTTTTCAAAGGCAAATAATGAAACTCTGAGATCTCAGGCTCACATTAATAAAATATCCAAACTCTGTACATTCCCTCTAAATCCATTTTGACAATTCTGTTTCATGCATGATAGTACCTTAAATTATAACGACTTGAGTCAAATGAACAGTTGACTGCAAAAGGTGATCCTGCTGTCATTAAGAAAAATAATACTGATTTTATATTTACTCTGATAAAAAAAGATATATTTTTCTAAGTCATTAGAAAATGTGATGGGTGATTGATGATGTGTTTTGGATAATGCTTATCTAAGCATGAGCATAAATGCTGCAAAAACAAGTAGATGTTCTTGTTTTTCCTACTAGAGTTGGATTTAAAATGTCCCCTAGAATTTTTTAAAAGCAAAAATTGACTTTCTATGGCATGTATGCTATTATAATAGAACCGTGTGACCAAAAGGTTGAAACTTGAAACTTGAAAATGTTGACAAATATATGTGTGATTGAGATATAGGCTTTATTAAAAAAAAGAGGGGAAAGTCCATATACCAAGAAATCAAATTCTGGATTGTGCTTCAAATAACAGGACAAAATGTTCATGACAAAATGTATTGAGTACCAAATTCAACGACTTTCAAAGCAGTTGAATATCAAGATATGACTGTACTATATAGTGAAAATCATGATAGAATAGGAATGCAGTATAGTGATTGGTAAATTTATTTGGCTACAAATATAAACGGATCACCATGCTCCAAAACTGATACTTTGGCAGACAGTGAAGTATTGAATGGTGCACACAGGGAATGTTTACCCTTTTCAACATCTTAAAGAGAATAAAGAATGAACAATGGAAGAATGATTTTGTATCATCTCCTTCTCTCTCTCCCTCTCCCCCCCTCTCTCTCCCTCCTTCCTTCTCTCCCTCCCTCCCCCTCTCTCTCTCTTTCTCTCTCTCTCTCTCTGGTTAGAAATATATTATGTTATTTGAAACCCAGAAGTCTGTGTGCAAAGTGTCAAAGTGGCTTTGAAATTGCAATTTCCACATGGAATATGGCCTCATTGAGTGAACATTCTCAGTCTGAGAACTACCTCTTGCTTAAAGAGAGGTGTCTGCGGTAACAAGCAGAAAGATTTCATTTCAGAAGGCCAAGGAGAATTACATGTTTCAGGCCCCCAAAGGGGTCGGCATCTCTTACCTGTTCGTTTTCTCTGAATACGAAACAGCTGTGGTTATTATAACAAGATTCTTATTTCAGCATTTTAATGGATACATAAATATGCAATTTTACAGAATTTTGTGATTTGGTTTGCTTGCCAGAGATCAATTGTCTCTGAATACTCTTGCATTACAATATGTTTGCAAAGCTTTTTAAAGGAAATAATCACAAATGTGTTCTCTAAAGCATGTTATTTGTTTGACCGTATAAATGTGTGTGTGTGTGTATATATTTATCAGCACAAATACAACACACACACACACACACAAACACAAACACACACACACACACACATATATATATAATTAGTGTCAAATACAACACACACACACACACACATATATATATGTGTGTGTGTGTGTGTGTTTATTTGTGCTGATAAATAAATAAAGGGAGACTAGTATAGATCTATTTCAAGCTATTTAGCTCTCATCAGCTAGCCATACCCTTACTGGGATTCGAACCTGAAAATAAAAAATAAAAAAAAACACAAATATAACAAAGGCAACAGTAAAAATATTGGGTTTCTGTCGTGATGGACTCTTGTGACGAGCCGATTGACAGATGATGGAAGCAGTTAGCTTCCTCCCATAATTGGGGCTTACCAGGGGTTGTGACACTATATATATATATATATATATATATATATATATGTTATATTTATGCTGATAAATAAATAAAGGGAGACTAGTATAGATCTATTTCAAGCTATTTAGCTCTCATCAGCTAGCCATACCCTTGCTGGGAATCGAACCTGTGCTTAAGGGTATGGCTTAATACAGCAAGGGTATGGCTAGCTGATGAGAGCTAAATAGCTTGAAATAGATCTATACTAGTCTCCCTTTATTTATTTATCAGCATAAATATAACAAATGTAACAAAAAGGCAACAGTAAAAAAATATTGGGTTTCTGCCTGGATGGTCTCTTGTGACGAGCCGAAACACAGAGAATGGAAGTGTGACCTTCCTCCCATATTTGGCCATACCGGGGGTTGTGACTTTATATATATATATATATATATATATATATATATATATATATATATATATATATATATATCCGTATATCCATATATCCATATATCCATATATCCATATATCCATATATCCATATTCAATTGTATTCGATTCTCGGAGACTGCCTGGATGAGTCTCTGCAGTTTTACTGCCAAAGTTTTTTAGAAGTTGTTTGCTGTTGTCTATTTCCCAGGGCTGAGAGAAAGTGACTGGCTCAAGGACCCAAGCTGGCTTTGGGGCTAGGTTGCCTCTTGGTTTGATGGAGGCAGTGCAAACTGGAGTGCATGGCAGAATTCCATAAGTTTTTACACAGATCTTCATAGACAAAGTGTTGAGATTCATGCCAAGGTCCATGCCATTTGGGCAGGGCCATACCTTAAGTGTCCAGCATGCTGCCAAATAACTTCTATCCTGCCAATGGTTTCTGAAATCCTTAACGTAGCTGTTCAATTTAATATTAAATAATTAGTATTTGATTATATTTATGTCTCCGTCTCTGATGTAGACAGTTTGAACTATTGGCTACATAATGTTATAAATCTCATCACTTTTGGCTTTGCCATTGAAAATGTTTGAACTAAAATTGACTTAAAATGTCAGAAGCAAATGGAGCAAATGAGCACTTTTGGGCACTAAGAAGTAAACCAGCTTCTGATGCTAACCAGCTGACTTGATTAATTTAATTACCATTATTATTCAGTAATTAATGAATACCAGCCACTGTTCTCTCTCTCTCTCTCTCTCTCACTCACACACACAAACACAGCGTTGTCTTCCTCATTCTGCAGAAAAAAATGTTATTGATAACAGGCTGATGGGAAATAGTCCCGTCACTTCCATAAATCAATTTACCCTAGCAGCTGTTTAAACCTGAGCTTAATCAAAAAGCTCTGGAAATCTTAATGGAAACCTCTAAGCTTTGTACTCTGCATCCCACGTGCTCTGCAGCCTGTCTTGCATTAATTTGCACATACCTCTGTAGGCTGGAAAAGAAAAATAATGACAGCAAGACATTGTTCTTGCAAGAAATCTTCTTCTAGCAGCTTAGCTCTCTGACAAAGCAAACAAAACCACAAAACTGATTTGGAGGCAAGGTGACTGCTGGATTTCAGGCCGGCTATTTCTGAAGTGCTTCCTGCCTTAAAACTTCCTGACGATCTATTGCCTGTCACTAAAAAAGGGGAGGGGGAAAATCTCTCTCCAACTTTTACAACATCCATTCAGTGCAAGAAATGGTTGTTTTCAATTGCTGGACTGCTTCTAGCTCTGGCAGTAGCACACACATCTTTGATGGTTTATATAGCTCGAGTGAGTGTTTTTTAATTACGTGGAACATTAAAACGAGAAAATAAACTTTGGAATCAAACATCACCTTTAGTCAGCAGCATGAAAAAATGATGGTTGAGTTTAGCAACAACAACAACAAAGATTTCTGCTGTTTTATTTAATTGAAGAATAAAAAAATTTCTTTGTCCAGTTATGTCCAGTGTGGGACATGGATTTCATCTCCATTTTTCGACCGTGGATGCAAGCGTTGTTCGAATACATTTTCTATAGTCAAGTGCCCATCATGACACCAAAGATTCATGTTGTTACTCCCACCAAAGTGGTACCTATTACAATATAAGTGTCAGTTTATCAATAAATAGTGTATATGTTTATGTATGATTTAACATGAACTCTGATAAAATTTCTCCACATTAAAAATTGCAGCAGATATTAGCAAAATACTCTTTTTAACATCTATATCTATCATCAATATTAAATATAAATGCCATGAAATACATGGCATCCCTTCATGTTTAATGCTCTGAACTGAAAAAAGTGTTGATGAATGTATTCTATTTTATTTTTCTTTATGTACACTGAGAGCACCAAAGACAAATTCCTTGGGTGTCCAATCACAGTTGCCCAATGAAGAATTCTGTTCTGTTCTGTTCTACTCTACTCTACTCTACTTTACTCTATTTATTTATCTATAAATTTATTTTCTGTAAGCCGCCCGGAGTCCTTCGGGATTGGGCGGCCTATAAATTTATTAAATCAATCAATCAATATTCTACTCTACTCTGTTACAAAATACTATAATTGATTGTCCTTTGTCCTGTATAAGGTTGCTGACACATAATGACATTTATAGGTCCAATAGAACAGAACACATGTAATTGATGCTCTCTGAGCTTGGGTGTTTGCAGGCTTTTCATTACCTGACTGTAACATCAAACCTTGTAAATGTGGGTTGCTCCCTGTTTATATACAGGAGCTTGCTTTTGTAGGGCAATCCAGAACACCAGAAAAATAAATACCCACACAACTTTATTAAAAAGGGTCTGACACTCAATCTATTATAGCACAACCAACATAAACTATGAAAAAATAACACTACTATGTATCAAAATATCTCCCCAAAACCAACAGACTATTACAATCACATGGCATCACTATACTCACAAACAAAAGAAAGACTTTCAGAACATTTTAAGTAAAACAAATGACCTAGTAGTCCAAGTAGGAAAAACAGGAGTCATATACAGTATAAGGACTGTAACAGCCACTATATATGACAGGTAGGCAGAAGACTAGCAGAGCTCATCTATAAACACAACTAGCAGACCAAGCTAAATTCAAAAATTCCTGGAAGCTTGGCTTTCAGATAAATCATCCATCAATATGTATAAAAGAAATAAACCACATTTACACACTATTCAAAAGAGACAATAAAGAAGCTATGAAGAAAAGGACCAGAACACATCATCATCAGAGCCAACACCCAGATAAGCAGTTTACACTAGACAAAGAAGCCAAAAACAATGATCAAGGAACTACCAAGCACAAAACCACATTCCCACTAACCCAAGCAGAGCAAGCTAGTGTAAATACTCAGGGAACAAGCATTGATAATGTTACCCAGTTGGGTAACATCTGCAAGCAAATAACCAAAGTCAGGAAGTACCAAGGACTCGATATTTATGCCATTTGTTGTATAATTTGTTTTCTACCAATGGGTCCAAATTAATTTCTATCTACCCATGCCTTGCAATCCTTGAGTAGCCTCTCAGAGAATATTTCCTCTTTCTATATTGCACTATGTGAAATATTGTTGGAATTAACATTGTTGGATTAATCTATTAATTAAAGAATTAAATGAAACAAGCACGATTCAATATATGTAAATGCACATGTAATTTACTTTTGATATTAGAATGGAAATAACTTTCATTTTACTATTCAGTAAAGTCAGTAAATAGTATTCATTTTGGAATTTAGTATTCAAACTACAGTATGTGACGTGGGCGTTACATACTGTAACAACTGGTTCTCCCTGCACTGGAAATGTGAGCGCAAACGCACATGTGTGCAACATCAAAAAACACAGCAATTTGCTCACACACGCCATCCACACGTGTGTGGCATCAAAAAATGCAGCAATATAGGATGGGATTGCACCCGGGCATGTGGACAGGCAGGTCCTCCCACAGGTCGCAATTACCAGTTCACCCGAATTGGTCCGAACCAGCAACAGCCCACCACTGTGTGTGGCTGTGTTCATGGCATGATTAAATTGTCATGTTGTTTGCTACATCTGCACATGCTAATGTTGTATTGGGAGGAGGACTTTAACATAACCTGTTAGGATAACTTAGTTTATTGAGTGAAAATTTAGTTTATCCCTGAAAATGGGATAAATGAATAATTCCATCTGACTATAATCTGTTTTGAGTAAACTCAGTGACATTGCCGTCATTTAACTTCTTATTTATTTGCTGCCCCTAATTTAAACATAATTAACAGAGTTGGGAGGTCTTCTAGTCCAACCCACTGCTCAGGAAGGGAACCCTATACTATTTCAGACAAATGGTTTTCCAGTCTCTTCTTAAAAACATCCGGTATTGGAGCATCCACAACTGCTGGAGTCCATTTGTTGTACTGGCTAATTGTTCTAACTGTCAGGAAATTCATCTTTAGTTCTAGGCTGCTTCTTTCCTTGATTAGTTTCCATCCATTGCTTCTCATTCTGCTTTGGAAAATAGTTTGACTCCCTCTTCTTTGTGGCAACCCTTGAGATATTGAAACACTGCTATCATATTAACCCCTAGTCCTTCTTTCCATTAAACTAGACATACCCAGTTCCTGCAACCATTCTTCATATGTTTTAGCCTCCAGTCCCCTAATCATCTTTGTTGCTCTTCTCTGCACTCTGCATTAGCGCCTCCATGTATTTTTTATATCGGGATGATCAGAACTAGATGCAATATTCCAAGTGTGGTCCTATCAAGGCATTAAAAATGCTTCACATGATCTTATGTATAGATCTATTATATATATACATTTCAAACTGACATATGGATGAATAAACTTCTCAAAATAATGTTACAGCTTGGCTTCCTTGCACAATATCTACCCTCAGTTGCACACCAGACCAAGGCAATATTCAAACAAAGTTTCTTGGATGTTAATGCCTAAATTGACATTGAATCAATTCAGGTCATTGAAATGGCTCACCAAGAATAAAATTACTCTTCAAACAGAAAAATCCTTGACAAAGTGTCTGTGTCAATACCATAGGATGGTCATTACCAGAGCAAAGTTTGCACAGCTGGATTTTGTTTTTAAATATGATGACTCTGCCAAGTGATATGGTAGAGAGAACATGTGTTTATGGCACTTCAAAAATAAAAGACATTGTGCACATCTTATTCAAGGCCAACGACTGGTATACATCCCAGCCAGGACTCAGTACTTGCACATGACTATTTGATTGAACTACACATTGGGATGATAACTTGCCTAATTCCTTCAGATACAAACACATACATAGTAATTAGAACTAAGTTTATAGTCAGAACTGTTCTGCTATGGACACATTTTACAGAACATATTGAGGTTGCATGTAAAGTTGATGCATTCATCTAAAAACATATTTTGTATATTTCTATTCATCTTGTTTTTTCTGTACTCTTACTTTTATGTCTTCTGACCTTACATTTAGAATAGAATAACAGAGTTGGAAGGGACCTTGGAGGTCTTGTAGGCAGGAAACTCTAATGGTTGTGCAATCGCTTCTTAAAAACTTCCAGTGTTGGAGCATTAATAACTTCTGGAGACAAGATAAAGTTGTTTATCTTATCATATTCTTTTATATTGTAGCTGCTGCTTCTTCATATGGTCAATTGACCAATCAATAAAGTTATACTCTGCTATGCTATTACAACAAATAATTTAAAAATGGATCCTATCAGTTAATCAAACATTTAAATTGCACTCCTATGGCTCCCTGGAGAAGTTTTAGTCTCTCCCTCTGAGATCAGAGATACAGTTTGTCAATTCAGGAAAAAAAACATGTAGCCTGAAAGACAATAATTCTGAGCAAGCTTTTCTTTCCTGCTTTCACTCAGCTGGTCTCTTGCTAGCAAAGCTTCCAGAAATGTCAGAGAACTTTGATGTTGGAGAGAATTACTCTGCTTGTTCTTTAATCCAGGAACTAAAATAACTGCTAAACCAGTTCAAAGATTTTGTAGCTCAGTGGCAGAACAACATCCCCATTTAAGATTAGACTACTGGTGTCAGCTTGAGGCCTTGGAAAATCAGTTCAAAAATAGGCAATATTGGAATGAGACATTTACTGAAAAGCTTTAGGATATCTTTAAAGAAAAGCATAAATGGTCATTCCATTTCTTAGAAAAGCCTTTTTTCATGGTTCCTTTCTCTTTTGTTTGTTTGGTTTTTTTTAAAAAAAACATACTACTATTGAACCTTGCTTTATGGGTCCAATTCAGAACAGTTTTATCTATTTTTTTTCCAAATGCCTTTATTTAATACGCTGGAAATCTTAAATGAGAGTTCGGAGTAACCTCCTCTTAAAACAATTCAAACACAATATACTTGTACATATTTGTTCCAAAGATGCTGCAGTGCAGGAAAATTCAAGCTCTCATTCCAATGCTATACATTCTTTGCCTGTTGCATTCTAATGAGAGCTGAGACTCTTCATCACAGCAGTGCTGGTTCCTATTTTTCCTTTGTTAACTGCATGACCCAATGACTGGTTCTCTCTTGTTACAAAAAAAGATTAGCATTGATAGGCAAACAGAGCAGGGATATCTGAATTATCTTGTTAGCATTGTTATTACTAGAATTTTGGGGCAGTAATGAGGAACTGATTCATGCAGATTTAATGGGTCAATATTTTTCAAGACATGGTTCTTGAAGTTGCCTCCGATCCCAACACCTCCACTTAAAGGAAATACAATGTGCTGGGTGAAACTTGTTTGAAGAGATGGATAGCCTCTGCCCATTTGAGTAGACAGATTGAATTAGGTCAGTAACTAGAATACTGGTTCAATACTGTGTTTCTCCCAAAATAAGACAGGGTCTTGTTTTCTTTTGGCCCCAGAAATAAGCACTTAGCCTTATTTTGGGGGAGATCTTATTATTTTTGAGGTGCAGTAGGCAGTGAGCATAGTCACCTCATGGCTTCTGCTGTGTTGCAATATTTGGGGGGGAGGGCTTATTTTAGCTCATGTGTTCAAAAGCCCAATTGGGCTTATTATCCAGGGAGGTCTTATTTTTGGGAAAACAGGATATAAAGCAACTTCATAAATGAACCAGATCTAGGCCTTCCTGTAGTAATCGGGAAATCAGGAATATCTTGTATCACATCCTTCTTTACCGCACAATGTTTGTACCTGTTGGTACATTAGGTTTTCTCCTTCCTGACTCATTTTCACATGCTTATACTAGAACATTACTAGATTTCTATAATATAAAAGCACTTGATGCATTTATCTAGTTAACTTAAATAATATAAAGGCAGATTTCTTTAAACCAACAGACAGGGTGATGTCTAAGATAAAACTTTCGTCCACCTTCAGATTTTTTTATTCGTTTTGCTTGCCATTTTATTCAAGTAAATTAGCAAAAAAAATACTAAACTTTTAATCAACATACGTCATTTGGTATGGTTCATTCATCCATACAGCCTTAGACTGCTCAATCTTGTGGTCTTTTTGGGCAAAAATGTCTAAGTATAGGAATATATTTTTTTTCTGAATAGATTTGTACCATTGATTCTGACTGGCCTGATCATTTTTTGGACTAGGGAATGAAATTTCTTAATTCATTCTTGAAATGGTTGTGTAATGTGTTGTCTTGGGCTGTCTCCTGGAGAGGGAAAGGCTATTATTCTGCTAATTTGGTCTAGAGCTAAACTATAATTTGTGTTCCCACTATCTTTTTCCAGAGGCAGATTGGCTCTCCTAAATATGAATATACATTATCTTCTTAAAGTCAACCTCAAGAACATCACTGCAGACAGAGTAGAACACTTGGCTTTTGGTCTTCTACAGATTTTTCTGAGTGTAATTCTGAAATCTACTTATGAATAATTAAATACATTATGTGTTGTTGGTCTCTCAGGTTCTGAGAAAATAAGGCCCATTGCCCTGAGCCCATATTCCAAATCAGGCAAGAGAGTCATATTTCCTAGAAGGGAAAAGGTTTTTCCTCAACATCTATCTGTTTAACTGATGGAGAATATGGTTCTTCAGAAGAACTGTTGCCTTTTAAATAAAAAATGACCTTCTCCTTCGCTCCCACTCCTCTTTTTTTTCTGGGAAAAAAAAATGCACCAATGAAATTATCATAGCTCAATAGTGAGATGCCCTGTGCTTTACAAGCATGTCTCAAATTCAATCTGTAGCATATCCAAGTAGACTTGGAAAAAATCTGGTCCGAAACTTTAAAGAGCTCAGACAGTCAGTTGAAAATGTTGTGCTAAATGAAACAGTTGTCTGACTGGGAACAAAGCATGATCCTCTGTTTCTCCTCTGCCTCTCTGAGATCTATTTATATTGCTGATTTTGTCACTTTGTCTTCCTGCTGCCTAGCTTCCCAGCATGCTCACCAATCTTTCAGTATCATTTAAGGGGAAAAGGTACAAAAGGCTATTATGAAAGCTGCAATTATTATTTGCTTTTAAATATATATGCTCTGTCGGCCGTCTCTACTGTAGAACCCCAAATTAGTGAACACATCCAGACAAAGCACCCAGCAAAATACAATCTGAGACTACCTCACTTACATGTATATTTGCATATAAAGCTGACCATTGGTGGGTCCTACTGATTTGGACCCAGGCCTGCCACACCCCCGAACCGATTCTCTGGGCAGTGCCTATGGCACCACCTTCTTGTTTTTTATTTCTGCACATGCACATAGCAATTTTTATTGCACGGCGCATGCACGCACAACATACATCAAGTGTGCGCATGCACAGCACACCCACAAGTGAACAGGAACCCACCCCTGAAGCTGACCACCTGCAGCATAATTTGTTATGGTATAGCTCTTTTTTTGGATTTTGCACATGAAAACATTTTTAACATTTCAGGTGGCAGAAGCGTTCTGGTTTTAGCTTGCGGGAAGGAGACATAACATATGGAGAAGGAAGAATCTTTAATAAACTTAGACAATGTCTCCAAAACATTAATATCTTGATAATGTTTTGTATGACATCATGTACCTTTCTCCATAATCACAACACAAGACTGCACGACCCCTGCATCAGCAGCAGTTATTTCAAGAGTGCTTTTGCCATATGCAAAACATTTAGTCCTTGCAGATCTGGGCAAGCAAACCTATAATGATATATTGGTCGAAATGGAACAACATTTATCATTCAGCTGTTTGAGACCCACAGTGTGTCTGTGTCTGTGTGTGTGTGTGTGTTTGTGCACATGCACGTGCATCCTTTTCCATTCTTTCATCCAGAGACTTCTTAATTTTTTTTAAAGTTGATTTTGCTTAAGTTCCTTCTAAAGTCTTAGTGGAGTGCCAAAGTCAGAAAAGTCACCCGGTTGCTTAAACCAAAGTCACTCCACGCTTAATCTCTTTTTGGATGATGTTTTCTATTCAGAGGAAGATGAAAGAGCCAACTAAAGAAAGGCTGTGAGGGTGGCATGTTTGATGAATTGATCTCATGTCAATTCAATTACATAAATACGCTTAATGGATCAATCCTATCAACTGATGGGATACTGCCAATTGCTAAAATGGTGATTTTAACTGTTCTTTTTTGCATACATAGATTGCTACATTCATCAAGGGAGTAATAAGCCTCTTTGCGGAGGTCCTTGGAGCAGTTTACAAACTTTTATTTTAATAACCTGAACAATTTGGTAGGATAAGAAACCTTTGCCATCTCTTTATTTTAGTACTATTTTTAGTTCATTGATAAGCAAATTTAAAAAATCAATCCATACAATTTTATTTCTCCCATGGGAAAAAAGCATTTATTCTTATTCTCTACTTCCCATTTTTTTTACTTACAGATCCATTAAAAGGTTTCTCCCTTTCTGTTTTGGTTGCTAACATCTTTAATGGCTTTTGGTCAACAGTTTTTAGAAAAGCCTTATATACTGTATAATTCTAGCTAAAATGTGGTGGGTATTCTACAGCCTTGAAGGGAAAAAATGCTGAAAAGGAGGCATAAAAGGAGGATAAAAGCTTAGAATTCTTTGTCCAGCAGTTGATTATTTCAATCTGGAGTCAAATTCTGTTATATATTAAACTTCCATAGGTGAATAAAATGTAAAGCATGCATTTGCAGCAGTTAGTACACAGCGACTCACATTTACTGCCTTCGTGCATCTTTCTCGTTTAACATTTTAATACACCAGGGGAAAAAAGACCTCCCTAATCTTTGCTATAATTAGAATATGAATGTGAAACAAGAAAAAAAAAATATCATGGGTGTTTTTTCTTTCCTCGAATTATTTAGAAGGCAGAATATTTGCTAAGGGGTACACAGCTCATGACTTTGTGCAATTTTCTACAGCTTTGGCGTAGCCTGCAGACATTCCCCAAAAAGTGCTCAAATTGATTTTGTCAGGAGGAGAAATTATTGAAGAATGGAGAGTAATCATATTGACTACATCAATTGCTTTTAAATTAAATTGAATTTAGTTTTCTTTCCCAACTCATGGGCAAATGACAGATTTTAGTATATTAAGATTGCCTACTTCTGAGTAGGCAGCCATGAAATAGTTTTAACCTTTACTTAACTGTAAGCACATCAGTTACAAAATAATGAAGCACTTACCTGCTTGTCGTCTACAAATACATTCTGTGTGCTATTAAAAGCAGTCTGGAGGTAAAACATATATTACTGACTGTTAAGAATGTTCAAAAGCTTTGCCTGGCCTTTTCTAGCCTTGCTACAAAGATTATTAAATTGGAAATAATCAAAACAATTTAATTAAATAATTTATAGTCCAAAGGGATCTCAAAGCAACTTACAGGTTTTAAAACTGTTTAATGAATTATTGGCAGAAGTAGAAAATAGAATCCAAAATTTAAAGGAACAATTTAGATATTTCAGATTTAGAAACCAAAGGTGGCAACCATGACCTGAATGACTGAGAATCTCCATAGACATTCAGATCTAGAAGTGTGATCTTAGGCCAGATACTGAAGTGACAATAAGCTTAATTCCAGGAAAGCCTTCTAGATGAAGTTTTAGGAGGAAGCATACTGTAAATGTCTTATTATCTATCTATCTATCTATCTATCTATCTATCTATCTATCTATCTATCTATCATCTATCTATCTATCTATCTATCTATCTATCTGTCTATCATCTACCTACCTACCTACCTACCTACCTACCTACCTACCTACCTACCTATCTATCTATCTATCCATCATCATCATTATCTATCTATCTATCTATCTATCTATCTATCTATCTATCTATCTATCTATCTATCTATCTATCTATCTATCATCCTACATGCTGCCCATTGCAACTAGAGGCAATTCCAACTTGATTCTGAATAATTTGACCTAAATGGATTTTTAAAGGCAAAATCAGGTAGCTTCTTCTTGTCCTGTAGATTTATCATTTAACAGAAGCTCCTTTTATTTGGCAGCTGTAATCAGTATTTATTTTTTTAAAAATTGAAGGATAATCAATAGTACATTTAACCAGCTTTCATGCTTTAAATGAAGCCTTACCTGATTCATGTTATGTAGATATGAGTTTTAGCTTAATTATGTTTACCAGCTCTGCCTTTTGTTTCAAATGAGGACAGTAGGAATTTATGCATTACTATTCTCAGTCACTTTCTCTCTCTGTCCCTCCCTTTTTTTTTTTTACAGGTTGGCCCTGGGCAACATTGTCTGTTGTTGGAATCTTATATTGTTACTCTAATGTTGGAATTGAGTGGCAACACACACACACCAAAGTTAACAGTCCTGTCCTTAAAAGAAAGGATAGTGGAATTTTGACCCGGACGTTCATTTCTTCATCAACACAACAACATTTCAGTTTTTCAGGAGAATCAGTGTCTGGTCGTCTATGAACTCCACAGCAAGTAAAACCAGGCAACATAAAATAAAGACATTCTGATTTCTAAAAGACATTGTAATATTTGATTTTATATCAATTCTCTAAAATATAACTAGTTTTATTTATATATATGTTCCAAAGTTTCTATTTATAAGGAAATTATGTTTGTAACAAAGTCATTTGTATTTAGGAAACTATTGTAATTTAATCACAATGATGAAAAACAATAGCAATTAATCTATAACATTTGTCTTCCCCTTTTTAAAAGAGTCCCATAAATAAAACTTTGAAGTAAGAACTTTTAATGATATCCAAAATTTTATGCAATAAAGCTTTCCTTTACTGGTTCCCCATCTACCAGTTCAAATATTTTTGGGTCGTTTCCTCAATCTTTCAAAAAAATAAAACAAAATACTGAAGATATAGGCGACTTTAGAAGAGAGAACATAGCCACATCCTCTCTCTGCCCCACAAAAATCTTGTGTTGATCAAAATCCCAGTAATAAAAATATTCCATTGGACCTTAGCTTTTGTTCTAGAAATGTTGGAAATACATTTAGATCTAGTTACCTTTGTCAAGTCACAATTTTACAAATGCTTTTAAGATATTGAATGTATTTGCATTAAAAAAACTGTGGTTACCTGTTCATTCCTGTTGCAAGTATACTGTATGTATGAATGAATGATTTTGAAGTTGACAACCAATCCAAAATATGATTGGAAGCAAGAATAATATGAAGGGGGAAATATACATAACAGGTTATTAATTAAAAATAATAATTTGTTAAAGATTATTTGAAAACATTCAATGACTTCTGTAAAGTATAAACAAGCAATCTTTTTTCCATGGAACAAAATTACCAAACTTTCCAAGTTCTATATCCTGGCCTAGGTGAATCTCAGGAGAGCCCTTTTCTCTGAGAGAAAGATAATGGATCTGAAGATTTATTTATTTATTAAATTTAATTGTTGCCCATCCAACTAGACAGAGTGACTCTGGTTGTCCAAAATGATTCGGTTTTGTTCTTTTTATATGTGAATCTCCTTTTCTCACATAACAGTGTAATTATACTGTATATCCAATTTGAGTGACATTGTCATTCTTTAAGGAAAAATATTAATGGTATTCCTAGAAGTAATACATTGAGCCTATTCAGGCCTAGTCACATTAGAGGAATAAATCAGTACCACCATCAGGTTTGGAAAGATAAAGGCTCATTATATACACCTTATATAACCAATTTTGTTGTATTTATTTTGTACAATGACAATAACCCCTACTTTGGGGTTCAAATATGGATATATTCATCAATTTGGTAATAGGTCTTCAATAAACAGTAATATTTCCTTGACACAGTTCTTTGAAATGATTTGTTTATATTTCTGTTAATGATAGCCTGCACATTCACAGCTCCAGTGTCATATCTCTTTTTGAAGGAGTCTTCTGTGAAAACAGAAAAAGAGCAAGTATGAAAATTCTATAGATTCACAACTCCAGCTTAAGAAGAAGCTATTTCATTCAGTGCAGTGAAATATTATAGATGGGCCTTTAAAATGTTTTTTCAGATGTTTGGTTCCTATGTATAGTATTTTAAACAGATGTTCCAAAGCTATGAAACATCACAAACATTGTTTTTAAATAGTCAATTTCACAATATATGGTAAAGAAATAGGAAATAGAGTATTAGAAATAAAAAAGTTATGCACAATTGACTGCAATCATGTGCAACAATAACATTTCTGAGCAATGAGTAGATGCCCACTTTTTATTGATGTCACTTAACTCCTTTTCCTAATAGGAGTGGATAAACAAAATTAGGAGTGGGTGAACAATCCACAGAAGTGCCTTCCATAGTTTCTTTATTGTGACTTCTAAATCTGTTTTCTGTCATGTTCCAGTCCAATCAAGCGTAGTGGTGCTGTTCATTCTCACAAAAAAACTTTATTTTTTGCAACTCGGTGTGACATCAATGTGCTTCCATGTTTCTATACTCTTGAAGTAATTCTCATCCAAAAATAATGGAACCAACACTAAAAATTAATTAGAAGGCAAAGCTTAGAAACCTGTTCTAGAGAGAAAGTCCCAAATCCTACTACAGCTGAGCTATAGGGGCCAGCTTCCTTGGTGAGAAAGATCTATGTATATTACATCAAGACAAAATGGGGCTAAGATACAATGTTTGTTTCAAAGTCTATTTCATATTCTACTATGGATATGCAATTGTACTTCTCAATTTCAGAACCTTTTTCAGGTCTAGGGAATAGATTCTTCCCATCAATTGCAGTATCCTAATGGGGCTTTGTGAGGAGACAATACACCAGCCTATGAAAATGTCATTCTGTAACAACTATATCATATTGGTACAATTAAATTAATTCATGCTTTCATGAAACTTTTCTCAATTACAGATGGGTGTAAGGCTTTGCTCCCAGATCAGTTTCACCTTGGATAATTACAATCCACTTAGTTTGACTAATCTGCTTAAAACAGCTCAAAGGAAAAAGGCATATAATCTTTAAAAGTCCTTGAAATACTAATAATAGCATTAAAAATATTTTCTCCCTCACTGTATCTCCACTTATATACATCCTATTTTTTTTCCTGCTCTGTTTTGCCATTTAGGTCACTTGATTCCTGATAAATAGAAAAATACTCAAAAACAGTTTGTGCGTGGCCTCATATTTATCATTTCAATTTCAGCCAATCTAGTTAAAAAGTCTGTAGTATCTGATAATGGATTTTGTAGCTGGCTAGTGCTGAAATATTTTGTATTAAACCCTGCTCAGTCATTCTCTGAAGTCATATTTTATTGTGGGAGGGAGGGAAATGAACCAGGTTTAAATATAAACTTTATGTTTAATCTTAAGTATGTTTAAAGGGTGCATTTACTGGAAAGGAAGAATGAACAAATCAGAGAAACTAAAAAAAGAAGCAATACAATAATTCATGGGACTTGTAAGCTCATTCTACCCTCCTTGATTGATGTTGGTCTCTGCATCCAAGAGATCCTCCCTTCCCATTTTGTTTTACTACAGTGGTTCACTTGAAATGACCTCCAAATTTGGCTATACTCCAAATTGAAGGGAAATGAACCAAGACCTGATAGATTATTCTGGAGAAGGTAAGATAAGTAATAAATAGTGCTTTTTAAACATATGTATGTGCAAAGGGCTGAGTGGCTAAGACGCTGAGCTTGTCGATCAGAAAAGGTCAGTGATTCGAATCCATAGCACCGTGTAACTGAGTGAGCTGTTACTTGTCCCAGATTCTGCCAACCTAGCAGTTCGAAAGCATGTAAAAATGTAAGTAGAAAAATAGGAACCACCTTTGATGGGAAGGTAACAGTGTTCCGTGTGCCTTTGGCATTTAGTCATGCCGGCCACATGACCACAGAGACAGCGCTGGCTCTTCAGCTTTGAAATGGAGATGAGCACTGCCCCCTAGAGTTGGGAACAACTAGCACATATGTGCGAGGGAAACCTTTACCTTTATGTGTGTGGTGTTTGTACTGTCAAGTTTAACACAAGGAAGAAAAACCTTTCATGGGAAAGGTGTTGCATTGGACATACAAAAGAAACCAGCTGATGTCTTAATAATTAAAAGGGATATGCAAATAAACCAAGAGAGCGAGCTGGATAATTTCCCTATATTGGATTTAGTAACCATGACATGTTAAAACTCGAGAATTTTGTGAAAAGGAACAAAGAAAAAATGAAAATAAATTGAATTCTAGAACATTATTTGAAGGACCCAAAGATCAAAAATGTTAGAAGAAAAAGGAAGGAATATAAAGTTGGTTTATTGGGGTTTGGGCTTCTGCTTGCTCATGGTTCTAACCACACTCAGTGCCTTTAAAAGACACTGAACTCATATCTTTAGAATATATGGAATATTAGAATATTTCACTTTCTTATAAAATACTGGCAGTGTTTTAATAAAGAGGAAGCATTTTTCTTGGGTATGTTCATGCTGATCAAAAACATAATTTTTAAATTAATCACAGTCAATGATATAACATGATCATGGAAGACAAGAAAGAGTTGGATGCAATTCAAATATATCTAAAAAAAAATTCAGGAACAGTATATTATGGATAGGTATATAAGGACCACTCAGTCAAGCGTCATCCCCTCCCCATATTGGATTGTGGAAGGAGTTTCTTAATCCACATTTTCTATAAGTCTTTTGTTGTAAGCAATCAGAGAGAAAAGTCATTTGGACAATATGTTATCTATGGTCTATAAATTTTGTCTGTGAAGCTTGCAACAGGGAAGCATAAGTATCATTTTCCACTGAGATTTGCTATTTTGTTAATCAATGCAGCATTAATAAAATGGCCTGTATTGTTTAATTGTATTTGTTTTGCTGAATGAATCAATATTCAGCAAACAACTCTAGACTCCCATCTAATGATGTCAAACCTCTAATAGCAGTTCACAATCAAGAAAGGTAAAGTCTCATTAATCAGGTTTATTGCTTGGAAACAGCTTACAGAATCTTGGGAACTGGGTATGTGTTCCTTAGCCCTCATTTGTCAGTGAACATGTTATAGTAGCATCCCCTTTTGATGCCTTTGATCCTCCTCCTGATCCTTGTCCCAGGGGGAGGTTGTTACCTGTTTAGGAGATATGAAAGGAAGATCTCTGGGTTATGCAATGTATTGAAAGTGCCAATCCATTCTCATGCTCCAAAAAATCCACTATTATATCTGCATGGTCATGTGGAGGAATTGGCTTGTAGACCCTGGTTGTGCTCATCTCTAAAAAAATGTGTGTACAGAAATTGGGCAATTCTCTTCCCCTCCCTCCTATTAATTTATCATCCATCTATCTATCTATCTATCATCTATCTATCTATGTATCTATGTATCTATCTATCTATCTATCTGTCTATCTATCTATCATCTAACTAACTCAGTGTGTGTGTGTGTGTGTGTGTGTGTGTGTGTATTAATGCAACGGATGGATTTTTTTCAACAAGAATGGTTTTTTCTAAACTATGCCATAGATTTAAAAATGAATTCTGATAGATTAACTCCTCAAGAGCATATTTCTCAAGCATCAAATCTAATTCACAAAGGATATTTGCCAATTACTCCCAGCTACAGGTATCACTGTTGAGTTATGATTATTTTTATATCACATAAATGAAATGATATAACCATTAATTCTTACTAAATCACATCTATCTGTTGGCAGGAATGAAAACGTTGCAAAATCCACTTTTAGTGACCACGCCAATCATTACTCATTAAAGGAAATAACTGGATCAATCCAAAATTGTTGAATAAGATTTGATCGATAGCTCTGCTTGTGAAGATCTCTGATAAAATTCACATTCCTGTGAAATTGTTATTTTATCCCGATTGGTAGGATTTTATTTGTTTTCTAAATCACGAAATGAATACCTATCAGCATGTATGAAACTGGTGTGATACAGGATTGCCTGGTGTAGACCACAGAATTAATGACAGCTGCTTCAGATCATTGAACATCCTAATGTACCTGCCAGTTACAGAAGTTCAATAGATCTGAAAGACACTGTGTGTGCTTCAGAAATGGCTCAAAACAAGAGCTTTAGACGTGTGAGCACAGCCTTTTTTTCTGACAGTCATTAAAGTGGGCTTGTTGTTTTTAGTTTTTTGTGCAAAACTGGAAAATGATGGTGCAGCTTTAGAAAGCAAATTAGCTTTAATGAGTAGATGCTTACAGTAGCAGCTGTTCTTTCTTCTTTCAGGCTGATGTAGAAGCCCTGGGAGGCTGGAGAAATGCTGTGCATATTTGTGTGGGATTTGGAGCACTAGATGCAAACCCCCTACTAGATTTCAGGAGACTGGTGTTCAATAGGTTAGTCCACACATTGAGAGAACTCTTCTCCTTAAAATATCCCAGGAGAATGATGTATGGATAAATCCTGTGACATGAATTTTAGTTAATTTGTAAATTAAGCATCTGTAGGATGTTCCCTCTGTTCTCTCCTTCCCCACCACAAGGTTGATCAAGTTATTTAGGCACCTTAGGCACCAACAGTACATTCTCTCTTTCATCATAGCAAAAATATAGCATTAAATAAAACTTCTCTACATTTTTCTGGTGTAAGTCTGTGTTTGTACCGTATTTTTCAGACTACAAGACTCACCGGAGTGAAAGATGCACCAAGATTTCAAAGAGAGAAAAAAAGAAAAAAATAGTTTTTTGGCTCTGTACATTTGGTTTTTGCTGTCCCCAGGAGCACTCTCAGGCCTCCCAAACCCTCTGCACGCCTTGTTTTTCCTGAAAACAGACATGTGGGGCAGGGTTTGACTGTATTTGGTGTATAAGACACACCAACATTTCCATCCTCTTTTAAGGGGTGGGGAAGTGTGTCTTATACTCCAAAAAGTACGATAAGTCAGCTACTTCACTCTGCTTAAGGGGTCTGGTGGATGAGTGAGGGCGGCACTATACAGTATAAACTGGGAATGCCTAATCCCATCCTTAAGTCAACATGCTGACAACTGCTCTAAGTCTAAGAATGTTCCATCATTCCTGCTCAAAGCTTCAGAGAGTAATGCGTTCTTCCAGTCATTTCCAATGCAAGTGTCAGCACAAAATATGTTTTTCCAATAACTGGGGTCTTCTGTTCATCAAAGCATTTTACTGTTGCCTAAATTTCTACTGGTGTTGCCACAATTTGCCCCTTGTCTTTGCTGAAGTTAAGGAGGGGATGGTCTACAATTTCCAACTAAGAAAAATCAATGGGCAGTGTTAATTTTCACTCCTGTCAAAATTTGGTATTTAGTCAAACTTTAGTTTTCCTCTAGTCCTTCTGTTTCTTAATTTCCTTCAGCAGCATATGGCATCATTTCCTAGCCATTTTCAAATAAATACATTTAAGGTCAAGGCAGAATAGATTGTGCATGACACAAGTATGAAATCAGGAATGGTGGATTGGCTAAGTGCTATTATACAATTCTATGCATGTTGTATAATTTGCAGCACTGGCTTGTTTATATGTGTTGTTTGTCAACATGTGAAAATGATTGGGTTTAAATTGTGGCAAGTGTTTGAGTAAAAATAAAAGGGGAAAAAACAAAAGCATTTGCATTTGAGATCATTATAGAAGACAACTGGAAGATACAGATGAGACCTTTCTATATCAGGTGACTAGTTTTTCCAAGAGGCATGCAATAATGATAATGGAAGATTTAAATTATTCCGACATCTACTGGGTATCTAAGTCTGCCAAGAATCAGAAGACTAGCAAATTCTGGTGACAACTTCATTTGTCAGAAGATGAAATAAAGAACAAGAAGTTCTGTTATCATGGTCCTGTCCTCAGCCAGAGAGAGGAAATTATTGGAGGGGGAAACGGGGGTGGGGGGTGGTATTAGGGAATAAAACTCATAATTATGGGCTTCATGATGTCCAGGGCAGGAGGACACAAAAGGAGCTGACCTTTCCATTGGATTTGGGGAAAGAATGGATATCCAGGAAATATGGGTGATACTGAGAGTGTAAAGAAAAAAGATTTCTACAAGAAAGAAAAGTAGAAGATTTCTAAAGCCAGCGTGGATACCTGCAGAGTTCTCTAACATACCAAAGAGAAAAAGAGAACATGCTCTGGAGATAGGAGGAGAGCATAATAAAAGAACATTATAAAATGTAGGAAAGGTAAATCTCATAGTAGACCAACTTTTGCAAGAGAATCCAAAAACAACAAAGGGTCCTTTGAGTAAATTGTAATTAGAAGGAAAGTCAAAGAATGTAGATTTTGTTGTAAGGAGAAAATTATGCCGATAGTGAATTTAACTCTATTTTTGGTCTGCTTTGCCTCAGAAGAGAATAAAAATCCTAGCTGCTCCTTATGCAAGTGGAAAGAAGGAAGAGGAACTGCCATTTAGAATAAGGAGCAGGTAGGAGAGAATGTAGGTGATTCAAGGAAATCCAAGTCTCTAGGGCCAGATGGATTTCAAGTTAGGATCCTGGTGGAATTAATAAAGCAGATACTAGAATTGCTTTCAATAATCTTTGAGAAGTGGGAGACTGGTGAGACCCCAGAAAACTGGAGGAGGGCAACTGTCACTATTATTTTCAAAAAGGTGAATGAAGAGGGCTCACAGACATTTCAGCTTGACATCTATACTGTACTGGACAAACTCTTCAAACAGCATGCTGTGAGTAGTTGGATAGATCTGTCATAATCAACAGAAACCAGAGTGGGTTTGCCACAGCAAATCATGCCAGACTAACTATCTTTTTCTTTGAAAGGCTTAATAGTTTAGTAGATCAGAAGAATCTGTGGACATAGTATATGAAGACCTCAGCAAATCAATGTGGCACATGATTATTTTCTTCATTAAACAGTAAAATATGGGGCAGTTGGATTCAGATTTGACTGAATGACCATAGCAAGAGAATGTTCATTGGTGCCTCTTTTTCAGCTCAGTATCAAGAGAAGTGTAAGAAGGCTTTGTCTGGGTCCTCTGCTCCTCAGTATTTTTTTCATTAATTTTCTATAATGGAATTAAGGGGTCTTTTATAAGTGTGAAATAACAGGAAACTTATACTTGAGATGTAAGTAAAAAGTTTCAAAGAGATTTATAGAAAAGGGCTTAATTTTTGTGTGTCATGGAGTCCCTTAAAATTCTGGTGAAATAAAGGAAAGGAAAAAGGGAAGGGAAGGGAGATCTTTATGAACTTTTCCTTTCTCAGAAAAATGTATATTTAAATGTATAAAATAAAATTCCCTTGAGACCGAAGTGGTAAAAGAAGAAGTAAGAAGATAAAATAAAATGCAGTTATACATTTATCCTTATCTGCATTTCTCTCCTAAGAAAAGGCATTTTAAAAAAAGTTAAGAAGTTCTGTCTTCTCACTCACACATTATTATTTCACCACTTTATCTTTGCAATGGACTTGCATTCCCTTTGGCTTCTTGTTATTTTAATGCACTGTTTTGTGTTGTTTTGATATTACTTATATTTATCCACTTATTCTAAGCTTTAATATTTTGGAGGCAGGAAAGTAGCAAAGTTCCTCGTTTCTGGAAACTACCTTGTATTCTTCTTTCACATTTCTTGTATGTTTCCCATTTCCATTTCTGATACAAGTTTCTCTTCATTGTTTTAGAGCTCTGTATAAAACTATGCTGACCTCCTTAGATCTTTTCCATTTTTTTTCTTTCCTAAGAGAAATTGACTGTATCTTCAGTATCCAATTTCATAGAAGTTCCCAGGTTTTCTGGACACTTTTTTCCAGAAGAATTTTTAGCCACGATAAGCTTGGTAGGCATGCAAAAAAAGCTGAAAAGGATTTTACAGAGGATTTTAAACATTAATATTCAATTAAATCTAGAACCATTTTAGAATTGATGGATAAACAGTTAGGAAAAAGTCATGAAGACTACTCTAGTAAGATTACTATATGCACTAAGATTGGAAGATGCAGCATGAAGGACTGGGTGGTGAAATTAATAGAGGTTGCTGAGATGGACAAAACTGATTTTTGACAACCAAACTTATTAGAGAAAGGATAATATGTACATTTATTGATGACTGAAATCCCCCTAAAGATTTGTGTGTGTGTAAAAATAAAAAAGGTAGTTTGTATTTGTATTTTATTATTTGTATGCCGCCCTTCTCCGGGAGGACTCAGGGCGGCGAACAATTCAAGGGGGGAAAAAAGAGGGAACATAAAAGACAAAATACAAATAATAAAAGTAGACAACAGTTGCACAACCATACATGTCGAGAGGGGAGGGAACTCATCACTCCCAGGCCTGCCGGCAAAGCCAGGTTTTGACGGCTTTTCGGAAGGCCTGGAGAGAGGTGAGGGTCCGAATCCCTGCGGGGAGTTCATTCCAGAGGGCCGGAGCTGCCACAGAGAAGGCCCTCCCCCGGGTAATAGCCAGGTGGCATTGGCTGGTAGATGGCACCCGGAGGAGGCCAACCCTGTGAGATCTAATGGGTCTGTGGGAGGTAATTGGCAGCAGGCAGTCTCTCAAGTACCCAGATCCAATACCATGAAGGGCTTTATAAGTTACGACTAGCACCTTGAAGCGTATCCGGAGACTGATCGGTAACCAGTGCAGCTCGCGGAGGATAGGTGTAACGTGGGTGTATCGAGGTGCACCCACAATCGCTCGCGTGGCTGCGTTCTGGACGAGTTGAAGTCACCGAATACTCTTCAAGGGCTGCCCCATGTAGAGCGCATTGCAGTAGTCCAGTCTTGAGGTCACGAGGGTGTGAGTGACTGTTGCGAGTGCCTCCCGGTCCAGGTAGGGATGCAACTGGTGCACCAGTTTGTGGCTAGGATGATTAGACAGGATAGATTATAGAAAGAAGAAAAATATGCTGTAACCAAAGAATAAGAGGTAAATTTATAATTGTATTTTACTGCTGTAAAGAAGCTACTGCTTTGTATTTTTGTATTTTTCTTTATATCTTTTTTCCTATTTTCTTCTGATTTTTCTTTTATTGTAGCTTTAGCTTTCTGTG
Source organism: Thamnophis sirtalis (assembly GCF_051295495.1). NCBI lineage: Eukaryota > Metazoa > Chordata > Lepidosauria > Squamata > Natricidae > Thamnophis > Thamnophis sirtalis. The sequence continues at coordinate 44,414,044 of NW_028261386.1, forward strand.
TTATTTCTCTTTTTTCTTTTCTCTGTTCTGTTTTAATTTGTGTTAGTTCTTATTGATTTTAAGACTTTTAATAAAAAAATTATGTTTAAAAATTTTAAGCCATGGGATCAGACTTACCTTCTTTTATAAATATTCTTCTGAAGCTGCGTATGCATATTTGCTTCTTCTTGTTTCCTCATTGTCTGGATTTCAGACAATTCAAGGAAAATTTTCTCTATATAAATGAATGGCTTCCTTTCTTTCAAACATCTCAGCTCCAATTGTCAAAGATCTAAGAAATGTGTTTGTTCTTTTCTGAACAAAATTCCATATAGTATAATATCATCTTATTTTGGTAGTATCATATAAGTAGTGCAACTAGCAGCAAGTAGCTTTGTGATGGACAGCTGCATAATGATTCCCTAAAGTACTCTGGAATCATACAAACTTGTGTGATTTCTAAATGACACAACTGTGATCATCAACATAAACTGTGATGGCATTTTATAAATAAATATGGCTAAGTGATTACCATTTGAGTTTGCAATTAACTAATTATGCTGACCTACTTTAACCTTCCTCAATTATGTTATTTTGTAGGCCCTCCCCCCTTGATGTTTGGTTCTAGTAAAAATTTCAGTAACATTAACAAGGACAGCATTGCTCATACATTTCATTTCTATATGTATTTCACGTTTCTTTGTTTTTTTCATATAGGAGATGCCCAATTTTCTATTTCTCCTAAGGTTTCTGGGAAAAGTCATTCCCCCAGATGTTTACATAATCAATTGCTGTGCTCATGATTAAGTAAGTAGGAAACGAAGATTGCACTTCATGTAGGAGCATTGTAATCAAACCTAAAATCCAGATGACCTTGAACTCTGCCTTATAGTGAATCTGGAAAGGGGACTTCTAAACCTCTCAGCCCTGCCTGACCTGCTGAGCAATCATTGTTGGCATCATAAGAAGTGCCTTTCTTAAAACTGAAAGCAAACTTCAAAGGCAATGGCGTACAATTGTTTTCAAGCTCATCCACTCAGACTTTGGAGAGAAACAGTAAAAATGCAGTCATTTATCCAAACAGGAAAGCACACACTGTTGAGGAAAGGCATGGTAATGTATAAAATAGTTTATTACTATAATAAATAAAATTAAATTTTGTTTTTACAAATATTCTTTGTGCTTGTTTAAAAATGTCAGTAAGGGAGTATTAATGTTGGTGATGGCAATTTCATCCAAACATTCCAAACAGAAGATATAGGCTTTCTCTCTATTGGCAGCTTCTTGGCTGACCACAAAAATAGTTTCTATTTATTTTGCTTTATTCATGCTTGAAAAGACAAAAGTGACAAATGCAAATCATTAAAAGAGAGAGGATTCTGGAAAAAAAATGAAAACAAGTGACATACATTTGTAAAGTGCCAGAACAACTGCATTACATTTTATTCATCAAGTGTCCATGCAGTGGTGGCATTGGAAGAGTTTGACCTGTTTCCAGCCAAGGGGGAAAAAATACAAAGCATATGAAGATACAACAATATAACACATTCATTATGAAAAGTCATATTACTTCATAGAGCAGTTCATCCTGATACAAGATTATTGAAACATACTACCTATTATTCAAAGGGTTATTCTTTTTTTGAAAAAAAATTGCTCATTTTAAATTTAAGTAGGAATTATACCAAGGTGGTGGTGGGGAGAGGGAAGGGATCATTGCCCTTTGAAATTTCACGTTTAAAAAAATCCTCCCAATGTGGGGCATCCCAAATCCAGTTACAATAATAAGGTGGGATTCCTCACATCAAATCGTTTTGTACAACATTCAGGAGTCATGTGGAAAAAGACAATTACAGCAGCAGAGAGAGAGAAACCTACTTGATCAAGAGATAATGGAAGGATGGGATGTGTGTGGGGGGGAGAGGCTTACTTGTCAACATACCAAGACAAGGCTCCAATCTTTGAAAGTGTCCATGATGAGGTGATCGAGAGTTTCCCTTTAGGGCAGTTTTTCTCAACCGTGGTGACTTTAAGTCCTGTGGACTTTAACTCCCAGAATCCCCCAGCCAGCACAGCTGGCTGGGGAATTCTGGGAGTTGAAGTCCACAGAACTTAAAGTCGCCAAGGTTGAGAAACACTGCTTTAGGGAAAAGGGTAAAGGCTACAGCAAAACTAGTGCGAAGGCAGTATGTGGAAAAATCTATATAATTACTGACAAGTTATTCTTATTAGATTTTAAGAAATCTAATCAAAGTGCGTTATATCTTGAGGCAACACTGTAGTGATCTGCACTGTACAAAACATTATAAAGGGAGTCCACAACAGCATCACAGTTTCAGTTCTATCACTTACAGAAAGGCTCTTAAGGCTAAATGTTAAAATATCTTATTGCAGGAAGCTTGGTTTCTACTTAGCTTGAATAAATCATCACCACAAAAGAGAAGTTTGGGGGGGGGGATACCCACAGATCAAAGAAATGGTACTGACGATAATGTGACTTATACAACTTGCATTGAATGCTTTGAGGCATCCCACTGAGGCTTCCTTCCTTCAAAATACTTATTCTTACTTTGAATTTTGGTGCCTGGTCACTACCCTTATAACCTCTGAGAGCTGCCTTCCCTAATGGGTTTCCATTGAATGCATGTTAGCCACTGTGGCGCAACAGTAGGGACTTTCAAGGCAGGGAAATACAGCACTGAATGGGTATCCCTCAATTTTGCACCCCCCCCCACTCCCAATGTTTTTGGATGACAACCCCCAGGCAGCTGTCTATGCTGCTGGAAATCCTCCTAAGTTGTAGCCCCAGTGCAACATGAGGACATTGGAAGTTAGGGAAGACTGCAGAGAGGGATACCTGAAAACAGCAGCACCCAGAGAGACTCTGTTTTGTGGAAACTGCAGTAACAATAAGCACTTTGGGAGGCCTTCTAACAGAGAGAAAGCATCCTACCTCAGTGGAGAGATGGATGTTCTGCTCACAAACCAACTGTGCATTACAGAAATACAGAGGGAATCAACGTAACATGAAAGCCCTGCTGTGAACATTAGAAATCTCAATGAAAAACATACAGAATATCACCTGATTATATTGGCACGTTTCAATAAAAAATGGAGGCAGGCCATTCTTGAAGATACTAATGACATTTTCAGTCATGAGACTTAAGGTTGCTCTTGCATCCACTGATCTACTATGCACACTGAAAGCTGTATTTCCAGTTAAGTAACACTTTTCCACAAGTATTTAAATAAGTATAATTAATAATGACCAAGTATCTAAATATTTGATGTTTGATTTAGCACTAAAGTTTAGCAAGTGTTGATCAGATCCGGTGTAACTAGGTTTTCGTGCATTGAGTGACCATGGACATCATTACATTTCATTACTTGACTTTCTTTAGCACTGAAAGATTGCCCTAAGGAAATATAGCCTTGATTCCATAGTAACCACTTAGTAACAACTCCTGTGCCTGTTTTTGCAGAAGAAAGAATTTAATAAGTCTTAACCTTTGCTAAATATATTTCAGATTGCAGCCTAACTATTGTGCATTATATCCATTTACAATTTTTCAGGTTCTCGTGTCATCTTTTCAGTTCCTAATTGTTGGGCAAAGGTTAACATTTACAAATTGGAAGTCATAATTTGCGTAGTCCAAAATAAGCATTTGAACCACATGATAGGGAGAAGGATGTTATTAGCAGTTAATTTGACAGGAGAGCAATGTTGTAAAGTTTTCCTTAATATGCCAGCACAAGCCCTAAAATTCTCACTGGCATTCATGCAAACTATCACAATGTAGTTCTTGTAGCAAAGAGCTTGGAGAAAAAGCAGGAACTTGTTGTAGGGTCAGGAGGACATGTACTCACCCATAGAATACTCCAGCTCTCTTCAAATTTAGTTCTCAAAAGCCAAAAGGAACCAATATTGCATGTGTGTATCTGTCTTGACTGTTTTGTTGTTCCAAAAAATCAGTCCATGATATTTCTAGTTGAAAGTAAAGGTTTCATCTGGCTGTCACTTTCTTATCCATGATTGTATAAAACCCATGCTATGCTGTACACAAACACACACACAAACACACACACAACTTCTTTTGGTAGCTTTCTTATTGCAATCTTGATGTATGTCTGACATGTCTGACATCAGTTTGGAGAATCAGAACTTTTCAATACCAAAGCCATCTGATTTGTGTACAGTTTTTATAATTCCTGTACACTTGATACTACATGCAATAATTCATGGCATCATGCATACTCCCTTCCATATCAACAAAAGGACATCAACAATCATTACGAGGCAAGTGCAGAAGCTCAAACTTGTTTCAGGCTTGCATCTTCACTGCGGAGTAAATAGATTGCTGACTCATGGCAATACTAAAGATGATATTTTGGGCCTCATGCTGTACGCTTGCTATCCTTCATTGATGTCTAATCTTGTCCTGAAGATGGACTTCAGAAATCTCTGCTTTTTTATTTCAATGGCTAAATATGATTCACTTTCATATTTATGCTGAATGATTTATAATACATTTCAGTAATATATCTGCAGATGTGTTCTAATCATTTTGAAATGTGTCGAGTCATAATCCAACTGCATAAATGTAACCCACAATTTATAATACAAATTTGAACAATACCAGCAAAGAGAAATGCTAAACACAACTGGAAATAAATTTGATCCTTGTTCTCAACTGGACAAAAACAATCTATCATCAACGGAAGGAAAAATGCCTTTGTTTTTGATACATCAAAGGACAGAAATTATTTGCCCAAAAGCACCTGTTCTAAACTAATACCTGTATGTGTGAGTCGTACCTGCAAAATCCCATGACACTCTTTTGTTAATATAAAAATAATGTCCTATGTTTCATGCCAAAATCTCCACTCAGTCAAAATAAGAAAACAAAAATCAGCCAGGAAGTTCACAGCAAAAAGCTCTTTCAAGTCCTTACAGTGAAGTACTGTAGGAGTAGAACATCACCTTCGGGGTGGTTAAACTGGATGTTCTCTGGAAAATCAGGACAGCGCTGTAAATGAAATTTAAAGCAAGAAGTGTATTTTTAATATTGCACATTATAATTGTAGATACAAATACATATTCCAAAGACACAAAGGCTTTTAAAAATGATTCTAAGAACTTGTATCATTTTATAGAACTTTTTTTAAACTAAGACTGCAATTTAAACAAAAATAAAGTGTTTTATCTGAACACTTCCAATAAAATTTCAAAATATAATTTGTCCAAATAAGCATCTTTTTACCATTATATGTTTTACCACTATAAATATCCTGTAAGTCATGAAAACATGTATATTGCTCCCAGTGGAATCAATACTTACAATGGGCTAATGAGTAATCTCTCATATATACATGGGGTTGATCAACTCATAATCATACTTAAGGACCCATTGAAACAATCTGAAATCAATTCTCTTTTCTGAATTTTCATCATTTTTCATCACCATGCTGAAATTTTTGTCATTATGGTGATTTACCAACAAGTATTCTCAATCAATTCTTTTGTTTGAAGCTGTAGGCATTCTGTGTTACAAGGCTTTTCCCTTTTTCCCTGAGTACATGGAATTTGTGGTATTTTTATAATAGCATTGGTGAAAGCATTAATAGCATCAGAATACAGACAAAAGATAGAAAAGCATTAAACAAAATGTCTATGGAGGTTCTCATGGTTGTCCTTTTACAAAAAGCACCTGGACCTTCCTGGTTTTTGATTTTGAGAACATTTTGTTTCTCTTCCAAACCTGAAGAAACTTCTTGGATGAGAAGCACAATATTTTCAAAGCAAAAACCAAGAAAGTCCAGTTGCCTTTTGAAAAAAGCACCTTTGGGGCAGGAAACAAAACCCACTCATATTTATTTATTTAGTATAGGGCACTCAATGTTCTGAAGACAGAATTGTGTAATCTGGGATAGCAGTGATGGCTACCTCTATGGGAGTCAACAAATCATCTTTTACTTATAGGTGTTGCAAAAATTATGCATACTATTCAGGAGAGGTGGGGAAGGTTTCATCATATGGAATAAACCCATGACTTAGGAGCTTTTTAGCTCCAGTATCTTCAGGTCTGTGATGAACAAACTTCAAATATCAACATGTCATACTTAGGAACTCCAAAAAACTTGTAGAGTATACTTATATCCTTACAACAAAGTTAAATAAGCCTTATTCCAAGGCACAGGACAACAAGTCTGATGTCATACCTGATCCTGCAAGTTGCCATTGTTAGTGCATTAAAAATAATCTGTTGTTTATCTTAGTGATATTACATTTTCCCTTGTAGAGCACAGTTGAATTAATGGGGAGTAGTAATGGAAAGGGTAGCAATGGCCCTATGTGGCATTGCTGCTATTTTTTTTCCCTTTAAAAAGTCAGACTTTATACACTTGCTATGTAGCAAAGCCTGTGGGCAGGTATTCCTGAACCAAATTGACTTCAGAGTTGGACTCCAAAAATGCTTAGAATTTCAGTGTCTTGTTTTCCTACATTATTACTGCCGTGCTGCATAACCTCCTCCCACAAAATAGATCAGCCTACCAATGCCTTGCTTTTGAATTCTTCTATACTTTTAAAAATCACCAGGTGGCAAAATATAGACAATACGGGACCAATTGAGCCTAAACTGGGTCAGTCTGATTTAATTCAATCCAAAACCTGTTTAAATTCCCTTTGTAGACTAGACCTTGAAATTCACAATCTTTGGAAATGCACTTTTCAGAAAACAGAACAAACAGCCATAGTGCTGCTTCCCCATTAGGGTATTTAGCCCTAGAAATTGCTTTTGGCTAACCAACCAGAAATGCAATTAGTCAGAGCAGAGTTCATGTGGCTGTTGATGATAGTATAATCTAGCAATGTCCCTCTCAGTGACCATAATCCTTCCAAAAATAAGTGTGCAACTCAGTACTTTAGACTCTGGATTTAAGGTCCACAGGGCTTGCCACTGCTGTATGTCTTATCAGGAATAAGCAACATTTTGTGGCTGGGAAAAAATATATTTTAAAGCAAAAATATAATAAAATAAGCACCAATATTGGCCCACCCCCAACTTATGGATTAACAAATAATAAAACGATCATTTAAAATTATGCCCTATTGCCACCCATAAACTATGTCTCTTTTATAATTTTTGAAAGAATATGTGATGAGCACAGCAGCAGTGTTTTTGCAATGTTAGCATCCTGCAATAAGAGGGCATTCTATTTCAGAGATATTAAACTACAGCATCATTTTTTAAAATTACAATGCTGAATAGTATTATATTCTCTCTCTCTCTCTCTCTCTCTCTCCCTCTCTCTCCCCCCCTCTCTCTCTCATACACACAGACACACACACACAAGCTGATGTAAGGCTATCACTTTTAATAACACATAGTACCTATAAAAGCCTTAATAATACATTAATTACATTTCTAAGCTACCTTACTCTAGATGACAAATCTGTAAAAGATTTATCTTCCTCATCTTCCTTAAATATGCCAAGGTAATTAAAAAAAAACTTGATTGAAGGTTTTCTACTTACAGTCTACCTTTGGTACATAGTGCAAGAATAATTTCCCAGTTGTACATATCTTAAACTATTAATTATATGGCTTTACACTGATTAACAGATTAATAAATTTAAAAGTACACAATTTTGCATATGGATAAATGATGATTTGAAGAGAAGAAAGCCTATTTTCAATAATGCACACGTTATGTAATTTAGGATTGAAATGTTTGTGTTCTTAGTATTCTCTGAATTTGGTGGTTGTCCTGCAGAGGTTTGGTTACCAGGCTAGATAACATCATTAGCATAAGGACTGCAGGAAAACATCCAAGCTCAGGGGCTACTAAGAACCTCAAGGCGCATTTTCTTCATTTTTGGTTGCTTCCTATATCACCACATTAAGGCTGTGAGAAATATGGCATCTCTACCTGATTGGAGAGAAGGAGCAATTTATCTCCTAAGATGGCTGTTCCCACTTACAGATTTTTATAAATTCAGACATTCAAACTAACTACATCAGCAGGGATCCAAAACTCTTAGTCTATAACTAAAAATAAACTTCTGTCTGAAGTGGAGAAACTTTTATTCTTTCTTCCAGTGGACCCCACATTTTTACAAACGAAGCTCTGAAAATACAAGAGGCCAGGAAAGAAAAAAGGTAGCCAATAGAGTATGGTCCAGTAGAAAAGAACTCTATTTATATACCATTGGACCAAAGTTATTTTTTTAAAAAGTCCTATTAAGTGGAAATACCTTTTAAAATATGTTAAAAGGCCTTTAATTCATTTTTTTCTAATTGAATAGCCAACTAAACACTCCACTTCTAGAACTTATCAATGCAAAGGACATGCATGATATATTCAGCAAAATGGCACTAGTGTTTGAACAAAACCCCACGAATTAACTTCATGATATAACCCTACATAGAAGAGATTAATCTTAAAACTAATCTCCACCACAGTTACTTCCAGGACTTCAACAGAGTTACTAACTACTGAACATTATGAGCTGCATATACCGTAATTGGAATCCATTTCTATTTTCATCTCTAATAATTATGAAGATGAGAGAAAAAACTCTGTTTGCATCCTTGCAGTTGAACTACCATTAAATTCCCAAAGATCTTGTAATTCAAGAATTCAAAAAACCCCTTTAGAAATTAGAATAGTTTGCAGACGGGAGTGTGGGATGGCCTAGTGCAAGATCTTATTTGACCTGATCAATATATAGGGAAATCTGTATTGTCAGATAGCAATGAATAAGCTGCTACTGTATGAGAAAGGCATTATGCCACAGGTCAATTGGAATCCCCATCATTATCAACTTCATGTGCCTGCACAGAAGTATTACTTTCCACAACATGCTGTGAGATGAATGCTGTGAGAAAATGAGAACTCTGAAAACCTTAACTTCAGCTCAAAGAGACTTACAAAGGTAGTAATATTGTTCTGTTTTTCATGTTAATGAAATCTAAATGTAGAATAAAGGTAGTCCTACAATGGGGACTGCAAAATTCATTAAGTGGCACAGTCATTAAGTGAAACATCATGTGACTGTATCCAATTTTATAACTATTTTTCCTGTGGATAACAATAGCACTTAGACTTATCTACTGCTTCACAGTGCTTTACAGTCCTCTCTAAGCAGTTTACAGAATCAGCATATTGCCCTCAACAATCTGGGTCCTCATTTTACTGACCTCGGAAGGATGGAAGGCTAAGTCAACCTTCTAGCCAGTGAGAATTGAACTGCCGAACAGGTGGCAGCTGGCAGTCAACAGATGTAGCCTACAATACTGCATTCTAACCACTGTGCAACCATGGCTCTTGATGACCATCCTGCTGACTTCCCCATTAATTTTGCTTGTCAGAAGATGGGGAGTTTGCAAACGATGATCACGCCTGAATCAGGGTCACGTGACCACAGAGATGCTGCAATGGTCCTAAGTGGATCAGTCATAAATCACTTCTTTTAGAGCTGTTGTAACTTTGAACAGTTGCTAATTGAATGGTTGTAAATCAAGGACTACCTGTAAATACGATATATATATTTTTTATCCTTTTTTAGGAAACATTCTGTACCTCTCTTCCATATGCAAAGAATCAGTACAAATTCTACAAAGCACAGTTGAAAATCCAAAAAATATTCCTGAGCAATCAAGCTCCTCAGTCTTTCTCCCACCCCCACTTTTGTTTTGACTATGGTTTAAGATTACAAATGCATTGAGGTTAATTAGGCTTCACTGACTATTTAATCTAACCTATGATTACTGCCAGAGTGCTGCTAAACACTGGTTTAAGTAGGCAGAGAAAGGAAGAAGGTTGTTGCATTGTAGGAGGAGAGAGAGGAGGACAGGGGAGTCAAATCTTAAACTTGGATCCTAGTTTCTAAACCATGGTAAGCAGGGAGGCATCACTATATCTGTTCCTGTTTAATGATACAATAGTGTCACTAAATTTAATTGTTCTGACATAATTATATGCTTAGGCACAAATCCCCTGTTTAATGTAAAAAGATCTATTTCTTTGACTGAATTTCCTGGCCTCAGAAACAAACACACAAAGTTCAAACAAAAAGGCAGATACTGTCTCATGTATCTGTTTCCAGGAACCTAAGGAAGTTGTGTCCAACAGCCCATAGACCATTCCAAAATAAGTATATAGTAAAGAAAAAAAGAGGTAAATAAAGCTATGGGTCTTAATTGGCTATAGCTATGTTATCTTTCTTCCTGCAATTGCTGCAGGATTAAATATCTGAAGACACACTATTTTAGTACTATGGTTGCTCTATGGTTGCTCTAATTAGGAACTAGCCCTGCTCTTAAAAACCAATACTATCAGTTGGCTCCTGTATATGCTTTGAAATTATCTTAACGATATTCTACAGATGACAGGTCAGTTATTCATCCCAACAACCACCAATCCATGATTTTTCCTTACGTCCAATGCTATGCAAGGAATTTCAAAACATAACTTACTAAATAAGTCATTGTGGATTATTTTGTCCATAACACTAAATCATAATAGGGTGTGTATATAAAACAAAGAAAGCACATTATGGTTTGGTATAATCACATTCTGATTGTAAAAATAATTGTGGAATCTAAGAGAAATCTTTCTGAATCATAGACCATGCTTTCTTTGTCAAGCAGAATCTATTTCTCCTTGACGCGACCTTATTAGAACCCTTGTATGTCTTCCCCATTATGTTTCATTCATGACCTAATCAGGTTATTTTAAGAAAAGATCAGAGAATAATCAGAGCTTTTAGAATAAGAATAAATACTACAACACTTCTTCATGAGGTACTGGAGACCATTACAATGAACAAATACATTGAAATGGTTTGTTTGTTATTAATGTATCATTGCTTCTAATGTATAAATATTTCAACATCCTTTGGCGTTTACAGTGCTTGAAAAGAAACTCAATGATAAAATTGATAAAAGGTTTTTTTTTTGTTTTAAATGAAGTAAATACAAAATGTGATAAATATTTAGTGTGGGCAAGAAGGCCATTTTTCTTGTCATTAATACCACTCTAAGTAGAAGCTTTTGTTTCAAAAAGCTTCAATACTTTGGACAGCTGAGCTCCTTGGTTAATTTGTATGCTATTTTTGTAAAGAGATATTACCAACTATGTGGTAAGTGATAATGCCTGCTATGAATCATAGCTGAAATTAAAAACTAAAATTCTTGGTAACAAATTCCATAAATGTCATCTCATTTCTGGGTCTTGTCTTGGTTACTACAACAGGAATTCCTAAAAATTCTGATGAAGGTAGGGATGAATTTATTCAGCTACCCACCAAGAAATTAAAGAAATGTAAATACATTTTTGCAACCTGAAACTTGGAAAGGACACAGTTGAACTTCCCTGATCCAATTGCCTAAAATTTAAGTATTTTTAAAGAGGAGTGGAGGAGATCTCTTCCACCACACATACACAATAACATCTCACATGAGAGAGCCACGTGAATCTTCCCACTCAATAAGGATCAATGTTTTCACAAAGAGTCTTTGTTTTTTTGTGGAGCCCTTCTATAGGTATTATCTTATGATCAGGGATAATTGGGTCTTACACATTCCATTTGAAGAGATTCTACAAATTCGGTAAATATTGTAAATGAAGCTAATGCTTGAACTTCAGTTCACTAGTTTTGTTTTTGTCAAAAATAACTTTGAGTGGAAAAGGATGCATGAATGAAGTAGGAAAAACATTATAAACTGTACCCTTGCTGTCAAAAAAGACTTCAGAGTCAGCTGCCATCTTGACATGAGGTTGCAATTCTTGTCACTGTACCATTAAGAGAGAGGGGGCATGGTTAACAAGCTGGCCCCTCAAATCATGATCATCAAAAAAAATATTAAATGTTCGTTTCCTCAAACACATTAAGTGGGTGTTGGATAGTGTTTTTAGGAATATTCAAATCACTCTAGTTTAAAGAACCACTCAGCTTGCTCCAAACATATCTTTTTCTGATTCTGGAGATTGGGGTCTTGATATCTCATATAGCTCCTGTGGTGTCTGAGAACTTCTTCGAGAGGCTAATATCCTTAATATATCAGCAAGCTGTTTTTCTATATTGGTCATTTTTGTATTTAAAGCTTTGATGTCCTCCTTCAATTCATGTTTCACTTCCAGCATAGTTGCCTGGAGAGTCTGTTCAGGGATAGGGTAGAAAGAGTGTTTGACTTCTGCAAGGATGGGACTTCGATCCTGAGGACTTCGTGTTTCCCCCACATTGTCCAAGCGCAGGTCACTTTTTGTGATGCCACTGTCACAAGAGTCTGTCTTCTTCAAAGTAGCTTCACCTGTTGCTTTTGTTCTTTCTGGCAATGTTTCCATGGATTCAGCTTTGGAAACCTTGTTCCAGTCCTCTCCCTTGGCACAAGCATCTTTGAATTTTGCCCAGCCTTTACGCTTTGGAAAATCTCCTGCTACTTTCCCACCAACGTAGTCTGAAACTGGAGCTTGTAGTTTCGCCTGATCAGATATACCGATACCTGATGTTGAAGCAGACTGATAGGCAACTGGGGTTGCAGGGCTTTCCCTTACAGTGACAATGCTGGCTTTGACAACTGTGTGGGAAGAGTGATCTCCTAAAATGTTGCCCCTTTCAACATCAAGATCTTCTCTGCCTCCTCTTTCTGCAGCTAGTCGGGCTTCCTTCTGCTGCCGAAATCTTTGGAAAAGCCGACGGACTGGATGGTCAGGTGGCAAGACCAAAGGGGCTTCATTCTTCCTTTTCATTCTCTCTTCTTCTTCTCGTTTTACATCACTGATCTTCCGGAATACAATCTGTAAGGGGGAAAAACATGACAAAATAGGATATCCATTCCTGCATTTTGAACTTATACATATGAGTGCCATATCACAGATTATTTATATTGAGTTCAAAATATGTTTTCCTATTATTTAAAAATACGTATGGATTACATCCAACACAATAGGCCAATATGTATACAGAATATGTTAAAAAAAAACATTGCTGTGGGCACTGGAGTACATGAATTTACATCAATGCTAGCACTAGGTGAACAAATGAAAATTCATATCTCAAATAGTTATAGAAAATGTATTTATCACCAGATTACCAAGATTATGGGTGTTTTAGTTTGCCTCAGAAAATAACCCAACACATAAAAAGTTACTACTGTAGACAATCATTTAATATTAATTCTTATTGCTCGTATATTTTGATGATCCAGGAGATCTTATTTCATAACAGATTTGAAAAAAATTGAGGGCTCCTAGAATTTTGCTATATTTTTTTATTTGAGATATTCCTTCTATACAGTATGTCATAGAGCCGAAACAACCAGTGGTCTTTAGGTTAAAACAAAAAACAAGAAGCTATTCACTTAGACTCCAATCCAGGGCTTTCATAATACAATTGCAATTCTTTACTCATTTTGTTCTTACCCATTTCAAAATACATGACAAATTTCCTATTTTCATCATGTGGACCTAGTTCTATGGCTTTAAAAATATTTCTTGCCCAAGGCAATACTGTTCCATCCATTAATATTGCACTTGACTACACAAAGTAATATTTTGAGAGAAAATTCTTTGCCTTTGTAATGAGAAGTTAATTGGTACTTCTGAGAGGACGAGACAAAATATTTTTAGCTAACATTAAGTAATGTTTTATTAATTAAAACATTACTTACTAGTACTACTATTGTGTCACCACTTCATCCAAATCACATACTCAAAGAAAAACATGCTTCTGTTTCATAAGCAATGGATTAATCCTGGAACTTTTTATCAGAAAGCATACATAATGGAAGTAACTTAGAAGAAAAGAGGTAACTAGTTTAGATTTTAAAAAGGTAAGTCTTCTTCAGAAAGAAATTGGCTTAGCAACCAACTGACAGTTTTATTAAGGGACAATTTTCATGTAATATGAAATCCTCAGTTGGCTAACTTGTTTGTGTGCATACAGCTTGGTAGTCATATGATGATGGAATTTTAAAGTTTTCCTCTGCAAGAAGTTTAAAATAAGCAAGTTTAAAATAAATTAAGCAAAGATATTCTACAATAACAATTGGGTGTCTGAGCATTGTTGAGTGAAATGGCTTTATTCAATGCTTGTGGGATATGAAACTTTCCTCTCGATTCCAATCCAAACTGATAGAATCAAACTTCTTGAGAAATTGGTCTGTCTCCCTCTCTTCAAATTCAGGATAATGGAGCCTTTTCTTTTTTTTTCAAAAAAAAAAAAGTAGAACCAATGTAATGAAATTGTTAAGTTTTAAGTCCAAATCATCAATCATCCATCAGTATCTTCCTGGACACTCTGAAGTTCCCTGAAAAGTGGAAGAAAACTGAAATGGAAAAAGAAGAGGACAAGAATGCTGGAATGAAACGTTTTTCTATGGAAATGCATTAATGGAATTTAGTGTCATATGACACTGTGATTATTTATAGCTTTCTTGTACTGAGAGTTGCTAAAATGCCACATGACTTCAGGCTAAACAAAAACAAAAGAACAACACCCCCCCCCAAAAAAAAATCCTACCCAGATGAAGGTCTTGAGTAGAAAAACATAGCTGGAAGTTAAAGGGCTTAAATAGTCATCAAAGGCATATAACAGAAAATGTTTAAAAGGGGGTAAATGATTATATAAGATATATTTAGATTCTAGTGGACCAATTAGATAAAATGGCATATAGAAATAAAGGCAGGAGTGGATTGCAAAAAAACCAAAACCCCTAAAACATTTGGAACAAATAGTCAATAACTTATTTTCAGGGTTTGTGGTAGAGAGAAACCCACAACCTCCTGGGTATAATCATATGAACAGAGACTTTTATTTCTGCTATCTTTCTGCTACATACACTGAATCCTAGAACTCCTGAGGGTGAATGAACAAATGCAGTTCTCTTATTTTCTATAGAAGCTCTGGTGGTTAATATCAAACCTGGGAGCCAAGCATGTTAACAACAGCCTTATTCAATTTTAAGAGCCCAGCCTGACAGCTTTTAGATTTATAGAGGGTTTCCAATCCAGAATCCAGAGACTACGGTCTTATAACAGCATATTTATTATGCTATGTTGCATTCATTACAATTGTTTTGTATACTCATGCACCCTCAAAAGCATACATGCACAGAAGTTCAATGGTGAAATATCATTAAAATGTTTACATTGTAGGTTATTGTCTACATTACAACGATTTTTAACAGAAGATTCTAGACTGAAACTGTGGCAAGTTTTAAAATCTCAAAATTAAAATGTGTTGAGCAAAAAAATATAAAGATTTGTAAGTTCAGTTGTAGCCCTCCCCCTCTAACCACCCACTCCCCAAACTTCCTCAGGGGGATATCATTTAGCTTGCAGCTACTCTCTGACACTTTCACTTGGCACAAGCATCACATTGTAGCAAAGACTGAAGCTATTATGTGGTTAGAAATAGCTACACGGCATGCATTATTTATACCTTTCACTTTAAATGCACTAATGCATTGCCTCTAACCCCTCAGACTCCTCAAACATTTGGCATATAATGGACCGTGGGTGAGGCAGCTTGAAAAGGAGCTATTGAACACCTGGTCCCCTAGGATGAAAACATTTGGGAGTGTACCTAAGTGTGATTACCTGATGCACTTAAGATCAGTCTAGCTGAGAAGTACATTCATCTAATCTAATTTCACAAATCTTTACTAAATCAACTCAGCAACCATGTTTTATTTGTTTCCCATTTTAGCCATATTTCCAAACCAAGTACATGTCACAACTGTGATGAATAGTTTTCAAACAGCCTCCCTAATATCCCTGACAATAGTTTATGTTCAAATTCTGTCATACTTTCTTGACTTGACTTTGATAGTACTGTCTGTCCTCACTTTTTAATCCAGCTCAATGATTGTATCCACAGCTGTCTCTTCCAAGCCAAGCCAAGGAACTCATGCACCCCACTCATGCAATTCATACTTGCACCAGCTTCCAACCACCACAACCACAGCCAACAACCTCCCAGACTTGCTTCAAGAGATTGAGCAGTCTGCATGGTTTTTGGAGGTTTTAGCAAGTTCCACCAAATATAACCACCATTCCTCATTCACTCTGGTGTCATCCACTTTCAGTGAGTTAAAAATCCAGATGGTTGTCAGACTGACAAGACCAGGTCCAAATTCAACACAACAGTGCCAACCAAGGCCAAAGTATGGAGAGCAACAAGCCAAAGCAGCTGTCAAAGTGGTAAAAGTGAGCAAGCTCTGATCTGATATTGACTCTGTTCCTTTTACCTCCCTCCTTTGCCACTCAATACACCACCTTTATTTCCTTGTTTGGCAAAAAATATCTCAGTTGTTAAGAAATAGTCGTCAGCCACTACACCTAAAACTCCACACTTGTCCAGGATAACTGAAGTGGGGGGAGAATTCACACCAGGTTACAAGCCTCACTGCATCCAGGTATAAAGGAAAACATGATATGCTGAGCTGGAGACTTCTTTACATTACATCAGTCTTCATGCTGACTTGCACAATTGTTGCTTGATCCCACATCAATGCTTGATCTCCACCATCTCCACCACAGCGCACTAAGAATGGGGTTGCAACCAAAGCCACAAGGATTGCAGGCCTTCCAAGTGATTAGTAAATGCCATTCTGGCAATTCCCAAACCTCCCATTCACTACATAACCAGCCAAGCAATTCGGAGTCCCACATAGCAGGCATAAACGTTTAGACACCATTTTTCTATACTTAATATCCATGAGTAAACCATCAGAGTTACTGAAATAAGCAGACGCTTTTAATAAAGCTTATGGATGAAGTATGTGAAAGACTAAACAAGACCAGCCATGGTTTTAATTAATGGTAATGATGATATCTTGAATTTTGAGAGGACTCTGGAGATAATATAAATTAAAGCATAACAAACAAATCTTGATATTCAAATTGATTCCTAGTCCCAAAGAGTAAAATGATACCCTTTATGCAGGTACTTCTTATACTGGTAGCTTGTTTTTAACAGGCTACCTTCCTCATTTTTTAAATGGTAAGTTTTACGTACAGAGAGGGCGGGGAGAAAGATCAGAAATGGACAATGTATTTCAGAAATATCCCCTTTAAGCAGAGACTTGATAGTAGTTCTCCAGTAGCTTGAAAGACTCTCACAAGGAAAAGATGTGGATTTATTTTCCATAGAAGCTGAAAATAAAACAAGAATCAGAGGAAGATCCCAAGTCAAAAGGAAGAGAAATTGCCTGATTAATAAGAAGTGGAATTTAGTCTGCCTCCTGGAGTTGTGAGTGCTCCCTCATTGGTTTTCTGTGCTTGCACACCTGTTCATTTGGAATGGGATGACAATTGCTACTTTGGGTAGGGATTGAACTAGAAAATGTCTAAGGTCTCTTTTGAATCTATCATTATATGAATATACATATTTGAAGTACATTTTGTGTAAGAGGCAGAAAGTCCCAAGCATTTGGATCTAACATGAAAAAAGGGCTGCTTCCAATCTGGTGTGGGCACATTCAGTATGCCAATGTTTTTCAACATTATCAATTTTAAGATTTGTTGACTTCAACTCCCAGATTTCACCATATTAAAGTTTTTATATACATTCTTTGTGTTTCCTCCTATATTTTTAATATTTTATTTGCATGAATATCAGTTTTAACCCGATTGTATTAATAAGGTGAGCAAACATGTTAGAATTGAAGGTTCTAAAATTCTCCCACCGGGATTCCTTGCCACTTTTCCACTCTTTAAGGACCTTGTATTTTATTATGTGCCATAGCAGAAATTGGTTTATGTAACTTACAAAAGAAAAGTCTCTTTCTATAAGACAGGAATATACTGTGCTTGTAAAGGAACAAGCCCATGGAATATAATATTCTTTGCCACCCTTATGTATTCCCTTTATTGTAGCCAATACATGAAAGGGATAGAATTTAGTTGTAGTGCCACATTGTGCATTCTGCCATTTGGCTCTGCCATTATCTAACCTTCTCCAGATGTCCATGATTCCTCCCCTTTGTAGTAAAATGTACCAGGAGATGGTGAGTTCTAGTTCTGCCTTACACATGAAAACTGGCTGGGTGACTGTAAGTCATTCACTCTCAGCCACAAGTCACATCAGAGGCTTGTTGTTGTGGGGTAAATAGAAGGAAGAAGGAATATTAGATATGTCTGCCACTTTGAGTTATTTATAAAAAAAATAATAAAGGCATAATTTTAAAAAATCTAAAAGAAAATGAAAACTATTCTAACAAAATCTTACATCATCGCTTACAAATCTAACGATTGATGAAGGTGGGTATAAGCCAGAAGAGAATTGTATTTTTTGATATTTCCCATAAGATACACACACACACACACACACACACACACACACACACACACACACACACACACACACACACACACACACACACACACACACACACACACATATATATATATATATATATATATATATATATATATACACACACTTTATCATAAATTTATTTTGAGGCTTTTAAACATTGCTGAAGGGAATTTGGAGGCATTTAAAATTGGCAGATGGGTGTGAGAAGAATAAAAGAAAGACTACATGAAAGGAGGCTGTAATTATGAAGCTATTTACTAACCCAATAGAAGATTGAATGACAAGAGCAACAAATATAGGTATTCCAAGTTGGAATCAGTCAAAAGATAATACAACATGGAAATAAATAGAATCCAGATTAGAAAAGAAAAGGCCTCTTTCTCAGGACATTGGCCTTCTCAATGTTTGATATCAGGGGAGACTTCAGGAGGATACTAATTTTGTTCACATTTAGTGCTTGGAATAGTATTTTTACATCTTTTATTTATACAAAGTTCATATTCCGGGAATCTTATTTACTTAAAATATAACAACCCTATATTTATTTATTTTTATCACAAGACTGTCCTGATTATAGAAAGAATGATGTCAAAATTCCAACCCCAATCAATCTGGCATCTGCTGCTTGCACTTATTTTAGGAGCAGATCTTATTTTAAATACTGAGCCAAAGATGCATTAATGTTCCTTAATTTTTTTTTTAAAAAGAGCATGAATCATTAACATAATTTTGTTCCATGATACATCAAACAATGAAATGACAAAGAGGGCAGAAATTAAGCAAGAAAATAAAAAGATTACATATATACTGTAATTTTTTCACTACAGGTAGCAGGATTTTCACTTCATTGGGATCTACATGCCAACAACAAGGACGCAGTAGATTATTTTATAATAGTAGTTTACAACAAAAGGGCATTTATTGCTTGATTTACACAATCTTAACTGAGTCCCAAAATACATTTTCACTCAGCCTGATAAAACAGATTTCTGAAATGAAGTCACCCAAATTCAGTTAAGCTTTAAATCACTGATAAATTATTGAAGCTTTTTTTCATGATAGGATAGTCCTCAACTTTATCAAAAAAAGTCACATCCCGTAATTTTATTGCTCAGACATAAAAATAGGAATAACATCATATTATATCTAACATATGGCTGCATGGTGGCTCAGTGGTGAAGAAGCTGGGCTTGTTGGCTGGAAAGCTGGAAGACCAGGTTCGAGACGTAGCGCCCCAAGATCGTTTGAGTTCCTGTCCTTGCCCCAGCTCCTGCCAACCTAGCAGTTCAAAATCATGCAAATACAAGTAGATAAATAAGTACCACTTCAGTAGGCATGTAACAGCATTCCATGAGATTTTAGTATTTTTTTTTAGTATTTTATTAAGGATTTATATGCCGCCCTTTTCCCTGAGGGGACTCAGGGCGGCTTACAACAATGAAGGGAAGGGAGTGCAAGACAAGACTTGAAAAAAGAATCGTGATTAAAAGAAATTAAACCATAAAAATACAACATTCACTCAACATTCGGGCGGGGTGAGAAACAATCCTATCCCCAGGCCTGACGGGATAGCCAGATCTTGAGGGCTGTGCGGAAGGCCTGGACTGTGGTGAGGGTACGGATCTCCACGGGGAGGTTGTTCCATAATGTCGGAGCTGCAACAGAGAAGGCTCTCCTCCGCGTAGTCGCCAGTCGGCACTGGCTGGCGGATGGAATTCGGAGGAGGCCTACTCTGTGCGATCTGATGGGACGCAGGGAGGTGATTGGCAGGAGGCGGTCTCTCAAATAGTCAGATCCACTACCATGGAGCGCTTTATAGGTAGTAAGTAAGACCTTGAAGTGCACCCGACGATCCACAGGTAGCCAGCGCAGCTCACGGAGGATTGGTGTAATATGGGCGAACCGTGGTGCGCCCATAATCACTCGCGCGGCCGCGTTCTGGACTAGCTGAAGTCGCCGGATGCTCTTCAAGGGCAGCCCCATGATCATGCTGGCCCCATGACGGTGAAAATTTCTTCAGACAGTGCTGGTTCAATGGCCTTGAAATAATGAGAACTGCCCCCTACAGCTAGTGGAGTAAAATTTCCAAGGACTCCTTTACCTTTTTTTATATCAGACATGTCAATTTTAAATTTTGCTTTATAGTTTTCTACTTATCTGTATGCTGTATTACTGCTGAAGTACGAGTTTTCTTTAAAATAATAGATCCATGTTATTTCTTCTTTTCAGATATTTCTATGGAGATTCTCAATCATCCAGGTCCCAAAGGTGCTTTTCAAAAGGCAATTGGGTTTCTTTTGTTTTTTTAATATTTCACTTCTCATCCAAGAATTTTCTTCTGTTCTGACTGAATGATGGGGAACAGAAGGTTTTATATTATTTGCAGTCATCTAAAGGATGTCTACTGAGTGTATATATAAACTCCCAAATGGCCTGAATGACTCCCAGAGAACTAATGACCAACTTTCAGACTGCAAAGAACATAAATCCTTATATTCCTCACCATTCAGTCAGAACTGAAGAAGCTTCTGGGATGAGAAGTGAAATGTTTTCAAAGAAAAAACAAAGTAAGTTCAGTTGCCTTTTGAAAAGCACCTTTGGGACTCTCTTCAGAAAGCTAATATGAGAACTAATATGAGAAGAATACATGTGTTCTAAAAGAGGGGAAAGAGAGGAATGATAATCACAGAATCAAAAAATAATTCAATTGTATTTAAAACTGAATTTTCTTATTTGTCTAATGTAATTCATTCTCCAAGGAAATAAAAATGGTGCACTGGAAAATATACTTGTGGGCATAGGTGTCCAACATGTTATAATTATATAATTGTGGAAATGACATAAAGTATTAAACTTTTTAAAAAGGGACGTGGTGGCTCAATGGCTAAGACACTGAGCTTCTCGATCAGAAAAGTCAGCAATTCGGTGGTTCGAATCCCTAGTGCTGTATAATGGAGTGAGCTCCTGTTACTTGTCCCAGCTTCTGCCAACCTAGCAGTTCGAAAACATATAAAAATATAAGTAGAGAAATAGGGACCACTTTGATGGGAAGTTAACAGGTGCCTTCGGGCCACCTGACCACGGAGACATGTTCAGACAGCGCCAGCTCTTCAGCTTTGAAACGAAGATGAGCACCGCCCCCTAGTATTGGGAATGACTAGCACATATGTGTGAGGGGAACCTTTACCTTTACATAATTTGTATCATTTGCATGGGGCCATGAATGTTCACTTTGAAGACTCTACCCAAAACTTTCCACTGTTTTAACATTTGGGTGGGCAATTAGTTTTCTCAAGGGGCCACATGTGAACCTGGCACTGTTGTGGAGGGCCGAACCAATAAGGCTGCTGCTGCTGCCACCACAAACCGGACACAGACAGCCAAAGATGAGACAGATGAGGCCTGCATGCCATAGAATGCACAGGTCTGTATTACATCATGTTTGTATTATTACATCATATTTTGAGAAGTTTGGGAGATATAAGTAAAATTAACAAGTTCTGTGAGACCCAAAATTAATTTTCTTGCTGTGGTATCTTTGTCATTTTAACGTCACATGTGAAAAGTTAATAGAATTTTATTTAAAATCTTCTTACTATTACTGCTTAAAATCAGCCATCACTACAGGGGGAAAAAACCTCTCATGCTACTTACCGTATATACTCGAGTATAGGCCGAGTTTTTCAGCCCACTTTTTGGGCTGAAAAAAGCTGCCTCGGCTTATACTCGAGTCAGTGAAAAATTTGCCCAAATGGAGGAGAAAAAGGGGCGCCCCTTTTTCTCCTCCATTTCGGGACCCAGTGGAAGTTCTCTGCGCGAGGTGAAATGGCCGGCAGCAGCCTCACTCTCCTGCCGTGGCTTCCGTTTCAGTCACGCAGAGAACTTCCACTCGCTTCCCGGGCTTGTGTTCTGATGAGGGGGAAAGAGAGGACTTTCCTTACGCCCGCATCAGAGCTGGACGTAAGGACTTTACCCCATTGATGAGGCGGGCGGCGCGGATTGTAGCAAGGACGGCCGCCGATCGCAGCCTGGCTGCGCTGGCGGGGACGGGCGGGGCGGGGTGGGATGAGACTCCCCACTCGCCAAGATGGTAGGACTCCAAGTCCCATCCCCTCCACCCGTCCCCACCAGCGCAGCCCCTGCCGCATCAGCCGGAATCTAATTTCCCCCTCATCAGAGCTCGGCGCGGATTGTAGCAAGGACGGCCGCCAATCGCAGCCCGATTGCGCCAGGGGGTTCCGCTGGTTGAAAGAAAGTCCTTCTTTGCACCAAGCGCTTTTCCCTCCCAACTAATTATAACTAATTATATTAATTAGATAGATCAGTGTTTCTCCACCTTGAAGACTTGAAAATATGTGGACTTCAACTCCCAGAATTCTGGGAGTTGAAGTCCACACACTTTCAAGTCTCCAAGGTGGAGAAACACTGAGATAGATGATCCACGGTGTTTATTTTTGGAAAAAAGCGCCTCCTGCTCTGGACTGCCGGGAACGCGATCGCGTCTCTCTCTCTCTCTCTTCCCCCCACCCCCAGCTGTTCCCACCCGGGAATGTTCTGGCGGGCTAGGCGGAGGGTGCGTGTGCGTGCATGTGTGTCAAGGGTGGGGAGGCTAAGAGGGCGAGGTGAGATCCTGGCGGGGACCGCATTTCACCCGCCGAGCTTCCTTTTCCCCCGTCTATTCCTCCGCTCGCCGACTTCCTTTCTCCCGTGGCTGACAGGTGGGTGGGTTTCCCTCCTCCCCCTCCCTGCTGGACGTGGATCTGCGGCGTGGGTGGCCGTCCTTGTTGCCCGCCGGTGGCAGGTCGCAGCAAAGAGAGGGAGAGGGATAGAGAGAGAAATGCCGCCGCTCCCCGGCTCGCCTCTTTTTCCCGGGATCGCCGTGATGCTTTGAGTTTTCCTTCTGCGGAGGTGGGGTGGAAAGAAGAAGAAGTGGGGCCCTTCCCCGCTTCTTCTCGGACTACCTAAGCGTTGGGTGCGCTGTCCCCATCTGGGAAAGTAGTGCTGACTCATCAGGTGTCTGGGAACGGGTGGGGCTGAGGAGCGGCTGGGGGTGGGGGGTGTTTTACAAAGGGATGAGGTGGACTGAATTACCCCCTTGTATCTGCTGGCTGCAGCCTTCTGTGTGCAGAGTCCAGACACTGCTGACTCATCAACATGAGGTCACCCATAAGTATGCTCTGCACACACACAGACACACACACACAAAAAGGAATGGGGGCTAACTAGGGTTAAGGGGAGGAAAGGAAAAAGGGGGACCCAAACAGATCATCTGCTGATTCATCATTTTGGGGGTAGTCAGACTTGACCTCGGATCCCCTTTCTTTCAGCTGTTTTGTCTATAAGGCCTTGTGACAGTTGCTGACCCTTAGCATTACTGTAGCACTGTGTGTATTTATAGGTAGGGAAGAGTGTGAACATGGTAAAAATGGTTTATGGGGTCATTGGGAATCCTTTGGGGAATGAATGGGAGAGCTGCTGGGATGTCCTTATACTCTGTGCACACTGATGCTGACACTCTTGTTTTGGATGGTAAAATTGTAGGTCCTGAAAACCTTAGCTTTATGGGAACACTCCTTCTGTTGCAGTGCATGTTGTCTCTTAGACCAGTGTTTTTCAACCACTGTGCCGTGGCACACTAGTGTGCCGTGACATAGTGAATAGAGAGAGAGAGGATGTGTATAATTAAGGTGACCAGACGTCCCTAGCAAGGCCGCGGGCTGGCAGTAACCGCTGCGGCCAGCTCCCTCCCCCCCCCGGTCAAAGGTGTCCCTCTTTACCAATCTGAAAATCTGGTCACCTTAATCATGAGGTGAGTGAAGTATTTCATTGAATACACCGGTATTGTGTGATAATAATTTGTTATCCAGAGCAAATTTTTACAATGGCTACTGTATATTTAATGGGCACAGGCAGGCTGTCTATGTTATTCAATGGGCAATGGCAGGCTGTAATTAATGGACACAGGGCAGGCTGTATATTCAATGGGCACAGGCAGGACACGGGTAGAAGGTATATTAGGAGCCTATGAGTTTTGAATGATTTTAACTCTTGTGTTTTAGCTTGGTTGCTGAATGAGCTAAGGTTTTTGTTGATACCATATTGTTTTTATTGACCCTCTTTTCCACTTACAGAGCTAGTTTACTGTTTTTCTTTGAAATAAATATTCAAAAACATTATTGGTATCTATTTTTATTTTTGAAATTTACCGGTAGCTGCTGCATTTCCCACCCTAGGCTTATACTCGAGTCAATAACTTTTCCAGTTTTTTGTGGTAAAATTAGGTGCCTCGGCTTATATTCGGATCGACCTATACTCGAGTATATACGGTATAGCATTCATTAAAAATATGTAAAAACATCAAGAAAATGACAGATTCTGGAGTTAACTAGAAACAACTATATCCATAGCTGATCAGAGATAATACTTTCAAAGTTTTTGGCGTTTGTCATTGCGTAAAAATAAGAGATCACTGAGAATATGAATGAGGCACTATGCATTTTTTTATAACACGGAAATATTCTTTTATAATGGCCATAGTAGGATGAAAAAAGTATATCGGATGGAAATTTACTTATAATTTATTATTTTGAGTTGGAATAAATGTACTCCCATATCACTGATTAATGACACTGAGGAAAGGCTTTGCATTTTGAAAGGGGAAATACTGTTAAATTCAACTCACTTGTATCATCTTTCAGACTAAAAAGTATGTTTGCTGCCAGATGCTGTACTGCATTTGGGAAAAAAATACATTATAAGAATGCCTCTTATACTATGTTAGTGAATAAGCTGGGGGATCAGAAACAAGCTTATCTCAGGATGCTCATCTTAATACAGTGGAACCTATTTTTGAGAAAAGCAAGCAAGGAGATAATACAGGATTAAAAAGAGGCATGGGAAACAGGAGGAAAGGAAAAGAATGTTAAATTTGAATTAAGTCATAATCTGTCCTACAATTCTCCTGCAATAGTATAATAGTTCATTTAAAAAAAAAACAAGAACATGAATTCTGGGCATTTTTTGCAGACATTATGGCAAATCCAAAGAATATTTTTTATGGTAACCAAGAATCCAAGACTGATGTACTGGAGTGAGATGCCCCTATGCAACTCACTCCAGGGCCTTCCTCTATGTCCTGGCTTTCATTGATGTGATAATCCAGCTTTTTTTGGTATAGCAGAAGATACTTCAACTCACTCCTGACAAGACAGAGGGCATGTGGCTGTTTGGCCCTTGGGGTTGAGGAAGTTATTGAATTGAATTGAATTGAATTTATTATATTTCTATGCCGCCCTATTCCCAGAAGGGACTCAGGGCGGCTCACAAACCAAGTCGGGGGGGGGGGAGGGATACAAATAGGAAAAAAAGACATGGACAAAACAATACCACAATTTAAAAACACTCAACAGCCACACCATTCGAGTGGGGACAGGAACTCATCAGCCCCAGGCCTGTTGGGACAGCCAGGTTTTAAGGGCTTTGCGAAAGCCTGGAGGGTGGTGAGGGTCCGAATCTCCACAGGGAGCTCGTTCCAGAGGGCCGGAGCAGCCACAGAGAAGGCCCTCCTCCGGGTGGTCACCAGTTGGCATTGGCCAGTGGATGGAATTCGGAGGAGGCCCAATCTGTGGGATCTAATCGGTCTGTTGGAGGTAATTGGTAGCAGGCTGTCTCTCAAGTACCCAGGTCCAATACCATGTAGGGCTTTATAAGTGACGACTAGCACCTTGAAGCGTATCCGAAGATAGGCAGCCAGTGCAGCTCGCGGAGAATAGGTGTAACGTGGGTGTACCGAGGTGCACCCACGATCGCTCGCACGGCTGCATTCTGGATAAGCTGAAGTCTCCGAATGCTCTTCAAGGGCTGCCCCATCTCTCATCTTGGATGGGCAGTACTATACTGCTTGAAGCTGTGCCAGAGGTGGGTTTCTGCCGGTTTGCCCCAGATCATAGTGGCAGCAGCAGGAGGCTCTGCCCACCCACCCAGACGCTTCTGTGCATGCCTAGAAGCATTACGTGAGCGTGCAAGCCTGGGTGCACACACGAACGAACCGGTAGTAAAATAAATTGAAACTACCACTGAGCTGTGCACAACCTAGGGCTCCTCTTGGACGCCCAGCTACTCTTTGAAGAGCAACTGGTAACTGAATGGGACGGCCTTTGCACAAATTATCTTATGTACCAGTTATAAGAAGGGAAAACTGCATGTGTTTGAGAAATAGGAGGAAAAACCACAACTAAGGCAATGGTCATATAAAAGAAATTTGAGTCTAAGGCAGAAATATAATTTTTGAAAGCATCTCAGATTGGATCTTTTCTACTTCTTGCAAAGATAAAGAGAGGGGGGAAATGTATTCAGACTTCAATGTAATGTAATAAATTAATATAATTAATATGATATATGATGTAATATAAGAATCTTTTATAAATTTGGTTTCTTGGCCTGGTCTACCTTGAAGAACTGACACAAAGGGAAAAAATTAAATGTCATACTGGACATACAAGTATGTTCCCTTTGCCATAGTTTAAAGGAATTCTTAACTGGCAGCTTGGGAAATGATACCTTTTTCAGCAGAATGTGCTCAGTTTTAGGGTGAATATCAAAAAGCTAACACCTACTTCTATTCAGAATAACATGTCAATGCCATAACTGGATGAAAGGGAATAACTTATTTTCTCCTACATAAAGAAACCTTCTTTCAAAAAACATTTTGTTAATGGATGTAGTTTAGAAGTATTTTTGTTTACTTTACTTCAAAAATGAAACACTAGGGTGATAAAAGAACGTGAATGAATAGAGCAGGTGTACATTTCTAAAACCTTGTTATATTAAAGAATTGAAAACATTTAATTAATCTTCATAGCATTTCTTGCATATTCTGTTGACAAAACAATATGAATTACTCTTAAAAGGACAAAAATGATTTTTTGCAAGAAAAAGTCAATTTCATAGAGGAAACAGTGGCAAAAAAGAAATACAGTATTTAGTCAGCCACCAATTGTGCAAGTTCTTCCACTTAAAAAGATGAGAGAGGCCTGTAATAGACATCATAGGTAGATCTCAGCTATGAGAGACAAAAGGAGAAAACAAATCCAGACAACCACATTTTCTGATTTAGAAAGAATTTTTTTTGCAAATTATGGTGGAAAATAAGTATTTGGTCAATATCAAAAGTTCATCTCAATACTTTGTTATGTATCCTTTTTTGGCAATGACAGAGGTGAAACATTTTCTGTAAGTCTTCACAAAGTTGGCACATATTGCTGCTGGTATGCTGGCCCATTCCTCCATGCAGATCTCTAGAGCAGTGAGGTTTTGGGGCTGTCGCTGGGCAACATGGACTTTCAACTCCCTCCAAAGGTTTTCTATGGAATTGAGATCTGGAGATTGGCTAGGCCACTCCAGGACCTTGAAATGCTTCTTACGAAGCCACTCCTTCATTGCCTGGGTGGTGTGTTTGGGATCATTGTCATGCTGAAAGACCCAGCCACGTTTCATCTTCAATGCCCTTGCTGATGGAAGGAGGTTTGCACTGCAAATCTCACGATACATGGTTCCATTCATTCTTTCCTGTACACGGATCAGTCGTCCTAGTCCCTTTGCAAAGAAACAGCCCCAAAGCATGATGTTGCCAACCCCGTGCTTCACAATAGGTATGGTGTTCTTTGGATGCAACTCAGCATTCTCTCTCCTCCAAACACGACGAGTTGTGTTTCTACCAAACAGTTCTACTTTGGTTTCATCTGACCATATGTCATTCTCCCAATACTCTTCTGGATCATCCAAATGCTCTCTAGCAAACTTCAGACGGGCCTGGACATGTACTGGCTTAAGCAGGGGGACATGTCTAGCACTGCAGGATCTGAGTCCCTGGCGGCATAGTGTGTTACTGATGGTTGCCTTTGTTACGTTGGTCCCAGCTCTCTGCAGGTCATTCACTAGGTCCCCCCGTGTGGTTCTGGGTTTTTTGCTCACCATTTCTGTGATCATTTTGACCTACGGGGTGAAATCTTGCATGGACCCCCAGATCAAGGAAGATTATCAATGGTCTTGTATGTTTTCCATTTTCTAATTATTGTTCCCACAGTTGATTTCTTCACACCAAGCTGCTTGCCTATTGCAGATTCAGTCTTCCTAGCCTGGTACAGATCTAAAATTTTGTTTCTGGTGTCCTTCAACAACTCTTTGGTCTTCACCATAGTGGAGTTTGGAGTGTGACTGTTTGAGGTTGTGGACAGGTGTCTTTTATATGCTAACTAGTTCAAACAGGTGCCATTAATATAGGTAATGAGTGGAAGACAGAGGAGCCACTTAAAGAAGAAGTTACAGGTCTATGAGAGCCAGAAATCTTGCTTGTTTGTAGGTGACCAAATACTTATTTTCCACCAGAATTTGCAAAAAACATTCTTTCCAAATCAGACAATGTGATTGTCTGGATTTGTTTTCTCCTTTTGTCTCTCATAGTTGAGGTCTACCTATGATGTCAATTACAGGCCTCTCTCATCTTTTTAAGTGGGAGAACTTGCACAATTGGTGGCTGACTAAATACTTTTTTGCCCCACTGTACCACTTAATGTATAAGATCAGGACCAGCCAGTATTAAAACCTTTGTGTGTTACTTTTCTTAAAACACGATTATGGGTTTCTGGATTTTTTTTAACTTGAAAAGCTGCAAAAATTGAAGGATACTTTTAACAATGCTGACTCTCAACTTCACACAAACCCCTTGATTTTATAAGCAGTTACATAAGAACAAAAGAACACAGCAAAAGTACAAAACTACAAAAGAACACAGCAATTTTTACCAATACAGTATTTGTACTTCAGGGTTGAAATAAGGGTTCTTGGTGCTCTCTGAACTTGATTGTTTTCTTGCAGATGTTTTATTACCTAGGTAACAGTATCAGTGCTAGTCTAGGAGTTCTTTAAGAAAACAACCAAGCACAGAGAGCACTAAGGACTCCTCAAGACTTACGTGCAAGTGTTATTTAGCTGCTAGAAGCTGACACCAACACGTGAAGTGTAGCTCTTGAACATGGTTAACTGCAATTTCCGAATTCAAATGAAATGGGAAACTATGGCTATTATTAATAGAAGACATCCTTGTTGATTTATTGGCTCACAGGATAAAAGATGCAAAATATCTATGTATAGGAGCCATCCTATATTTTCCCCCACATGGCTCACAAATATAAAAAATTTCTAATGAAGACTGCACTGATGTAAGACAATATGAAAATGTTGCTCTTTGAACTGAGATATTTGCCACATTCATGTGAGTTAATTAACCAATGGAATAACAGAAGTTGTGGATACTTCATCATGAAGGCTTTCAAAAAGAGACTGGGCAACCATTTGTCTGAAATGACACAGCATCTCTGCTTGAGCAGAGGGTTGGACTAGAAGACCTCTGAGGTCCCTTCCAATTCTATTAATTGATGTTCGATGTACAAAACTCTTGATCTGTTGAATGAATGGATACACTCACTCCAGTGATTTAAAGCTTCTTTAAAATCTGAATTCAATAATATTGATTGATATTAATTTTTGATTGAATTACTAGTACTTGTCTAACTCAGTGTGTCAAATCAAAAGCAATAAATTAACTCAAAAAAGTTCAAAAATATAAAGAAAATATTATAGACAAAAATAGGTAATGCACAATATGCATTTCCAGAAATTTTGCAAGATGTGCTGTATATTCAGATGGAAAACATTTGGTTCACAACTTTCATGCTAGATAAATCCATTGAAATAATATCTTTTGTTCTCAATAATGTTATCTACCTTCCCAGTGCCAAAGCTTATTTTAATGAAAGAGATGAGAACACTATGTAATCTCCCCAAATCCTGGTTTTGCAGGTCTATGATACTGGCTTAGGATACATTCATTAAATGAGACTGCAGCGAAGCAAACAGAAGATACTAAATGGAATCAGATGCTTTATACTCCAACTCTTTTTGATATTGCACTGATCCAAAAATATATTTCATTTATTGTATATAATTTCTATGAAGAATTTTTGCTATAATCTAATGTAAACTAACAAATAAAGAAAAAAGAACAGAAAGGAGTAAAAAAATTGAAGAAAAAAGAAAAGAACAAAAGGAAAAGGAATATATAAAATTGTATATATAAATATATTAAAAATGATTTATTTATTTATTTATTTATTTATTAGACTTATATACCGCTTCATAGAGCCTTCATCATAATAAGTATGCAGTAAACAAGTGTAATGACTGTTCACCCTCTCTAAGATTACAAACATTTATTTCTTTATTCCATATCCCATTTCTTACTTATAAACACATTCGTAAAAGATTTTTTCAGTCTGGTGTCAGCAAGAGAGTCCATAAGAGGATCCAGGTAACTATATTAGTTTGTCATTTGTATTTCTCTTTTAAATTTTAAAACCTTGATCAGCTTCTTTTATAGATCTAGTGAAATGTTGTTTTCTAAGTCATTATTTTGGCCTCTCATTTGTCAGTTCATTTTCTCTATGATCGCTATCTTGCCAGAAAAAAAATATTCTGTATCAGTTGTTTCTTCTATGACATCTTTTGAACGTAGGCTACATATAGAAGCAGACATCCTTAGTGACATGATTGATAATTGTTTGCTACTAATTGCCGATTCCGTTCTTCAAAAGTCTTTTTCAATATTTTATTGTTATTACATTTTGTACCATTTTACAGACTTATAAATTTTTCTCCACCTAAAAACTTTAGTCTATTCTAATGTACTATTTTTGAAAACATGAAACTGGTTATCTTGAAAATATCTTATAAAAACTAAAACAGAATTTATTTTCCATGAGTATCCATTTTCGTTTCATAATTAATTACAAAATCTCTCAAAGTGTCAATATTCCAGTTTTATCTAGAGTCTAGATTCTAGACCCTTAAACTGTTTATAACTTTCTAAGATAAAAATCTTATTTAGCTTTTTGCTATTTATTTCATATTCTTTCAGATTCTGTCCTGTAGTCTCTTCATGAGGAGCAATCATCTGGAGCACATGTAAGCAATCTATGTCCTATTATTATTCCGAGGAACTGGTCTATGGATCAATTCCTTGGTTCCTTGCCATGGTCATTGGCTCCACTTTCATAGAACCATTTTAAGTTTGCCACTCCACTCCCAGAAGTCTTGAAATATACTTCAATTAAAAATATAAAGCAAGGCATGATTGGGTGCCAAATCTGTTGTCCATGCTTGTATATTTCTTCTAGTTAGGTGACAAAATAAATGATTGCCATCACTGCTTTGAGGATTATTGCAAGCACTATCTTATTACCCAATATTTATATTTTAAATTTTTGGATTTTCAGGACATTTTTAACAAAATAGGTAGTAGGCAATGGGGCTATTCCACAAATAAATATTTTATATTGTGCTTGGATTGGCAAAGACTTTAATATATGTAATATTTTTTTCTGAATCAGTTCAAGAATCCATCTTATTTCCTTACAGCAGAAGGAAAAAACCTTCTCCTAAACTGATATCCATCATCACATATGGTTTCAGATCACTCCATCTAAGATGAATAACCTACAATTTACTTCCTTCATTTATGTAATCCATTTCTATACACATCTACATCAGTGCCATCATCACTGTTTGTGGCACTGAAGTTATTTATTATTATCAAATACTATCTTGATTACAATAGATGGATAACTGTCAACTCAATTGTTTTCATATTTTAATGCAAAATTCCACTTTTTGATCCTGTTAAAGCTCTTAGAACAGTTGATCACATATGTATAGATTTATAATTTAAATGACAGAGTGAATACAGCCAGGGGATAGAATATTAAAACCACTAACATTACATCAATTTCAGCACAAACCAAATGCCTGGCAAAATTAAATGGCTAAAGATTGATAGTATGTTCAATGATACCATTTTAGGAAAAAAATCCTTTATCCCTATATATAGCATCCTTCTCTGCATGAATACAAATTAAGGTGAACCTGAAGGCAATTCTTTCTGTTATGGCCTATGGCCACCATATTTTGAAATTCCTTGGCCCCAGAGATTTTCCTAACATCTCTTTATTAGCCTTCTGTAATATTTACAATGATTTAGGACAGTACTATTGCATGAGCAGAAATTCAAGGGATATCATGAGTTCCTCAGTACTTACAGTTAGATTCAGTCTTACAACGACTTACAATTGTCATCAGAAATATTTTGCATATTGATTAGAACCACCCAGCCGTCACTCTAACTGGCCAAAAAGAATGCCAAAAACAGCCTCTTGTCAATGCCGTGACCCATCATATCTCATTTGTCATGTATAATTTGTGGCAAGGCAAACAACAACAACAACAACAACAACACCCTAAACCAAAAATAAAAAATAAAAACCAATTTAATGAAACAAAAAGAAGTCTGGTTTTCTCTGAAAACATATGCATACAATGTATATATAATCTCATTTTTTCTTAATTATTTGTCTTTGTGTTATTTTCTTATGCCATATCCCTAAAAGACACAGCTACATTTTATGCTAATTCGTCTCTTACTTTCTTTTTCATTATGTATGCTTAATTTATACATTTCCCCCTTTTATGTATTCATATTCTGACAGCAATTTTAAATTTTTCTTCTTGTGAATGCAGGGGAAGATTTCTGAAAAACTAATACTTTTAATAACCTTTTTGCTACTTTTTTCTTTTTTGCTAAATAAAATATTTCATTTTATTGTTAATCTTCTCATCAGTTTTTGCAAATATCCATGTAGTATCACTGACACTTATTGAAAAAAAATGGTACTGTTAACCCTATTTTTTTCCATTCAGAAGCTTTTTCATTCTAACTCTCATCTACGTTTTCCATACTATTTAAAATCTGAGTTTCCAATTTCATCTGCTCCTTGTAATAACTCACACACATTCCCCAATCTTTCTTATTTAGCTATTCTAGCTAAATACAGAATGGCTTCAATTCAGTAGAGTCATGCTCCCAATATAGTTTGTCAATTAATTTGGTTTTTAAATAACCAGCAAATTCAGGAGCTATTCAAACACTGCAAGCTTTTTAGCTAGAAAATACAATTTCTGGGGCCAAATACAAAGGTGACGACTGAGAGAGATGGTGGGCGATTACCAAGTAGTATAGACCCATTTGAAACACATAATGAATGAGATTTGCATCCAGATTACTAAAGACCTGCAAGTCTTCTTTATATCCCACAACCTGCCCCATTAGGTTAGGAATTCAAAAGCAATCAGATGTGAAATAGTCTCATGATGCTTTTGGGCAGTTTGCACATTTGTGACAGCATAATCATCTTAGTAAAATTCCTTTTTTAAACTGGTCCTTCTTCTTTCTTGAAGCAAATGTGCTAGGAATCAGGCACAATCACAGCTCCTCCATTTGATTCTGCTGTTAGATGGGGCCCTAGTTATCTAAGACATGGGTCAATCCAAGATAGGGAGCTTGAAATAATAAAACAGCTTTTTAAATCACAGCTGCAAACCCAACTACACTGACTTTGCTAGTTTGCTGCTCCAGTCAACTGTGTGTTTGCAGATAACCAGGAAAGGCTTGGAAAATAGTTTTATACTCAGACTTCTGGACAATGCAACGGCCTCAGAGTTG
This sequence comes from Thamnophis sirtalis, assembly GCF_051295495.1. Classification (NCBI taxonomy): domain Eukaryota; kingdom Metazoa; phylum Chordata; class Lepidosauria; order Squamata; family Natricidae; genus Thamnophis; species Thamnophis sirtalis. The sequence goes on from NW_028261386.1 coordinate 44,447,961, forward strand.
GAAGAGGTGTGTTTTATTTGCTCCAATGTACTTTGTGAAGCACCTTTAATATTTGCTTTCCTATGCTGAGAGTTCAATATCTTCTTGTTTATTTTCATATGCTGAACATTAGAGTAAAGATAGGCTACAAACTTCATTAAATAGTTGTCTTTCTGATTTTTCACCTAACAGTATAATACAGCCCATTAAGCCACATCTCCGCTATAGTATACAAAGCTTCATTTGATCAGGATTTTCGTCTCCAATCCCTCCAGGATTCAGTTTAAAGCTTTCTAATCAAACATCTGATGCTTTAGCTAAAACCTTTTATAATGCCTTCTAATGGTGCATTGCATCCTGCAATCCATCCTTCAAACAGACCACTCCCCGGTTCTTTTTTTTTAAAGTGAAAACTGTACCCTTAGTGTCAAGAAAGCAAAACTCAGAAGGCGCTGAGATAACAAAAGACACCAAGAATAAGAGGAAAGGCTTTATTTCCTTTCAAAATAAGAAGAAAACATTCACACCGCAATGCCCAATAAAGAAGGGAAAATGCTGATAGGTGGCAAAGCAAAGGCAGAGCTATCCAACTCCTATTTTGGTTCATTCTTGTTCAGCAAAAAATTGTTTGTATGTCACCAAGAAATTGCAAAGTACTAGGGCAGCATGAAAATGCCGTAGTGAACCTTGAGATTGATAGGAAACTTGATCAAAGACCTGTATTTTGAATGAGATTAACAGGATCAGAAGAATTGTCTGCAAGAAATCCTTGCGAACTAGTAAAATGCTAGAGAAGAGAAACTATTGTCCTTCCTTTAAAGGGGGACAAAGGGAAAATCCAGAAAATGATAGACCAATAAGAGCTTGCCATCATCAACAAAGATTTTACAGCAGCTTCAAAGTTTTTCTGAGTTCAGGCAGTAAAAAATGTTAGGGATGTGCTATGTTTTAAATCAAAGTTGAAAAACTGCTTCAAACTGGCATGACTAATATGCTGTACTTATAGCGTCCTTAAAGAAGTATCTTTTCTTGGACTTATCCAATTGCCCGATGATGTTATTATAGTTCATCACACAGCCCAGCAGATGTTTAAGCTGGATTTTGCATTTTTGTCACCTGTTAAGTGCTTCCCAAGGATATGGGATAGGCAGATGTTCTTTGATGCAGTGGTGGGATATGACTGGTACATTCCAGTATGGGTGTACCAGTACCTGCTGGGAACACCAGTACCGTTCGATGCTCTGGAGGACCTACCCACCTGCCCACTCTCCTTACCTCTATTTGAGCTGACTGGGCATTTGCACATGCGCACAGGGCCTACAGCATCTGCGCAACACTCCATTGAGCAGCTGGAGCATCGCAGGTGGTAGGTATACATGTGCACGCTACGTGCGTGTGCATGGAATGCCCGGCCCCGTTGCAGTGTACCGGTTATAACGGAAGCCAGAACTCACCACTAATTTGATAGTTTTAAAAGTATCATTGTAAGCTGCTCCAAGCAAAGGTGACTTTTGTAATTGACCAATGCTGATGGTGTTCAAATGGTGTTCCATTTGTTTTGGGATTGTGCCTATTACTATTAGTATTATCTTTGCTTGCAGTCATTCTATCTCTATTTGCAGATCTTTGCATTTTATTCATTTCTTTTTCAATTTCACTGCTTCCAAGCATTGCCATGTCCACTATCCAGACTTTTTTTTCTTTATTAATGACAATTGTTAAGTCTGGGCTAATATTATTATAATTTTAACAGAAGTACAGAAGAAATAGTACAGGGCGGGGCATAACCTTTTCCTAGGGGGTCACAGCAAGATCGACAGCAGTTTACAACTTCCGCGACACCTCATTTTAAAGCCCATAAAAAACTGAATTGAATGAGCTATTAAATGTTAAATTTGCTTTAAGAATGGCTGGAAAATTCGATTCGGAAGAACAAAGGATCATTGACAGAATAAAATGCATTGCCTTTCGAGAGGCTCGCGATGCTGGAGCGACGTTTGGGGCAATGACGTCTGGCCGGGAAATTCGCCAGATCTCAATCCGGCAGAGAACATTGGGGCCATAATTAAGGATGAAGTGGAAGCTCTGATGATTCAGGAGCAAGGTCAAAATCGATATTCGGTTGAAACTTTGAGAATGAATTTGGAAACTGTGTTGAAAAATCTGGAAAATCGAACGGAACTGTTTGAAGATTTGTTGTGTTCTTATCCACCTCGTTTGAATGCTGTTCGAAGGGCTAATGGTGGTCATACTATTAAATCGTGTCAATAAACTCAGTTTTTGATGGGCTTTCGAATGGTGTATGAATTATTTGTGTTGTTATTACAAGTGTTGCTGTGACCCCCTAGGAAAAGGTTATGCCCCGCCCTGTATATTCAAAAAATGAATTAAATAGGAAATTGCAATACGAAAATGAAGAAAAAAGAAAATAAACAGAACCCTTACAATTAAATGCTAATATACACAAATGTATACTATGTAAAATAATGGCCACATTTTTTTAAAATGTCTTTAAGGAGGGCTCTAAAAGGGTACAACAAGATTCAAAACCTACTTTTGCTGATTTTAGGTATTGGATATTATTACAAAATATCTACTGCATATTCTGTACTCATGAGACCACACGTAGATACCCTATTTCCATAATGTGGCTTGAATATAGAACAGTGATCAAGATGATTCAACCATGTCTCACGAAGACAGGCTGAAGGAGCTTAGGATGTTCACTTGGGACAAAAGAAGACGGAGGGAAACATATCTGCTTCCAGATATATAAAAGTATGTCACTGGGAAGATGGTTCCAACATTATACCCACTGTTCCAGCATTAGATATAATGGCTTCAGGTGGCAACTACCTAGATTTCATTCTTTGGACCAGCTCTTTTGTTTCTTTATGACAGTTGCTGGTTTTGTAAGTGTCCATTGTAATTCTTCCATTGTTTGATCAGATAAGCCTTAATTCTCTTATCGGAATAAATTAGATATTTATTGGTTCAATTCTTTTTCTTTAAACACAATTACAGATTTGAACTTGGTGAAGGTTGTTTTGGGCAAGAACACAAACATGTCACAAGCATTGTAGAATCCTATTCATTATCTTCACCTTTGTTCCTTAAGACATTACCAGTACATAAGACTTTTAATTCTTAGTTTCTTTTCAGGCTTTCAGATTAGGCAATTGCACTCTTTCCTCAATTGCAGGGAAAATGTATTAGCAATTTCACATTAAATTCCCTACCTAACTCCATTGGTAAATTCTTTTGTGCTTTACCTACTTGTTTATTCGCTTCTGTAACCAATCAGCATTTTTCAGAATTGCAATAGCAGTAGCACTTAGACTTACATACCATTTCACAGTTCTTTACAGCCATTTCTAAGTGCTTCACAGAGTCAACATATTACCCTCAACAATCTAGGTCCTCATTTTATCAATCAGAATTGAACTCCTGGAGTGAGCAGTGAGTTAGCCTGCAATACTGAAGTCTAACCACTGCACTACCATGGCTCTTATGTTAAGATTCTCTTCATATCTCAAAAATTTGTGCAAACATGTACAAATGAAGTATTACATAAAAATACATTTATTAGAACTGTACATGAAGATGCATACCGATTCTTAAATGGATTTGGGTCTTTTTAAAAAAAAAAAATAGACTGACATGACTGTTTTACCAGAAATCAATTTTGGTATAGCCTTCAACTTCAATAGTTTGATCACTTAGGCTGGAATAATGACTGGAATTAACAATGTTAAAAAAAATACGACACATGGAACAAAATTATAATTGAATCACTTATTATTTCTAACTTTCTCTCGTAGTGTTTAAGAACATGGAATTATTTCCAGCATGAATAAGAAATGAAAAAGTCTCCTCTTTAAGCAAAAATTTCATGACTGCACCTGTGGGTTACGATTGTACTTCAGAATTTCTTTCCTTTACAGAAGGGCTGTCAAACTCATGGCCCACAGGCAGGGTGTGTCATGTGCTAGCCACACCCACACCTGATTTAGTGAAGGGGGAGGAAAATCACAATACATCACATGTCGATACCGTGACAATGTGAGTTTGACACCCCTGCTTTACAGCATCAGAAGGATTTGATCCTAAATGGCCGGATGAGCCCAAATAGTAGGGAAGGTTTCCAGAACCTCACTCACGAGGAAGCCAAGTCAAAGGGCACAACTTATAGCCCCTTTTCTCCACTCTCCTGGCCTTTGGCATGCTTACCCTTGTGCTGGTGCAATTAGAAAGAAGATAACTGATAGTTGTACTTTATTTAAATTCAATGGAGAGGAAGGGATTTTAAGAGAGTAAGCAGGCACACAATGAGGAATACATATCAAAAGGAATGTGATAGCACCAGATGTTTGCCTAGTGCACTTGTAACTGTGAACCCTTTGCTGCTTAAACAAATATAAACCTAATCAGTGTGAAACTGAATAGGATCTTTTTGGTGTAGAGCAGTGGGAGCTGGTGGGACAATTAGAATGAGGTCTAATTATGATCTTGTTGACTTGCAACTAACATAAGGAATGTGCTGTGGAAAAAAGCAGCTCAGGAAGTGATAGCTTGTTTAGATAATCTACTTTGTAAGGTGGGAGGAGGGAGAAAAAAGTGACATAGGAACACATTTACTAAGACATAGGAACACATTTACTAATTGACATATGAACACATTTAGACATAGGAACACATTTACTAATTGAATATAATAGCAAACACATGACTTAGAGATACTACAAAGGTTGTAAATGTGGGCATTGGTTGTGAAGTTATGCCTCTATCATTATTATTGCAAATGGTCAGTGTCTAAGGCAGTTGCTAAATGACAACGATATTTTTCCTTAAATAGCAGGAAATAGATTATTTCAGATAAGGGATTACGTTTCTCTACTGATAGATACAAAATCAGTTTGGAAGCAAAGAAGAGCCATCAAGTAGATAGCAACTTTGTTAGATCTAGTGAAGTCCTGATTAAGCAGAAACATTCATTTGTAAGTTAAAAAAAACAATTTAACAAATAAGTGAAAGTTTAAAACAGCTCAAGAAGAACCAATGGGATTATTTTTGTTTATTTTATTTATCAATTTTATATGACCATACATCTGATAAAGATGACTTGGGCAAGGGGTGGGATATAATAAAACCAACAATTAAAACATATAAAATTACTTTAAAAACTTAAGGAACAAGGAGAAGATAACAAGGGAGTTCAAATCAAATTTGAATGTAAAATCATAATGTAAATTCATAATGTTATACATAACAGGGCCGAGCCAAATGTGCAGACTCCCTGCTGCCAGGGGAGCCCCAGACCTGGTGGGGGGAAAAACACATTTTGAGGGCTTTCTAGAATGTCATAAGGGTTGGGACTGAGTTCACCTCAGGGGAGAGGGTCATGTTATAAAGGGGAGATGTCACAGGCAAAAGACTTGTCCCCTAGATCCTATCAGATGGAAATCCTTAGCAAATGGGACCCACAGTATGCCTCTTCTGTCAAATCTGATGGACAGGTTGATGTAATTTGGAGTGGCAGTCCCTCAAATAATCTTGCCCCAGGTTATGAAGGGCTTTAAAGTTCAAAACTAGCAGCTGGAATTGCTCCCAGAAGCAAACTGGTAATTAATATACCCGATAGAGCAGAAGTTTGAAGTTTGTCCTCCTCCTTTTATATAACTGAAGCTTCCAAATAATCTTCAAGGGCAGCCCCAATGGGGAATGTGTAATATAACTCATGAAGTGTTCAGCGGTTACAAAAAATTGGGGAACAAAGAGAGAGAGAGAAAGAAAACTGGCCTGTTTCACCTCTTAATAACTAGCAAAGGCTTGAAAAGGAGGAGCTAAATAGGGATGTGTGTTGTGGGCCTAGAAATTGTTCTTGTTTTTTTCCCCTCTGTAGGATCTACATTAAGAATATTGTCTAAAAGGCCTCCTTGCCCTGTTGGCTTTAACAGCAGTACAAGGCTCCTCCCCAGGAACTTTCCATTTAGATGCTGGCGTTATGGTGCCACTTTTTGTATCAGACCCATACCTGTCATATTACTGTTAAGAATTCTAGTTGTTCCCTGTCAGAGACATGGTTTATCTGCACTTGAAAAAGTCTGTCTAGGGACATATTGGACGAGGCATCAAGAATTGAAATAAAGTGATGCTTTATATAGCTTCTGCTTCTTCAAAGCTCTTTGCCTGTAGCTGTCTTTACACTGCTGTTTAGTGAAGTGGAACGCACTAATGCTGCCCGCCTTCTCCCAGCTGTAACCTTCAGAAGGCAATTCTGAATGCGGTCAGCATCTAGCCCAGTGCACGTAGTTTTCCTGGCTGTTGACAGGTCTCGCTAGGTTAGCAGTTAGATTCTAGGCAGCTTGAAAAAATCTGTGAATTTAATGGATACTTAATGACTGGAGTTTATTTGTTTATGATGAGACAATGTCTTCAACAGTGTTCTAAACAAACCCCTCCCCACCAGCTCCATTATGCTTTCAGTTTATGACTAGGAATTCACACTGGCCAAAAGCAGTAATACCATTCTGGTGCAGTAATTTGCTGCAAGCATGGATGCACATGGACTTCTCCACCTGGAAATGTACTGTTCACTTCATTTAAATAAAAGCTCTGGGCCTGGGTTCTTTATTGCATGGGTAACTCTTGTAGTGGTGAGTGAAGTGAAACTCAGTTTGATTGGAAACCAGACAGGTTTTTCAGAGAAAAAAAATCTACGAAGCCACTGAAGAAAATGATAGTATTTCCTTCAGCTATTCAATAATATTAAGACATTGATAAACACTATTTTGCATTTGGGCAGAATAAATGGTCTTAAAATGCAATGTATGAATATACCGTATTTTTTGGAGTATAAGATGCACTCCCCCACCCAAAAGAGTGTGTTATACACTGAATACAGCATTTTTGGCCTCCTGAAACCCTGCCCCCTTTGCAAAAATGGCTGTGCATAGCCTTTAGGAAGCTTGTAGAGTGCTCCTGGGGTCTGGGGAGAGCAAAAATGATCGAAAAATGGGGTGGTTTTTGTTCATTTTTGACCCCCCCAGCCCCCAGGAGCACTCTACAAGCCTCCTAAAGGCTATGCGTGCCCTTTTTTGACAAAACAGCCCCATTTTTGCAAAAGAAATGGGCCATTTTATGGAGATCTGCAGAGTGCAAAAACTTTTTTAAAAATTTACCTCTTCAAAATCTTGGTGCATCTTATACTCCAGTGCGTCTTATACTCCAAAAATATGGTAATAGAGAAGTTGCAAACTATGATTCTCTCTTCTGGTCACTTCAATGTCTAACAGAGAATCTTTACTGAACAATTAATTGAAAAAAAACTTGTAAGTCACTTAAAAATCATGAACATGGGTTCTTAAATTGAACCATTTTAATAGTTAATAAGAATAGTTGTAAAGAATTTAGATCATTGACTAAAATGTAAATATCTACTTTGTCTCTCATTTACTTGCACTAAATATTTCCCAGTGAAAATTAGACAGGCCTTGTGTAATTTTCATTAATGACACACTTCCCCCTCTATAAACATACTAACTTCTTTATAACAATATTTTCTCTACCCAGAGTCAAATCTTTATATTAATGTCTTTCTTCTAACCAGATCTGTTTCTTTCAGATTCAGAGTTACTGAACTATAGTTCCTTGACAAATGCCTATATTAATACTAATTAATTTTAATTATTAATTCATAACTGCATTATCTTGAGCTTAATCAAATTACAACTGTAAAATAGCATCACTTATAGAATCAAGAAACAAAAATGCTTCATACTGTTTGATATACAGCATGTCTTGATTCATAATTCATCAGAACAAGCATGGCTTTACTTGGAGAAAAATATAAAGTAAAAGATCAACTGTCTAAAAACACAGCTCACACCACTGTTAAAAAGGGCAGAATCCCAAAATGAGGCCTTCACTTCTGTGAAATTACTAATTAGCACTGAATATTGCTTGTGTAGAAAGGTTAAGAGAGGCAATTTAGATTTCCAAGACACACAGAAAATCTATATCAAAATATTTTAAAAATCAAAATGATTGTACTAGTAGAAGGCAGTAAATTTGAGGTATCATACCTTTTGCGCTTTTTTTATATAAAAACCTTTCCATAGTTTGTAATGTAATGGTAACAAAATTATGCATACACTGTATTTTAAAGTTGATAAACTGATTAAATGTAGCTGGTATTAAACACATCTTAATGTGTTTAAATATTAAAACATATAATTAAAGATTATTACTGCATTTTTACTAAGTTTATTTTCTTTAAAAAGTGTGTACTTTATTTTGGAATAACAAAAGCAGCATATTTATAAAGAATACTCCTTATTTGGGGCTTTTATCAAACTTGAACATCATCATACATGAAGTCCTCAACTTACAATGTTGAGTGGAACAAGAATTTCCATTCCTAAGTAATGAGATGAAAAAGTGTGACTGTATTACTTAGTGACAGCAATCCTGCATTCCCAGTTGCCATTGTTTTAACCAAATGCTATAGTCATTAGGTAAGCCAACTTCCTGCCGGCTTTCCACAAACCAAAGTTGCAAGTACAGAGGGGCTGAGGGAGGGTGATGCCAACTTCCCCATTGACTTTCTGGTCCTAAGTACAAACAAGTTGCCAATAGTCCTGATCAGGATCTTGACTCTCTGAGGGTGCTGGGACAACAGGAACTCTGAGGATTGATTGTAATCACCATTCATTTATAACTTTGAAAGGTAGTTGAACAAATGGTCATAAGTAATGATTACCTGTATACCATTATTCTTTCCCAATACTGCCTTCCAAATTCTGTTCACCTCAGAGTCAAATCTGTCAGGAAACTCTCATCAACAAACCATTTTCCCAGGACTTTCTGATCTACAGAAATGATCATTTGGTATTATCAAACTTTGGATTTAACTATGACAAACTATATAGATAGCAACAACTTCAATAACTTCAAAGGATGGCAAATCTCCAGGGAATAACTTTGCTTCCTTGCTGAGTCTGAGACAGAGTGACTGGCCCAATGTCACCCAGTTGGCTTTGTGCCTAAGGTGCACAAACTCTCAGCTTCCCAGTTTCTATCCTGGGACTTTAATCACTACACCAAGCTAACTCCCTTGATGCTTGTTTTAAAATATGTAGCTTAAAATCCAAGAGTTGGAAATAGTGTGCTCCTAAATACCAATTCCTTTGTGAGTGCTATTGTTTTTGTACTCTGCTTGTGAACATCCCAAAGGCACAAAATCAGCTGTAAGGGTTTCAGAAAGCTAAATTAAATGGGCTTTTGATGTGAACCCATCTCTGCATTTCACATTTCCTTAGCAAATCAGAGCAAATTTCGCAAGAATTAATGAATGCTGGCTACAGTGCTATCGTTGCAGATAAGTAATAATTGAAGACAGCTCTCACATTGCATCAAGAGCTGTGACTTCTCCATAACAAGAAAGAAGGGAAAGGAACCCAGATTTTGAAAAAATTACATCTTTTTAGTTAAATGCAGAATAGAATTGGAAGCAATTTTGCTGAAACTAGTAAAGGCAATCTAGCTCTTCTTGTAGGCACAGAAGTTTTCCCATGCAAACAAAACTCCTGATACTTACAGTACAAGCAATGGATTCCTTAAGATGAGTAGAACAGTTCCAAGTATAACAGCCAATAAGATTGATTGGGATAATGGCTTCAGAGGCTTGTGCCATTGAATCAAACTGGGATTTGAATATTAAAAACTAAAAAGTTTGAATGAAAAAAGCACTAAATGTGAAGAAATATACTGGTTAAGCTGTTGGAAAGACAACTGTGTTCTAGACAATATACCAAGCACATATTATTACTTGGTGTCTCATAAGATCAAACAGCTTTGAGACATTTTGTTATAATCTCAAGAAATTTTCTCAGAGAGTCAAAAGCTGCCAGTAAAAAAAGCAGGTGAAATATACATCAGGTTTTGTTTACAAGATAATGCATGTTCTGAAAGACTTACAGACAAATTCTTTTTTCTGATTGCAGCTTAATGCAACTGCCTTATGGGACAGCTTATGAGACAGATAAATATACAAAATAATGGTGCTGTCATATCACCACTGTACAGGCGAGATGCCTCGTTTGCGAAAGTAATGTTTGAGCTACATTATCATTATGGTGATTCACAGAACCCTTGATATTGCATAATACAACCAAAAAAATTGTGTTCAAATTGGCTATTATTTGCAAGTGCAATTACAACTCTAAGTAGACTTAGGCAATTTGTAAATAGGCTGTGCTGCATGTAATAAGTCAGTACGATGGAAAGCAAATGCAGGAAAGACATCTTGTTATGTAAGTCAAAGGTTTGACTCAAAAGCTAAAACCAGAATCTGATGATAACAAGGAAGGAAATAGAAAAGCCAGCTCTTGATACAACAGTACAAGTCCAGATAAATATCCTTCTTTTATCTTCATGATGTTGTGTCCAAGGAAATTAGAAAGAATTTACAAATGTGGATGCTGCAAAGCTATATGGTTTGCTATTCCTTATAGACAGCAATCTTGTAAATATTACTGCAAAACACACAACATTTTATGTACAATTAAATCAATTGTTCTATTACACTGGCAGGTGAACAGAGCAAAAGTCTCAATTGATTATATAGAACAATATGCTGGAAGTCCGATTATTGGTTTCAGACTTCTAACAGGCATTTTTTATGCCATTGAAACACCTGGTGATATTCATCCATTTTGTCTGATTAATTTGAAAGTAATACAAGTTCTTAAGTTATTAATATTATGCTCCATTCCCAGTTTACTCTGAATGACAAAGAATAAATAGTACAATTTAAAAAACCACCACTACTACATTTACTTTGCAATTAAAAATCAATATAGCATTAGCATTTAAACTTATATACTACCCCATCTTTACATTCTCTGGATGATTTACAATGTCAGCATACTGTCCCCAACAATCTGGGTCCTCATTTTATTGACCTTGGAAAGATAGAAGGCTGAGTCAACTTTGAGCCAGTCAGGATCAAACTCCTGGTATGTGGGCAGAGTTAGCCTGCAATAGTGCATTCTAATCATATGGTAAAGGACATAAGCTGCATAGGTACTCTAGCAAACTGGGGCCTACTACTGAAAAGATCTGTCCACAATATATATTCCTCAGAAAGGCAGAGAACTCTCACAAGACCATCCCATGATGACTGACTCAGATTGGCACTTTTGATTCTGGCATCACCAGAAAGTATGATTACTGGTAATAACCAGTAGTTTAAATTGAGTCTAGAAGCTTCTGGTCATTTCCAAAGACAACATGTACATGTACATGTTGCTTTAATTTAGGCAAGCGGTTATTAAGGTTTGAGTTATTAATGTCAGGGCATCCTAATCTAAATATGGACATAGCTGGTACTTCAAATGAAGCTGGATAAACATGCCCCCTACCAGCTTTCATCTACTATTTAAACAGGAATCATAAATCCAGGAAGATTCACACATCACAAGCTGACTCTTTCAGGGGAGAGAGACAACAATAACCACTGTTGTTTGGGTACCAGAGTTCTTTGTTGATGAACAAAGTGCTTCATGTTGAAAACTAAACTTGTTTCACCCTATCCAGATTCTTAGACCCTTCATGCACTATTTCATAACATTCACAGCATCTCCAACTTAGCTCAGTATAATAATGTACAACTGGGTGTCATCTTTACATCAGAGAATCTCATCCCAGTCAGCAAATGAACCCCATTAGTAACTTCATTAAATTGACATTTTGTAAAAAAATAGGGAAGAACCCTAAGCAACCTTGCACTGAAGTAATCAAGAACCAATGGAGCACTAACTGGCATTGGCCTCTCAGGTAGAGGCAGAACCACCACTTCCTTCCCTGACAAGTGGACCAAGTGAATGCCAGGGCCAGTGTCACTGAATGCTACTGAGAGGCATTAAGAGGAATGCATTGCCCTATCTATGTCCTGACAAAGGTCACTCATCAAATACTAGTATGAAATTTGGTATAGGTGTGATCTTCAAGGATATCCAATTCTTGTATTTCCCAGCACTAAGTGAAAATTTCACACTTTCCTGCTGAACTGCATGTCCAGATAAATGGCTTTATTTTGAGCTCCCTATTCATTCTGGATGCCCTTCATGATGCCATGCCTAATAAAATTGGTGTCTGAAGCATGTCTACCTTGTCTTTTGGCAACCCTTCCCACTTCTCAAAGAAGTTACCCCTGCTCTTCTTCAGTGTGCAATTTTATCGCATTCATGGTGGAAGGGATCTTGGCTGGCTCAGGAATCTGGGAGTTGAAGTCCACAAGCCATAAAAAGGCCGTAGTTCCCCACCTCTGCTCTACAGAGAGGACTTTCATTGCCATTCTCAGCTTTTGCTGTCTGTTGTCCTTCTCAGTACTATTGCCACTTCTCTTTTTCCTTCCTCCAGTGAGCTTTTCCATTGGACTCCTATGGAGACAATCTATAGCAATTTAAGGGGGTGCTGTTTCTTTACCAATGACTTATTTTTAGAAAATCCTATATTATGCACTTCAATTAAAAATCATTGAAACAATAATTTACACAAAACAAAAAACTTCTAAAAGGTTATGGGCATGCATTCCTATTCTGTTGAAAACAAGTAAACAACTATTTGTATTTATTCATGTGAAATTATGGAGAATTATATACTTTTTCATTCTGTATTCCGGCAGTACATTGAGTGGGATTATTCTAGGAGTGCCCAAATTATACACTGATGGACAAATTGACTTGTCTTCTGCACATTCTAAGCCCCTAGAGAAAAGGGGAGTAAGTAAGCCTGGTGCTTTGGGATGGTGGGTGGAAGGTTTAGATCGATATTTCTCAAACTTGACAACTTTTAAGATGTGTGGACGTCAAGTCCAAGAATTCCCCAGCCATCCTTTCCCCTGATAACATTTCCACTGGTTGGGGAATTCTTAAAGTCCACATATCTTAAAGTTGCCAGGTTTGAGAAACATTGAGTTAGATAAATGTCACTGGGAGAAAAATAGCTGACAGATTGCTTTGGAAAACCTTTCAAGGGAGATTTTAAAAAGGCAATTGTAAACATGATAAATATTGACTGCATGCTGTTCTCACATGAAAATGCAATAAAATCTGCTGTTTGCCAATCAAACAAAGAATCCAACAGATATTAAGCTCCTCCAGATGACTTAATCCAGCTCAGACAGACGTATGTAGCAAAGACTTGTTCAAGCTCACCTCCTGGTGTCTATGTGAACCTATCTGTGTAGGTAGGTAGCAACAAGCAGTTTGCCACTCCCATTTTCAGGGATCCTTTTTCAATTTCTCAGTTCAACCTACAGCTCTGTAATTTCCTGTTTTTGACGTATCAACCAGGGCTGCTGCTGCTTAGCTTAGATTTGTTAGGAATTGCCATCTGCTAAGGCTACATATCCTTTGAAAGAAGCAATGGGAGCCAGTGGAAGCAGTGAAGAGACTGCAAAATAATTAATCAAAAATAAAAATAGTTCTTATCTTTGCTCAGAAAGTAAACTTCAGAACAAAGCATAATAAGAGTTTTTTCTAATCAAATGAGAAACTGTCATAACAAAAAAGCATGAATTTCCACAGATAACGTGAAACTTCCCTATGGGTACTACACATTTGAGAACTTCCTGAAGATACAAGCTGATGCTAAGCATATGTAGTTTGCACTTACAAAGAGCCTGAATGAAGAGTGATTGACAGCATCCTCTTGCTCTCTCTAAATCAGTGTTCATACAACTTTAAGGCATGTGTACTCAACTCTTAGAATTCCACAGCCAGCATGCTGTCCAAAAGTGGCCAAGTTTGAAAAACACTGCTATGATGTCACCTTTCAATTTTAGCAAAGGACTAAAATTTGACCTAGCAGTTGGCTGGAATCAGCTTGCCATCTGGCATCAACTAACTAGATCTTGGCATTATTAATAATGTCAGCAGTCTTATCCAAAGGCATATCTCCTGCAAGATTTGTTTTTATTGGCAGCCACCTAGGTTGTAAGCATAAACAAAGGAGGCCTTGGTACAATACAGCACATCAAGAGCATGGCTACAATTCCCATCATCCATGTCTTAACTGCATAATGTTCCTGGCAGTTGCATAAATAGTTTTATATTGGGGATTAGGGTTTTGGGGCATTCCTAGAAACTGTATTCATTCTTTTGGGGATGGGAAGCAGAGGAAATGTTGCATTGAGTAAGGTGAAAATGGAAAAAAAACAATCCATGCATGTTACAAATGGCTGGAATTGTGAAATCCAATATTATCCTCAGCTAGGTGCTATTTCCAAGGTTTCATTTCTCTAGTTTCCTCTAATGAAATATTTGACCCTGATGACACAGATAAACCTTCAAGTAGCCTCAACGACTTTCTAAAAGAAGGCAAATGACCAGCTGTCTGCCAGGAGTATAAATCCTTCCATTCCCCCACCATCCAGTAAGAGTTGAAGAATCTTCTTTGGATGAGAAGTGAAATGTCTTCAAAGAAAAAAAAAACCAAAAATTCCAGTTGCTTCTTGGGGGAAAAAACACCTTTGGGATAACCATGACCTGGATGATTGAGAATCTCCATAGACACTTAAAAGAAACTGTTTTATATGCTTTATATACATCAAGCGACAGAAAATTTCATCTACGTTATTGGTGAGAAATCTCAACATCAAAAAAAAAGCAATGAAGTATCACCCAATTTCAGGGCATGATCAGAGGAGAGTCTAGGGTTGCAATATAGTTGAGAACATAGGGTATATAAAATACCACCCCCACCCAGTTCAGCTGTAGTATTTAATTTTCAAAAAACCTGATTTGGATCAGTAGTATTTTCTTCTAAATAACAATATTTTCCCTGCATCTTTTTTTAAAAAAAAAATCTCAATTGAAAACAGTTAATTATGATTGCTGTAAAGAAAGCAGATATTGCTTCAGTGCCATAGACAAATGAAAGCAATTAAAAGCTGGAAAAGTAATAGCAAAGATTAAGCTTCCATATGAAGCTACTAAATTAGCTAAAGAGATTAGCATTCAAAGGTGTGTTGTAGACAGTGTAAATTCACATTTTGAATGGACCAGTTTACAACAGAAATAATTTTTTTTCTTACACCCAATGGTTAATGTGCTCAATTTCTTCCCTGCAGCCATCTTACACACACACACAGAGAGAGAGAGAGAGAGAGAGAGAGAGAGAGAGAGAGAGAGAGAGAGAGAGAGAAAGAGAGAGAGAGAGAGAGACGGAGAGGGAGAGAGAGAGAGAGAGAGAGAGAGAGAGAGAGAGAGAGAGAGAGAGAGAGAGAGAGAGAGAGAGACCATTCTTGTGGCTTCAGAACAGTTTGCAAAGCACTTCACTATCTCTAAACGCTGTGCTACGACAACTCTCTGTGGACTGCCGTGCCCTGTGTTTTCTGATAGTAACTGCAATGGTAATTTCATACAGTTTCCCATCGCCAGTGCTGCCAACACTGATCTCTAGAAGAAAATTGCAGGCAAAGCAGCAATTGGAGACCAGCAAAATAGGACAGCATTGACACTGGCTGAAAACATTAAGCTTGCCACCTTCTCTTGACTTATAGTGTATAAAGAGTCAATCTCTATCATCTCACTTTCTATTTGATCAGCAGCAACACGAGAAACACATATTCTTTGCAAGCTTCTGAATTTATTTGCAGGATCCAATCTGGGTTGGTCATTGGGACTAGAAGTTTTGTCTTTTGTGCCTTCAGATTTGTACTGGAACCCACTTTCAGGGAAGTTCTCTCTGTATTCCCCCCCCCTTAATATTAGAACTAGTTTGGTCTACTGGTTAAGATGCCAGGCTACAAACTTAGACCATGAGTTCTAGTCCTACTTTAGGAACAAAACCAGTTAGATGACCTTGGGCCAGTCACTTTCTCTCCTCCCTAAGGAGGAAACAATGACAAACTACTTCTGGAATCTTGCCAAGAAAACTGCAGGGACTAATTCAGACAATTGCCAAGAATCAAGACTGACTTAATTGTCAGTCTGACCCCCCCCCCCACACAAACACAAATTACAAATGTCTCCTTTTTCATCAAGCTGAGCAAGAAAACTATTTTAAAAATAACACAAGTGGGAATATGATGCCATGTAAACATTAACTGAAATACACCACATATATCCCAACTGAAAAGAATAGTGCAAATCAAGCTAGACAATATTGAAAATAGCAATATTTTCATAATCAGAACTCTCTCCCTCCCTCCCTCCCTCTCTCTCGCTCTCCCTCTATCTTCTATCTTCTATATCTCTCTTTTCTTTCTTTCTTTCTTTCTTTCTTTCTTTCTTTCTTTCTTTCTTTCTTTCTTTCTTTCTTTCTTTCTTTCTTTCTGCCATTTCAAGAGCCATATGAGGACTGACCACTGTGTGAAATGTTTGGCTTTACCTCACACATCCAGATTAGGACAGCTATCTTGAAGTTAAAAAAAACTAAGCTTACATCATGGGTGAAATTCAGCAGGTTCTGACAGGTTCTGGAGAACCAGTAACGGAAATTTTAAGTAGTTCAGAGAACCGGCAAATACCACCTGTGGTTGGCCCCAGAGTGGGGTGGGAATGAGGATTTTGCAGTATCCTTCCCCTGCCATGCCCACCAAGTAATGACTACAGAACCAGTAGTAAAAAAAAATGAATTTCACCACTGGCCTAGATGAGGCTAGCCACACTTAGGGCTTTAAAATTGAATTAAATCTTTCACGAATAACTCCACAGATGAACACTGATAATTTCTCACTGAATTTTAACAGCGATGTAAAGTGGGGAAAAGGATTAACAAAGGCCACAGAAATGAAACAGAAGTGAGATTCAGGTAGGGTAAGGGAAAAAAGCAACCCACTGCAACCTCTATATCAGGGGTGTCAAACTCAGGATTGTGTTTGACCTCTGAGGGGCTGGGGAGGGGCTGTGGCCATGGGCTTGGCTATAGTGGGCATGGCCAGCTCTATGTCACTTATGTCAGGAGCACCTGTGGTGGCCAAGTGCTAAGGCAGGACTTCCCTGAGACCCTCACTCACTCTCATTAAAATCTCTTTCCTTCCTTCCTTTCTTATTCATTTTCCTTTCTTCGTCCCCCTCTTTCATTATTTTTCCTTCCTTGCTCTTTTCCTGTCTTTCCTTCTTTTTCTTTGTCTTTCCTCTTTCCCATTCTCCTTTCCTGACCTTCTTGGATGTTCTCCTTTTTTATTTTTAGTTTATTTTGCTAGCCCTCTATAAGTGAAAATGGAGCTCTGTTTTCACTGGCAGGGGGTTGCAGGAGGCCATTGTGGTAAAAAATGGGGCTCGGTGTGGCCACATGTATCCCCCGAGCTCCATTTTCACTGCTAGAGGCACTGTGGGCGGTCCTTTATTGTTTCCAGGGAGGCCCCATGAGTCAGATCTAAGCAACCCGCAGGTCGGATCTGGCCTGCAGGCCTTGAGTTTGACACCCCTGATCTATATCATTATTTCTTAATCTCAGCAACAATCTCAGCAAAATATCAACATCTCCAGTATAGTGAGATATTATTATGCTAAAAATAGCATTGTGAGCCCTGTGAAAGTGGTATAAATTATCCAGAAATGGATTATCCAAAAATTATCCAGAAATATCCAGAAAATTTCCAGCTATGTGAGTTTGTGATAGACAAACAATATGGGCCAGAAGAGAAGGTAGACCAAGTAATACAATGGCAGATGTTATAATTAACCTTGGGTGAACCCTCAACAAAATTTCATGTACTAACAAGACAATACAGCACTCAATATTTAAAATAGCCAATCATTTTAGAGAGCCCAGTGAACATATCTGGAATGTATCAGGCTTCAGGAGGATGTAGGAGAAGCTGCTTCTAGTAGCAAGTCTACGGTGCTTTTTTATTCAGCACTAATTAAATGTCAGTATCTCCCTTTTTAAGACAGTGACAGCATTTATCAGTAGTAAAGTAGTCAGACATCTTGTAACAGGTATCTAATCACATCCCTGAAAATATATGAATTGCCTTTGTTATGAGCATCACATTTCATTTGTAGGAAAGTGAATTGAAATGACAGTTGTTATCTAACATTTTCAGGAAATGCATACACAGGACAAACTTTGATCTAAAAGGCTTAATCATTTTCCAGTTTGCATTTTGATACTAATTTTGTGCAAAGGATGTTGAGGTTTTTAACTGAGAAAAGTTCAAGCTGCATATGAGTCAACGGGCAAGCTGTACATGAGTCAATCCAACTAGACTTCAATCAACAATAGATCCAAGCATGGAAATAGGATTATTTCTTGTTTGCTATTCTATATGACCCTGTGATAGAACTAGCTACAACTCCCTTGAGATAAATTGGAACTGGATAACAGAATACTCAGGATGATATTTTATGTAAAGTAGCTTTCTGGTTCTTCATAAATTACATAACTATAACACATATTCCCTAAAACAATAAAGGAGAAACAGTGATAGCTTTGCTCCAGCTAGTACACATTTAAAGGAAGTTGAAAAGAAACCAGCATGGCTGCATAAAGAACTCTCTGACAAATTGAAAGACAAAAAAGATAAGTGGAAGGGGGGGGACAAAACTAAGGCAGAATATCAGCAAATAGCCCGAGCATGTAAAGATGAGGTGAGGAAAACTAAGGCTCACAATGAAGAAAGGCTTGCCACAAAAGTAAAAAAATAAGAAAAAAAAGCTTCTTCCAACATGTTAAAAACAAGAAAAAAGTTAAGGAAACAATTGGTCCATTGCTGGGAGAAAGTGGCAAGAAGGTGACAAGCAACAGGGAGAAAGCAGAACTATTTAACTCATGTTTTGCATCTGTCTTTACACAAAGGGATAAAACAGTCCCAACCTATCAAAAACAGCACCATAAAATCAGATTAGGAACACAAGTTGAAATAGGGAAGAAAATGGTAAGTGAGCACCTGTCTACCCTAGACAAGTTCAAATCACCAGGACCCAAGGGTTCTGAAGGAACTGGCAGACGAGATCTCAGAACCACTGAACTATATCTTTCAGAGATTCTGGAGCACAGGGGAACTGCCAAAGGACTGGAAAAGAGTTCATGTGGTTCCCATCTTCAAAAAAGGGGAAAAAAACAGATCCAGGAAACTACAGACCTATCAGCCTGACCTCAATGCCAGGAAAGATTCTGGAAAAGATAATCAAGCAACGAATTAGAGAACATCTAGAAGCAAACAAAGTAATAGCCAATAGCCAACATGGGTTTGCCAGACAAATCTTATTGCATTCTTTGATAATGTGACAAAATTAGGGAGCAGAGGAATGCCGTTGATATAGTTTACTTGGACTTCAATAAGGCATTTGATAAGGTAGACCATAACTTACTACTAGATAAAGTAGAAGAATGTGGGTTAGACAGCATCACCACCAGATGGATTTGTAACTGGCTGACCAACCATACTCAACGTGTAGTCCTCAATGGAACTGCATCTTCATGGAGGGAAGTATGCAGTGGAGTACCTCAAGGCTCTGTTTTGGGCCCAGTACTCTTCACATCTTCATCAATGATTTGGATGAGGGAATAAATGGGGAACTCATCAAATTTGCAGATGACACCAAGCTGACAGGAATAGCAACACTCCACAAGATAGGCTTAAGATACAGAAGGATCTTGACAAACTTGAACATTGGGCATTATCTAATAAAATGAAATTCAATGGTGAAAAGAGTAAGATTCTACATTTAGGCATCAAAAATGAAATGCACAGATACAGTATAGGTGATACCTTGCTCAACAGTAGTAACTGTGAGAGGGATCTTGGAGTCCTAGTGGGCAACCATTTAAATATGAGCCAGCAGTGTACAGTAGCTGCCCAAAAAGCTAAAACAGTTCTAGGCTACATAAAAAGAGGGATAGAATCAAGAGCACGTGAAGTGTTAATACCACTTTATAATGCCTTGGTAAGGTCACACTTGGAATACTGCATTCAGTTTTGGTCACCATGATGTAGAAAAGATGTGGAGACTCTAGAAAGAGTGCAGAGAAGAGCAACAAAGATGATTAGGGGACTGGAGACTAAAACATATGAAGAATGGTTGCAGGAATTGGGTATGTCTCGTTTAATAGAAAGAAGGACTAGGGGAGACATGATAGCAGTGTTCCAATATCTCAGGGGTTGCCACAAAGAAGGGGGAGTCAAACTATTCTCCAAAGCACCTGAGGGTAGAACAAGAAGCAATGGGTGGAAACTAATCAAGGAGAGAAGCAACTTAGAACTGAGGAGAAATTTCCTGACAGTTAGAACAATTAATCAGTGGAACAGCTTGCCTCCAGAAGTTGTGAGTGCCCCAACACTGGAAGTCTTTAAGAAGATGTTGGATAGCCATTTGTCTGAAACAGTGTAATGTTTCCTGCCTAGGCAGGGGGTTGGACTTGAAGACCTCCAAGGTCCTTCAACTCTGCTATTGTATTGTATTGTATTGAAAGTTCTGCATTTTACACACTGGTTTCTTAAAGTAATAGACTACTGAGTAATCATAGGACCTGAGCTACAGTCACAAATACACAAGCACAGCAAGGAGCCTGATTTATTTGCAGTCAGATTCTCCTGGGGAGGAATCAGTAGCTTTACCAGCTGTCATATAATATAGAAACATCCCTTATACTGGGTCAGACTCAGTGGTGGGATTTGAATAATTTAACAGCCGGTATTCTACCCTAATGACCAGCTGGGTAGGTGTGTCTTGGTGGTCATATGACTGGGTGGGTGTGGTCAATTTAACGTCTCTCATGCTGATGGACGCTTCGTCTTGTAATAAGAGTTAACTGGTGAGGCAGTTTCTGTAAGCGGGGCAATAAAGATTAGGCTAGAAACAACACCAGAATGTTTCCTTCCTGCCTTCCTTACAGGATTAGCCCTGTAAAGTGGAAAAAAACCAAAATGAGATTTCTTCCAAAAAGCGGTTCTCCGAACTGCTTAGAAAGTTAACAACTGGTTCTCCCGAATAGGTGCAAACTGGCTGAATCCCACCACTGTTCAGACTTCTACTTTATTAAGTTCACTATTGCCAGTGTGGACTTGTGGACAGAAAATCTTTCCCAACTGGAGAAGCTGGGGAATATTCTGGCTTCTTTTGCATGTAAAGTATATGCTCTGCTCTGCAATAAGTTTGCCCCTGGCAAAATAATAATTAGTGAGGAATTAAAAGTATATTTTTTATCTTTAGCTGTGCTATACCTCTATTTCAAAGTATCTTTTTCTTTCTTATCATTCATTTATAAAGACAGACCATAATAATGTTTGATTTTGTATTTCTCTATGGCCTGATTTAAAGATATAGTCCCTGTCTTTCTTGTGAGTGCTGTTAAGTAATAGTTTTTGAGGCCTTAGCCTTGTTTCATACACAATGTGTAGATTGTAAGGTGTTATTTTATTCTATTTAACATATTTATATATTAAATTATATTGTATCTTATCCTATAACTATTGCATTTTACCTTACTCTTATTTTAAATTGTTTGTATAATATTTTATTGTGTTGTGTTTGAACCTTGTGCTTTGTTATGGCCTACACTAGGCTAATCATTAAAGATACATACATACATACATACACACACATGCACGCACAGATATACACACACACATTGTTTATCATATAGTAAATATTGTTTTGCAATTTCAGGCTGCAGGTGAGGAATTGTATTCTTCAATGATCCCTGTATAAAAGTGTCCTGGAAGCAAGAAAACTAGTATGCTTGGGTGATATATCCAATTGCAAAATATAACAAAAACAGAAATAAAGACCTTCTATGTTCATTGATGAAATGCTGTGTCTGGGCTTTGGAGATCACAGTCTATTTCATGCTTAATCAAGCATTCCCAACTATGAATGATTTGTGACCAACCTCTTGCCAGTCACTGTGGCTTTGAGCCTTGAGAATATGGCCACATCTAAAAAAGAGAGAATTAAATGTCCTTGTAAAGATCTCGGTTATTTTCTCAAATTAGACAGGAAATGAAGCAGTGAAGGAGAATTGATCTCCAAACTAAGAACTAAATTACTCTGGCATTCATTCCTTTAGAAAAAAAGAGCTAGTGGAGAAAAAAAGGCATTGTAGCAGAAATTTTGAGTAGTTTGGAGAACCACCTCTCACCCCCCTCCCCCCACCCCATCTATTCTCTGCCTCCCGAGTCCCAGCTGATCGGGAAGAAATGGGGATTTTGCAGTAACCTTCCCCTGGAATGGGGAGGGAATGGATATTTTACAGTATCCTTCCCCTGCTATGTCCACCAAGCCACGCCCACAGAACCGGTAGTAAAAAAAATTTGAATCCCACTACTGTCTTGAAGCCATATCTGGAATATTCCAACTAATGGTACTGTGGATCTTAATGTGCCTTCCTCAGGCACAGATTCATGGACAGCTCAGGAATTCAAGATGCCTGCAGTATACGTTGTATACGTATGTATACGTTGATTGGCCTTGATTACTCCTGTTGTTGTTATTTATATTATTCCATTATCTGGTTTTTAATGTTTGGAAACTATATTATATTTTATATTACATTGTATTTTTAATTCCTTGTTTTCATGTTTATTGACACTGTTAAGTTGCCCAAGTTGAATCTAATAAATCAATTATATAAATGCCAAAGGGAAGAAATCCTGGCAGATTTTCAGATTTTTAACAAATCTGATGGCTAGACTTGACAATAAGAAAAGTTCAACTGTGAAGCACAGCCTAGCTCAGAGCCAAATCAAGCGTCAAGCTTCAAACTTCCCTGTTTGCTGTGATAATCAGGCAAGTGGCAATGACTGCAAAGCAGAATACGTGCTGCTGAGCTTTTGCTGAAGTACTTGCATTTGCCAAGGTCCCGACTCTGGATGGTGATACAAATTCTGCTTATGTTTGTGTTGAAGCCAGTGGTGGAATTCAAATAATTTAACAACCAGTTCTCTGCTTAATGGCCAGCTGGGTAGGCATGGCTCGGTGGTCATGTGACCATGTGGGAGTGGCCAACTCAATGTCACTCAGGTCGATGGGTTACAATGTAATAAGGGTTAACCGGAGAGGCAATTTATGTAAGTAGGACAATAAAGATTAGGCTAGAAACAACACCAGAATGTTTCATTCCTGCCTTCCTTACAGGATTAAGCTGGAAAAAAACAAAATAAGATTTCTTCCAACAACCAGTTCTCCGAATTGCTTAGAAAGTTAACAACTGGTTTTCCCAAGTAGGTGTGAACTGGCTGAATCTCACCACTGGATGAAGCTAATGTTGAAGGATGAGCAACATACTGTTCAGAAAAACTTTAATAAAGACACTTGCAGTCACAATTATTACTTATCACAAGCATGAAGTGGAAAAGCAAGTCAATTTGCAAAGCTATTTTAAAAAACCTAATTACATTTGGTCAGGTTGTAAATTGGACAAATTCATCATTTGTGTATTTTGTGATCAAAGAAAAGGTGTATGTTCTGTCTACGATGTTTAATTTTAAAGTGGGGTTAAATTTTGATTCACTCTCAGTTAATCAGCACATGAATATATGTGTTTTTAAAAATCAGCATTTCCCTATTAACAGAGCATTACAACCAACTCATAAATAGCTAGTACTCTGAAATAATAATACTTACAGTAGCTCATAGAATTTGATATTCCATAATTGGTTTATTTTGGGTTAAATATCAATTCCAAAAGCAATCTTTGGCAATTATCATTTATAACTTAATATGTTATGAAACAAGACAAGTGTGGTTTATTCAACTATGGCTTAGCCTAATTGGTAAATACAGCCTAATAGTAATAATTACACAAAATTAACATGTTTAAACAGGATCATTTTAAAATAAGGATAAAAAATCAGTGCAGAAGTTATTATTTTCTGTTTACATAAATCATTTTTATCATATCTTATTTATAAAGGTCTCTGACAAAATGAAACAAGTAAGAACATCCTACTAATTTATTATAAGAGACTATAAAACTACCCCATAGTCAGGAGCAATATGTAATGGGGCAATTCAGAGCTAGATTCATAGAACAGTTGAATGCAGTCATCATGTATTCTAGAAACCTGAGTGTATACATTTAATACTCAAAATTATTCTCGGAACTTAATACTACAAATGACTATCATTTGATGCTCTGTAATGATCTTGAATTTTCAATGGAAAAAATTGCACTCTGCACAATGAAAAAATGGATAGCTTGGCAGATTGACAAATAGATTGACAAAATTATTATGGAACCTGATTTTTCAGTCGATTTTTCAGTCAACCCTTTGAGGTAGGCCAGATCAGGAAATAGACACTATAAGAGCTATTACTGTACAACTTCATTTTCTAGACCCAGGCTTTAATAACTGAATTTTGAAAAGCTGACAATGTATCTCCTCCCCTCCCTCTTATACAAAAAGGAGCCAAGGTGGGATAACCTTAAGGTTCTTTATTATGTTTTCTTCTTTTCCTGGATTAAATTCTCATTTTACTAATAGGCGCTATATCTTTCTCCAGTAAAACACAATTAGTTTATTTCATTTAAGCTGTCTATATGGCCAATCTTGTCACTCTTTTGACTCTAGGCAGATAACAAAGACAATAATCCAAGTAATTAAAAAGAATTAAATAGGCAACATATATAACATACCAGAAGTCCAATAATGGTCTTCTGTCTTACAGGTCAGTAGGAAACAGCAAACACCAAATAACTAAATCAAAATAGCTTGCCTAACAATCCAGCTTTGGTACTAATGGGAAAAGCCAAGTCTTTAAACCCTACAAAGGGCCAACAAGGTCAGGACCAGTGGTGGGTTTCAAAAATTTTCACCACTGATTCTGTGGGCATGGCTAGGTGGGAGGGGGCATGTGACTGAGTGGGCAGGGCCAACCTGATATCACTCATGTACACACCCATTCAGTCACATGACCCACCCCCACCAAGCCACACTCACTGAACCAATGGTGAAAATTTGGGGGACTTTTCAGCTGCCTGCAGGAAGTGGCCAGCTGGCAAAGAAGCCTCCCAGCTGCCGTCTCTTTGAGAGCCAGCTTGGAGGCTTCTTTGCCTGCCAGCCGCTGGCCACAGGCCACCAAAAAGTCCTCTGGTCGGCAAAAAAGCTGCTCCCATCACCGCCATATTCCATGTAAACACAGCTAGAGGTAAGAGATTCTACAAGTAATC
Organism: Thamnophis sirtalis; assembly: GCF_051295495.1. Lineage (NCBI taxonomy): Eukaryota > Metazoa > Chordata > Lepidosauria > Squamata > Natricidae > Thamnophis > Thamnophis sirtalis. The sequence goes on from NW_028261386.1 coordinate 44,473,068, forward strand.
TGGTTCTATACCAGGTAAGACTTTATAAGCAATAACCTATAAAGGAGGGAGACAATGCAGCTTGCCAACCAGTGATGTTACATGAGCACATTGTGATAAGCCCAAAAGGCCTGCACTGCCTAATTCTGAGCCAGTTGCAGATTCCAAATGCTTTCCACCCAGAGTGCATTATAGTGGTTCAAACAGGAGATAACTAAGGCACGAGTGGCTGTGAGTAGACCTCCTCATCTAAAAGTAGGCATTATGTCACTTTTATCATTGCAAGGTAATCCTTAAGAAAGGCTCTTTACCTTGTTCAATAAAGTACACTGTTCGTTTTGTGAAAGCAGCACTCTAGGTATTACTTATGCTTCTTCACCACCTGGTTTTCTCTGTGGTCCACATACATCCATAAGGACAATTCAGGTTGACCTTACGTTCCATGCAGCACGTAAGGCTTTGGTCAAACCATAATCAGAACTTCAGGGACAGCCTCAGGGTATCTCTTGAATCTAATAGGAACTAATGGGTTGCCTGTGGCAGACTGATCAAATTTAGTCTTATTGTCTGTAGCAAGAGTACAGCCATTGGGAACTCCAAGGCTAACAAGGAGTAGTCAGACATGGAGCAATGGCAACACTCCCCAGTTCAGTTCATCTTACCACTATCTTAAGATTTAAAAAAAACAGGTGTAAAATGTGAGTTACCAAAGTTTGTGTTAGGTCCACAGCAGGGTGACCATGAATTCCCGAGCCATCTCCAAGGAAAGAAAATTGAAGTCTCACAATATCATAACCTTTGGGAATTCCAACACACAACTACAAATGGTTGAATATTAAATTTAGCAATAATGTGTTTTTCAAAACAGCCATAGAGGTTAGAAACAAAGAAAAAGAAGTGTGATATTAAAATATTTTTTAAAGGTTTTTAAGTCAACTGTACAGCAGGTAAACATGTTTAAACTATCGCAGTTCATTTCCCATTAGGCTACAGATGGAGACAATCATTTAACGGATATTTCAGGAAATTTTTCTGCATAGTCAAAGATTATATTTTTCCTTTAATCTTTGGGCTAAAAGAAACAATAAATTACAGAGCATAAAGTAGGATAGTTAAGCTTTCTTCTAGGGGGGAAACATGTATCAAATTATATTAAATATCACCAAAAGTAAAATTTAACTCAAAATGTATTAGTCTATCTCTAGACATATGGTGCCTCAATGATCACCGTGTACATTTAAAGCTGAAATATATTCCATGTTGCCCACATTCTTTCAATAGCATGCTTGTAATTTTAGCACTATTTGTATTTTGAAGCAATAAATGGTGACCAGAGATCCAGATAGACTTCTACATTTCCCATCAAAAGTCTATTTAACTACAATTTGCCTCAGAAAAATTTTCAAATATTTCTCAGTGTGATTCATTTTTATCCAGAATGAATATGGCAATTTTTAGTTTGACCCCTTGACTCCACTATCGTCTCAGTTCCCATTTATCGGGAATGAAAAACAGCTTTTTGCTTTCTTTTAAATAGCTCGTGAGAAAGAATTGGCCAGGTTATGTGTGAACTGTATATCCTATGATATCTAGATGTTAGTGATTAAAAAGCCATGGGACAAACAGGAGTACGGTTGGTGCTTGTTGGCCATAAGTCTGAATATGTTTTTAATCAGGATGGATCACATTCTTTGGACTCTTTCATACCCAGGATATTTCTACATATGTCCTTAACTGGATTACCTGATAATGCTTTTGCCTTCTATAAAGATACATTGGGTTTAGTCTAGAAACTGAACTGTACTTATGGAAAAATTACACAATTAGTTCACTATGTTTAGATACTACAAATTATCACTGTATTTAAGCAATAGTGTGCCATAATCCGGTCACAGGTTTTATATTTATGCTTCAATTTTATCCCAATAAAAAGAATTCTAAAATGGGAAAGACATGTCAACATACCAGAAGTTAGTTTAAATTTATTTGGGATCAGTTGGGTCAGGGACTGACATTACTCTCATCGTATTGAAGAATTAAGTGGAAGAGGTGTCTTACAATCAACTTTTCTTCTTTAAGTCCCCCTTCTAGTGAAGATTTGATCTTAGGGTCCCACGTGAAGCCAGAAGAAGAGATTGACAGGTGGAATCACAGACCAAAACTAGCTTTTAGGTAAATAGATAAAGCACTAAGACTGAGCACAGCACTCAAACTGACCATTTCATAAAGTATTTCATAAATTTTAGTCTTGCAAATTTCCTCTTCATTATTGAGCTGTATGTCAAGGCAAACAGCTGGAGAGCTTTTATGGCTTCCAAGCATATAATTCCACTCTCAAAAAACCTTGGCTCAAGATACTTTACAGCCTGATGAAATGCACAATGTGTGTCCCCTTTTAATGCTGATGGACAAACATTCTAAAAAGTATTGCTGCATTATGTAGACATCAGTTCCAGTTTTCAATTATTCTCCACTACTTCGAAGTTTTACCCTCTAAATAATCTGTTTTACTTGTTATACAGTAGAATTTTTGTGCTGAAGTGTTTCTTTTTGTGGTTATGGTAGATAACAGAAGCAAATGATACAAACTTCATGACCAAGTCACATTAAACGACAGCCTGCTATTTTTACCATACAAAATCTGATAATTAGATGAAACAAGGAACTATCCTTTAATTTCAAAAGTCCATCTGTCATTGCAATGCCATGTTTACTCACCAATTAGCAACAGCTGCTATACCCTTATAATAAAACTTAGGAAAGGAAAAATTGTGGAGATTATCTTTAGAGCATAATTACCAAGCCATAAAAATCCTTTTGCTGCCATCAACCAATGATCCCAAAAATATATTTGCAAACTGATACTATTCCTTTCTAATTAGGAATTTGCCTTATTTTTGTTTTAGTTTGGCAGTGAAAAAATATAAATAGTGAAGTTCTTAAGATCACTGCAGGTGGCCAAAGTAATTATATGCTTTCTAACTAATGCTAAGATTTATTTGGTTCTCCTGGAGCCTAATTACATTTGCCCAACTGGACATTTTAGTCAACTGTAGAGGTTTGAAAAAGTCTACTGCCAAAGAATTGTACACTCCTTTTCTTACACAAATATATCAGAGTGATTATGGCTAAATGAAATTACATAGAGCTACATGATATAAAATTGGAACACTTACACCAGTTCCTAGATCAGTTTGATCATATGGAGGCTTCATATGACTACCATGGAATCCAACAGATATTTCACACTTAGGAGAAATGTTTCTCAACCTTGGGAACTTTAAGATGTACTGTAAGAAAATGCTGGCCAGTGGAATTCTGGGAATTGAAGTCTGCACATATTAAAGTTTGAGAAAAAACTATATAGGAGGATTAGTGCTGAATACTGGATCTAAAAAAAATTAAGATATAGTGAAGGTAAGGTTAGCACTCTAAGGTTAGAACTGCTAGAATATTGCTTTGAATGCAAAGGTTGTTAGGAATTTTTAATGCACTCCAATTTCCATTATTAGGGGTATTAACCCAAACACAGAAAACTTATCTCTTTGGAACATTTTGATCTATTTGTTTGGAGTAGCAAAATGCATGCCTTAAGAACAGTATAATCCAGAAGATTTGAAATGAAGAGTTTTTATAGCAACTCATTTTTAAATTATGATTCTAAATTTATGCCATGAATGCAATATGAAAGAAATATGTGTCTTGAATATATTAATTGCAGCTGATGCAATAACTAAATGGACATATTGACTCAGTTTTCCTAGCAATAGTAAGATAAGAGTTTGCTTCCTTCTGGAATTTTACCCTGCAAGTTTTTATCAGGCTCAGACCTCCTTAGCTACAGAACCCAGAGAAGGATAGCCAGCTGTTGCTGTGTACTGAGAAGCATGGAAAAAATATGCATCTAATAACGTGCATAGTTGCTACACAAATATCTAGTTTCAACAAGCTTGTATCACAAAGTTGATACAACAAAATAGGCCCCTGTCTATGAGGGGTCTATGAGAAAATATATTTCCACTTACACATTATTAATATATTCAAAGCAATCCTTCCAATGTTCCATGGCTACCAGTCCTCATGATGTATTCAGGGTTGTTGGGACTTTTTTTGGTATTCACAGGGGATTCATTTTATAAAACCTCCTGCTGAATTCAGCTGGGACACTTGCTGACAGCTTGAATGGCATATTAGTCCTAAGCAGAACATTGAATAGTTCCAGAAATAGCAGAATAGAAAGTAGCTGCTCAAGAAGCAACATACAGTGCATAGAAAAGGAAACCCAGAACTGGCGATTGGTTAAAAGGCAGAATAAATTATACATTTCGACTATTATCTTTATTTATGCCAATAGTGATTGAAAAATGTATTTGGAAGAGTAGGGTTTTTTTTAAAAATGATGTACATAAAATTGATGAAACCATTGCAAATTAATCAGCACAGACAAACATTTAACATTCTGTATTGATGCAGATATTTTGTTTTTCTTTGTACTTGAGATGGTAAACATTTCATTCATTCAAATTCATGACTCTTCAGTTTAATATTTAGTCCTTGAGATTGCAAGTTTGTCTACATTTTATGAGGCAGTTCTCAGCTAAAATAATACATATGGGCAAGGAAATGGAGTACCAAAACAAAGATGATTCCTGGTTACTAAAGTTAGATGGAACAACTATGCACTGAAAATGTAATTTACAGCTTAATCCCAAATGGATAGATCCTGGTTTCTTAATCTCAATTATGCAATAAACTTCAGGAATATTAATACTAAAGTTGTCATAATCAAACATTGTTTGTCCTGTCATGCATGCATCATTAAAATAACCATGGTATAAATTGGTAAGAAGTTGCACCTTTTATAGGAAAAGGTACATCTCTGTTTTTAAATATATGACGATATCTATTTACTACGATCTACATGAACCTACAGTACATAATCTGCCTGATCCACAAAATGAAAACTCTGGTCTTGAGAAATTGCTTGGTTATAGGAAACATTGGTTGCTGCTTTATGGTTATCAAGGAGGTATGAATACAGGAGTTGGTGAAAAAACCTTAAAGAAGTCTCAAAATTGTGCAGCAAAACACTTCTGCATCTATACACTGTTCAAAATCCAATTTCATGTGATTACAGCTAAATACTGATTTCCTAAAGTTCAAATGAGTCAGGCAGACATTCAGCCTAGGAATGATACTGAATAATTTTCAACAATACTGAATTTTACAAAACTCCTCAGTTGAGGACATTATGTTTCCTCTACCCTGGCTAGCAACTACTCATTTTAATTTGACAGGGCTGTGAAGAAATGTTGAGAAGCCGGTAAAAGGGATCACTTGCATAGGTGGGTTGCCTGCGTATGAAAAAAGAAATGAAGAAAATCCTATGGAATAAGGAAGCATAAAATTTCTGTTGTATATCAAATAGGTTTTGAGCTTTGAATTTTATATTCAAAAAGAACTTGTCATTAAAATGAATAAGCCCTTTTTAATTTTTTGTTATACAATACAAATTTACAAAAAAGAAAAGCTGGAATTCAGTTGCTCTTCTGATTGAACATCTTGATTTGTCATTGTGTCACAAGAAAACAGAATTGGAAGTGGTCAAGACTTAAAATCCCCTATATCAGGTTTAAAGTATTCTCTTAAGTATTCTCTTCATAAGAAAGCACAGAAAATAGGAGTTGAACTGATACATGCATCTCAACAATCATTCTTTACAGTAGTTGCGTTGACGTAATTTTTCCAAACATACATAAAATCTATGATCAATTCTTGCCCATCACCAATTCCTCCTATAGATTGGGCAGGCACATTACAAAATGTTATCTGGCCACAACAAAGCAGGAAATAGCTGACCACACACTATTGTTAGGAGAGTTGTTTTCTGAGGAAGAAAATATGACTTGTGCTGATAGAAGAAAATTGACTTTTGAATTAAGATAAGATTTCACTCTATACAGAAAGGAGTAGGAGAGAGGACCAAGGATGGGCTTGTAGCATAGCACTATAGTCCAAAAGAATGATTAATGAGGGAAAAAAAAGAAAGAAGGCACCTGGTCTCCCAGGTTGATCTGGCCCATTAGTTCCAGCTTCCCTCAGCTTCTGTTGTCTACCTCTGAGAAATCAATGAAGTACAAATGAACAGTGAGAACTCAGAACATCAGAATATCCAAATGCAGAAAAACAGTTCTCCTTAGACATACCTTCACAAACATTTTCTTTTAGTTGCCCTCCTTCAAATTATAATGCTGAGTTTTATAAACATTTACGAAACTTCTAACACCCAATCTTGTGAGCTTTTATCCAGCCAAAGAACAAAGTGCCAAATCTGGTTTGATTCCTAGTTCTCACAATGTACTCAAATAGTCAAGAAAACATGTAATGTGGACATGAATCATATGATTGCACAATAAATAAAGTGAATGCAGGATCTCTTAGCAAAGATATACTGGAAGATCCCACATCAATACAGGGGAAACTGTTCTGGGCTGCCAGTTACATATATAGAGCCAGCATCTGATCAAGGTATTTATTTTAATGATAAATCCTTTAGTAACATAAACTTGTGACAAAATTTCATTATTATTTTTTGTGTGTATACAATGAGCTTTTTTGGGGGGATTGTCATGAACAATGAATGAAGTTACTGCTTTCTTTACTATCAATTTGTTGAGTCATGCCTCTTCCTTTCAAGTGGATGTTTGGACTTCCTTTGCTCTTCTCAGTTCATGACATGTTCCTACGCTCTTGCCTTATCCAGCTAAGCAGGGAGGACAACATAGCTCAGGCACTAGATCAGACTTATGCCTTCCCGAGCTAGTCTCTTCAGCTAATTCTTAGTACACGGCAAGGGTGGGTTCCTGCCAGTTCTAACCTCTTCTATAGAAGAGTTCCACAAATCTACTGTGCCGTTTAGAACCAGTTCCAGCTCCCTTCTCCTGCCCTCCACACATCATCAAGATAAAGAGTGAGAGAAGGAATTCTAGGAGTTGAAGTCCCCAAGTCTTAAAGCTGTCAAGTTTGAACACCCTTGGGTTTTTTTTCTAAAGGGTTAGGGGTGCAAGGGTCATGTAACTTGACAACTTTGAGACTTGCACACTTCAATGCCAGAGTTCCCGAGCCAACACTTTGGTTGCTAAGCAAGAGCGGTGTTAAGTGAATTTCACCACATTTTACAAGTTGGCCATGCCCACCCAGTCACATGGCTGGCAAGCCACTCCCACCCGGTTACATGGCTGGCAAGCCACTTCCACAAAGCAGGCCACACCTACAGAAGAGATTCTAAATTTTTTTGAAACCCACCACTGGTACACAGTGAGGCTGTCACTGGTCAATCTCTTCTGAATGTGAAGACTCAAGACTGATCCATAACACAGTGACAAACTGTGACAAACCCCTATTGATGCAGGGCTTCTCAGTACTGAACAGTTGCATTTGGTGTATGGAACTGACTGACAGGTTTGGTTTCTAAATGTGGGAAGCCCTGGAGGACAAGGGTTATTTCACAGAAGCAGGCTTGACTGATAGACTCTGGAAAATGCTGGATATTCAAGGAGGGACTCCAGGATCGTTAAATCAACTGATCAGTCTAAGTACATTGTTGTTTACTTTTATTATTTGTATTTTGTTTTTTATGTTCCCCTTTTTCCCCCTTGAATTGTTCACCGCCCTGAGTCCTCCCGGAGAAGGGCGGCATACAAATAATAAAATTCTAATTCTAATTCTAATTCTACATTGGGTATATTTGAAAGAAGTTTAAATAACACAATCAAAGCCCAAACTGTGCACAACAGAATGGATTTGAACTTCACAGTTTGTAATCACTATGTGGTACCAGTAAGATTTTTACTGTTTAATGATATTCCTTAAAATCATAAACTATTTATAAGTTGAGGGGGAAACTGCATCATGCAACCTGACAAGTACAGAATTCCTAAAGTGTAAGTGTGAATGGTTTTGACACATTATTTTTTTTCATATATTTGGAAATACATACATGCTGCAGCTATTGTCATCAAATTATAAGATGTTACAATAGAAAGATAGAGGATAGTGGAACTGCAGATACATTAATAACACATAGAAATGATAGAAATGAAAGCATACATAAAATATTTCCAAAGTTATGATTATGAAAAAATTAACTATGATAGTAAGGTAGAAAATGACAAGCTTATGGCAAAGTTTACAGAAAACTGAAATATTTACATACTATGGGAATATATTGTAAAAAAAGCCTACTATTTTAGGATTTAGATTTAGAATGCCAGTTATGTATATATGCTTTCAAAGGCTATGCATAATTCTCCTCATATATTTCTTAAGAAACAATTATATCTACTCCAGCTAGATGGCCTAGAAGCTATTTTAATATCTGTCCTTCCACCCTCCACATCATGTAATTCCCTTTTAGGTAAGAAATGGCATGTAAAGCATGAAACTAGTAAGAAAGAGGAAGCAAAAAAATTATGGCATGTGGTAAGAAAAGAAAATCTATTTTATGCCAACACAATTCACTCCGTACTTTCTAAATTAGCAAACCATCCCTGATGAATTTCATAAATTTATATCATTCACACATTGTATTTTGTTCTTTAAAACTTTATTTCTGTCTTTTTCCAGCTTTCATTAATACCATCCAGATTTGCCTCTGTCCTCTTAATACACTTACTCTTGATGAATTTCTTTTGTGATTAATATCTCATTCATTCTCTATAAAGTTGGAAAAAGGAAAGAGGAAAATATAGTTGGATTGCAGGGTTTAGGAAACTGAAATGAAGCAGGAGACTGACATGTTGGTCAGAAACCCTGATGCTGCAGTAGCTAGAATGCATACGATCCTGATGGAGTTTGATATCAATTCAGCCTTCCACCCTTCTGAATTGGTAAAATGAGGAGCCAGGCTTGTTGGGGCAATATGCTGACATTGTAAACCTCTCAGAGAGTGCTGTAAAGCACAATGGAGTGGTATATAAGTCTAAGTGTTATTGCTATTGCTATCAGTTTTTGCCATTCCAATGATTTTTTTCAAACCAAACAAAAACAATGCCTTTATACATGGACATCAGCAGATGGAACACATAGGGAAATCAAACTGACTATATTATTTCATATTGTTATATTATTGCATTAATTATATATTATTATGTATTGCATATATTGATGCACTCATTAATTTAAAGAAGTTTGTTAAGAATAAATGTGAAAAGAGTCTCCAAAAATGAAGAAAGGGGAGACAGAAAACTTAATAGCCGAGCAAACCACAGCAATTGCCAAGAGGATAATAGCAATAGCAATAGCAGTTAGACTTATATACCGCTTCATAGGGCTTTCAGCCCTCTCTAAGCGGTTTACAGAGTCAGCATATCGCCCCCAACAATCCGGTCCTCATTTTATCCACCTCGAAAGGATGAGTTTGAGTTTGAGTTTGAGTTTGAGTTTATTGGGATTTATAGGCCGCCCTTTTCCCTGAGGGGACTCAGGGCGGCTTACAACCACAAGGGAGGGGGGTGCAGTGTCAAAAAAACAAAACAAAATGTGAACAAAGAAAAATAGTAAAAACACAACTTTCGTTCAACAATCAAACACTCGGGCGGGTGAATTGGAGACCTATCCCCAGGCCTGCTGGGAGAGCCAGATCTTGAGGGCTGCGCGGAAGGTCTGGATGGTGGTGAGGGTACGGATCTCAACGGGGAGATCGTTCCACAGGGTCGGAGCTGCAACAGAAAAGGCTCTCCTCCGTGTGGTCACCAGTCGGCATTGACTGGCAGATGGGATTCGGAGGAGGCCCAGTCTGTGCGATCTAATTGGTCGTAGGGAGGTGATCGGCAGAAGGCGGTCTCTCAAGTACCCAGATCCACTACCATGGAGTGCTTTAAAGGTGGTCATCAGTACCCTGAAGCGCACCCGGAGACCAACAGGTAGCCAGTGCAGCTCGCGGAGGACGGGTGTAACGTGGGCGAACCGCGGTGCGCCCACTATCACTCGCGCGGCTGCATTCTGGACTAGCTGTAGTCGCCGGATGTACTTCAAGGGCAACCCCATGTAGAGCCCATTGCAGTATTCCAGCCTAGAGATCACAAGGGCTCGAGTGACTGTTGTGAGAGCCTCCCGATCTAGGTAGGGCCGCAACTGGCGGACCAGGCGAACCTGGGCAAATGCCCCCCTGGTCACAGCTGACAGCTGGTGGTCAAAAGTCAGCTGTGGGTCCAGGAGGACTCCTAAGTTGCGGACCCTATCTGAGGGGTATAAAATTTGACCCCCCAGCCTAAGCGTTGGTACATTAGCCAAATTATTGGGAGGGAAGCACAACAGCCACTCGGTCTTGTCCGGGTTGAGTACCAGTTTGTTAGCGCTCATCCAGTTCTTAACGGCTTCTAGACCCTGGTTCATCACGTCCACCGCTTCATTGAGTTGGCACGGGGCGGACAGATACAGCTGCGTATCGTCCGCATATTGGTGGTATTTTATCCCGTGCCTCCGAATGATCTCGCCCAGCGGTTTCATGTATATGTTAAATAGTAGGGGGGATAAGACCGAACCCTGGGGCACCCCACATGTTAGGGGCCTCAGGGACGATCTCTGCCCCCCGACCAACATCGACTGCGACCTGTCCGAGAGGTAGGAGGAGAACCACTGCAGAACAGTGCCTCCCACTCCCACCTCCCGCAGTCGTCGCAGAAGGATACCATGGTCGATGGTATCGAAAGCCGCTGAGAGGTCAAGGAGAACCAGGATGGACGCATAGCCTCCATCTCTGGCCCTCCAGAGATCATCGGTCAATGCGACCAAAGCGGTTTCTGTGCTGTAACCAGGTCTGAAGCCAGACTGGAAGGGGTCAAGATAACTAGCTTCCTCCAAGGCCCGTTGAAGCTGGAAGGCCACCACCTTCTCAACAACCTTCCCGATAAAGGGGAGGTTGGAGACAGGACGAAAGTTGTTTAAAATGGCTGGATCCAAAGATGGTTTCTTCAGGAGGGGTCTCACCACCGTCGTTTTAAGTATGGCGGGGAAGTGCCCCTCCCGAAGGGAGGCGGTCACGACCGCCTGGATCCAGCCATGTGTCACCTCCCTGCTGTTGGCAATCAGCCAGGAGGGACACGGGTCCAGAATGCAGGTGGAGGCACTTACAGCTCGAATGGCCTTGTCCACATCCCCAGAGGCAACATCCTGGAACTCAACCCAGAGATGATTTGCCAAGTGGTCCTCCTGTGTCTCGGCTGGATCTACTGCGGTGGAGTCCAAGTCCGACCGGAACCGAGCTATTTTGTCCGCCAAGAATTGAGCATAGTCCTCAGCCCTACCCTGCAAGGGGTCTCCCGCATCCCTCCTATTAAGGAGGGAGCGGGTTATCCTAAACAGGGCGGCTGGGCGTGACTCGGCGGACGCAACCAAGGCAGAGATGTATGATCTTTTGGCAGTTCTCAATGCCCTAACGTAGTCCTTGGTGCAGGTGGTCAGAAGTGCTCGGTTCGCCTCGGACTTATCGGACCTCCACAGGTGCTCTAGGCATCTCCTCCGGCGTTTCTTCTCCCGGAGCTCCTCGGTAAACCAAGGAGGCCTCCGGGATCCACTGACCCGGAGGGGCCGTAGTGGCGCAATCCGATCAAGAGACTCCGACGCCGCCGAATGCCAGGCGGCAACCAGAGTCTCCGCCGAACTGTGGGCGAGAGTATCAGGAATAACCCCAAGCTCCGTCTGGAACCTCAACGGGTCCATAAGTCGCCTGGGGCGGAACCACCTGGTCGGTTCCTCCTCCCTACGGTGGGGGTTTGGCCTCCGGAAGTCAAGCCTCAGTAGGCAGTGGTCTGACCACGACAGGGGTATGATCTCATTACCCCTCAGACCAAGATCACACATCCACTGCTCCGAGAGGAATACGAGGTCGAGCATGTGACCCGCTGCATGGGTTGGGCCCCGAATTACCTGGGTCAAGCCCATGGCTGTCATGGAAGCCATGAACTCCTGCGCCCCATCAGAGCGTTCACCGAGCGATGGCAAATTGAAGTCCCCCAGAACTATAAGCCTGGGGAACTCAACTGCCAGCTCGGCTACTGACTCGAGGAGCGAGGGGAGGGATGCTGCAACGCAGTTGGGAGGCAGGTACGTTAGCAGCAAACCCACTTGACCCTTGAGGTCCAACTTTATCAGCAGGGACTCACACCCGACAAGCTCCGGAGCAGGGACCCTACGAGGTAACAAAGACTCCCGGATAACAATAGCCACACCACCACCCCTTCCCTGGGCTCTCGGCTGATGAAGCACCTGAAATCCCTCTGGGCACATCTCTACAAGGGGGACTCCTCCTTCTGTGCCCAGCCAGGTTTCAGTAATACATGCCAGGTCTGCCCTCTCGTCAACAATTAAGTCCCGGACGAGGGGAGCTTTGTGAACAACAGACCTGGCATTTAGCGACAACAGCCTTAATAATAATAATAGCAGTAGACTTATATACCGCTTCATAGGCCTTCAGGCCTCTCTAAGCGGTTTACAGAGAGTCAGCATATTGCCCCCAACAATCTGGGTCCTCATTTTACCCACCTCGGAAGGATGGAAGGCTAAGTCAACCCTGAGCCGGTGAGATTTGAACCGCTGACCTGCTGATCTAGCAGTAGCCTGCAGTGCTGCATTTAACCACTGCGCCACCTTGGCTCTATAAGCCTGAGACCAGGGTCCTGACTGCTCGCGCCATCTGGTCTTGGAGTGGGACTCATAGGGCCGGAAGGAGGGATCTCTGTGATGTAGCGAACCCTCCTTCCCCGGTAATGGCTTGCCCTAAAGTCCCCGCCATATCTGCCCCTCCCTGTTATGACCGCAATGCTCCGACCCTCTCCCGTGGCCGTAGTCCCCCCGACCACCCCGGTGACCCCCGCAAATCCCGGCAGGTCCTCCGAGTCAATCATACCCAAGCTCTCACACAAGCAGTCCTCACGAGTAGTTAAAAAAAAACACAGATTACAACAATAATAATAATAAAAGTGAGGTCATTCACACCATCCCAGACAATCTCATGCACTCAACATACCAATTAAAAAAATTAAAATTTAAAAATTAAAAGTTGCGCAAGTTGGCAAGTCCGTACTAAGCTTGTGATAGTCCAAGGCGTCCTCCACCCTCCCCTAGGGGGGAGGGGGGGAGAGGTACTCCACTCCTCTCCCTTCCTCTGGCAATTAATTGGCAGGATGGTTAAAGGCCCAGTTCCAGTCCGCTGAAAATACATAGAGGGGGGAGGATGGTACTTCTCTCCCTCTAGTAGGATTGTAAAGTCCCAGGAGTCTAGATGGTTTGGGGGGGGGGATGGATGGAAGGCTGAGTCAATGTTGAGCTGGTGAGATTTGAACAGCCGAACTGCAGTCAGCTGAAGTAGCTTGCAGTACGGCACTCTAACCACTGCGCCACCTCAGCTCTAATAATAGAAGCCAAAGCCAAGAAATATAAAAATCTCAAAAAGAAACTTAAAAAAGAATTTCAGAGACTAGAAGTAGTATTGCACCAACATATGTAAAAACATTTAATATGGGTTTCCATATTCAATGTTTTTACAGATGCTGGTGCAATATTACCTTCTAGTAATGGAAAACCAAGAAGAATCTTTCAAAAGATCTTTAAAACTCAGAAGAAAAGCCAACCTCAAATTGGTATACCATAGGACACCAATGGAAAGATTCAAAGGATATAAAAGGAAGATGAAAGAGTATACAAATATTGAACTGAAACTAATTCAAAAGATTAAACTATAGAATGCATATTCTAAATTATGGTTCAGTATGGATTCCAATAGGCTAGGCTATGTTAGAAGATATTCTGTACTTATAAGTATTTTTTGAATTAGAATTTTTTGCACTCTAGTCATTACCAAGTCAGAAGGTTAGACCAGTTAATGGAATATTCCCTGAAATATGGCAAGCAACAAAAGAATCAGTCAAGGTTCTAACCAAGCTATGCAAGCAAATCTGAAAAACAACATCATGGACAACAAATTGGAAGATTCAAATCATTCAAATACCCGAAAAGAATTTGCAAACTATCATACAATACCCTTAATTTCATATGCTCGCAAAATAATGCTTAGGATTATCCAATGCAAGTTAGAGCTCTACGTGGAAAAAAATGATGCCAGATGTTCAGTCTGACTTCAGAAAAGACTGAGAAGTAAAAGTCATTGTTGCTGATGCACCAGAATTTTGAGAAAAATCAAAGAATTCAAAAATTCTTCATGTGTTTTATTGGTCATAGAAAGGCTTTTGACCACACCAAGGCATGGAATGAGCTCAAAAAAAAAAAAAAGGAATCCCAAAACGTATTATTGTCCTCATAAAAATCTTATATACAAGTCAGGAAGCCATAATATGGACAGAATATTGAGAAACAGACTGTCTCAAATTGGCAAAGGAGTGCAATACAGGCTATATATTCCCCCCTTTTTAACTCCCTAAAAATATCATATTATATATTACTCCAAAGGTGGAAAATAAGTTTGGAGGATAAACTGCTCCATTTGTAATACTTTGGACCAACTTGAAAAACTCAAAGGCCCAAAGTCATAATGTATTTTATAACAGGTTGAAGGAATCAGATGCAACTGAAATGAGTTATTTCACAACCACTGGAATAATCCATCTGATTGTTCTCATCTTGCACATCAATTGACTATTCGTTTTAAAGGAGATTAGTCTCATCTGATCTTAAAGTGAGGTTAATATAACAGAAAGTATTGCTGTGTACATATTGGATACCACATATGATGTTTAATAAGGGTTGCATGCAATCACCTTGCTACTGTAGATGCAATTCAGAAATTGGAACATTAACTCCATACGATTGTTAATGTAACCTTTGATCACTGCTGTTTAACTACTGAATATATACGTTTTGCTTGACTGTGTCCCCGGTAATTGGAATCTAACCATACATTAAGAATTGCAGATATTGCACATATGGGGGAATGCCAAAAGATTTATGACATAATATTGAGAAGTTAAATGTAACTCTAATTTAAAATTATGGTTTCTTGAGATAGTTTTTGTCAATATCTTAATTAGTCGTTCTTTAAGAAATGGGCAAAAAAAACCACCAATATCCAAGCAAACCTCCCTAGTAAGGTCTTTATATTGGTGAAGTAACAATAATTTTATTGTATCCAGTGAGATTTCAATTCAATGAACATAAGCATTGATAGTTGTCAACAAACTGCATAAAATTGTAGCAATTTAATCAAGAGTCCTAATAATTAAATCCAATTGTAAATAAAAATGGAGTTAGCCATGACTTGCTTCTATGAAATTGGTAGTCTAATCCTATGGATGTTTAGTTCTGAGGTTTATACCCAATGCAGTCTCACACATTTTCCCCTTGACTACGTGCATATCTATTAACATTATATTGGGTTTTTTTGCCAAAAACATAATCATTTAATGTATTCTTTATGTTTCAGATTATATTGGGATGAATTAGAGAACTCTTACCATATTGTAAAGTTCATATTCATTAAAAAGAATGAGAGCAATTTGATTAATTTGCTACACTGTGAAATCAGCTTTCCAGAATGAAATGGTGTGATGTCAAGGGCCATGGTTATCCTCTACCTATACTCAGACTGATATTGTATTTTGCTATTACTGAACAATTTCTCATCCCCCAAGCAAAAATAAAGCCTGGCATTAAAGGAAAAAGAATTATAGGCTTCATAAAAGAATTTTACTTCATAAAAGACTTAGACTTTTTGCAAATTCTCAAGGTACAAAAAAGAACACTCTGACTGTAACACTGAACAAAACTAGACTATTATTTTAGCTCTTAAGATATTTTTCTAGACATTCAGGAATAAGAACCCATCCTAGGTAATATGAGATTAAGGAGACATAATTTTACTATGTCAATGGAGAATTTCAGTCATCCAGGACATAGATTTCCCAAAGGTGCTTTTTCAATAGGCAACTGGACTTTGTTTTTCTTTGAAGAAGTTTTGCTTCTCATCCAAACCTCTGACTGAAGTCATGCATAGCACATACGTATATCACACAAAAACACCATTTATGTCAAATCAGGGATCTAAACTTCTTTAAAGTTGTGTGTACCTCTGTTTCAAATATACCTTTTTGCACATGCCATGCATCTGTTTTGGATTAAATAAATCAGCGAAGAGATCTTTCACAAAAAGACTAAGAAGGAGTATAATTTTATTTATGCATTACATTTGTATTCTGTTTTTCTTTCAGGACCCAAATATAAAACACCACTTTCTGTGAGATAGGCCAGCATAAGGAATAATAGCTGGTGCTTTGAATCTCTCTTAGTCAAATATTCAATTATGATAACATACTTTTTCTTAGTTTAAAAAACACACCTGTAGGTTTTTTTTTTCAAAAACCAAACAACAAAATGAAAACACTACAAGAATCAAGATGAGCACTTCTAATAGTATAAAGTATGTAAAAAGCAGATTTAACAAAATTCCATCAGGATTTTGTGCATTCTTACATGAGTTAAGCATTTGGCTTTTGTGGTCTAAAAATCCACTTTTGGAGAAGGAATTTGTGCTAATGGAAAGGTGTGGCTGTCTAATGGTTCAGGGCAGATTTTCAGAGTTATTTATCAGAGCTGAATATATCTAACTCATACTAATGGTGCAGAAGGAAACTTGTCAGTCGCACATTTGAGAAACTACACCAGGAATAAAGAAAAAAATTGCAAAATGATTTTTTGCAGTAAAAGCTAAAGATGAGCATGTAGAAAATTGGAACGGGATTTTGTTAATATTTTACCCCAGGGGTTGGGAACCTTGGCGCAATTATGACTTGTAGACTTCAACTCCCAGAATTCCTGAGCCAGCCAGGGAATTGAATTCTGGGAATTGAGTTGAATTCTGGGAATTGAATTGAATTCTGGGAATTGAAGTCCATAAGTCATAAAAGATTCCCCACCCCTGCCTTACACAAACAGAAGATACCGTAAATATTAAACCAAATATTAAAGAGAATCTCTCATTTGAGATTCAAATGAAAATGTATTTGCTGTTACTAAAGCTGTATAAAATACATAATGTCCCCATACTTGAGAAATGCCTAAATAATTGCCCAGCTGTTAAATGAGCAGACAAGGGGTTGGTATACTGGGGCTTTGATCAAGTCATCTGCCAAAGGCTCTTAAATAAATATAGTTTTGTTAGAGTAAAAGGAAACATTTTGTAGGAGCAAACAAAAATATTGGCTCTTTAACCTATCACATCCCAATCAGAAACAGAAAGCAAAGGATTGTAAAAACGATTTCAAGATTCATTTATATCTAAATTGTCTAGAACAACTTCCTTCATCCTGGCCTAGGGAATCATTGTGGTTGTAGGGGTTGTTTTAATAGTTAGAATGTAGAAGTTTTTGGAAATAAATGGCTCAGAAAGGCTAATGTGGAAAGAAATCAATAGTCCATTGTTGCTAGGGGGGAAAAGGCTGATTTCTGGGGAAAGTGCGTAAGCAAAGTTGGAAGCAGATTCTGGAAAGCGGCAGTAGGAACTATTACTATTCTCCTCCCCCAGTGAGCTTACCTGCTAGTTTGGAAACGTGGGTTATGACTGCCTCCTTAGAACCAAGGGAAGAGCCTATTTGCAGTCTGATTGGGATTAGAAAAACAAACAAAAAATCCTTCCACCACTGCTTCCACTTCTAATTACTGCCTTCCAAAACTGCCTTTGGCCTTAAAAATGGATAGGGAATATTTCATATACCCAATTTGATGCTCCAGTAGATAGCTTTGTAAACGTTGATAATTACTAAGTGTGGTAAAGTGCTAAGCAGGCAGTCAAAAGCTCTCAGATTGGAAGATGGAGCAATACAAGGTAGCACAAACAGGAGAAAACATTCCCGTCCTCCACAGGTTCTCTAATTGGATTGCTATAATTTACTCTGTATGAAGCTGCTGTTGAAAATTACTAGTAAACATTGGCTGGGGTTAATGTGGCTGCATACATCCTTACTGATCAGACTCAATATTATTTTGTGACATTTCTTCTTTGGGAGCTGCACTGCCTACCAATATATTTCCAAGTGCAATTCAAGGTGTTGGTTATTACCCTATTAGCTTTTCGCAATGGATTTGCATCAGGTGTTGGGTCAAGGTAGAAGTGATGTCTTTGTATTGATGTATTTTTTTTTTCAGAGAATGAATGTTCATCCTTAGTCATTGGAGATTACATGCAGTCAGTTTTTCTGTATTTTAATCTTTGCAAACTGCCTATTGTGGGTGGATATACGGTTATATAATATAAATAAATATTAAAGCCCACGGCAGCTTAGTGCCTTTGTATCTCAGAAGCTGCTTGTCCTGGTAGATCAGGGGTGTCAAACTGGAGGCCCGCGGGCTGAATGCGTCACATGGAGGTCACGGCCACCCCAACTCCGCAAAGAGAAAAACGTCACAAAATGTTACATGACACCATGAGTTTGACACCCATGCAGTAGATTGTGCTTGGCAAATATGGCCAAGTGAAACATGGCTGATAAAAGACCCTCCTTTTCTTGAGATGGGGATTCTCTGTGGAGTTTCTTTCCTACTTCATAGTCCTATGGAGGTTTGCCGAAAAGTGGCTTCTCTCAGTGGTGGGATTCAAAAAATTTTACTACCGGTTCTGTGGGCATGGCTTGGTGGGCGTGGCAGGGGAAGGATACTGTAAAATCTCCATTTCCTTCCGATCAGCTGGGACTCAGGAGGCAGGGAATAGATGGGGGCGGGGCCAGTCAGAGGTGGTATTTACTGGTTCTCTGAACTATTCAAAATTTCCACTACCAGTTCTCCAGAACTGGTCAGAACCTGCTGAATGCCACCTCTGGCTTCTCTTAGAGGACTTTGAGGTTGATTTTTGTCTGACTGAGACATGGTACCAGATTGATATTGTTCATTTGATGTTGCTATTTTTAGTTTAATGACTGATTATATTTATTATTTATTGTGTAATTTCATTTTACACCTGTTAAGAGACCTCTTGTTAGAAGCAATATATCAATCTTATAAATAAACAATAGTCTATAGCCCATTCAGTCTCAGCAGGTAGCAGCTCTTTGCCAACCTCATCTAGTCTCAAAAACAAAGGAGAATTGGGCCTGGTTAACAGTTGAATGGGAAACTTTGGAGGAATACCAGGGCTATAAATTAGCATGAAAGATGAAACCGTATCGCAGGAAATGCCATGTTGTAGACTTCTTCAGTCCTGCTCTTAAGAAAGCAGCATGGATATGTCCATAAAGTCACCAGGAGATAATTGAGTTCTTCTTGAAGACTTTACCAATTATACTTAGGTTATGACAGGTAATTCTTGAAACTATATGTACAAAAGGACATCATAAAAATGATAGTTACAAATTAAATAGCAAGGGGAAAATAATATCTTTCCTAAGAAGAATTTCTATTATAGCCAACATAACGATTCTGCAGTATTATGAAGCCAATATTTTTAGGAAAAGATTTTTTGCAAATCAATATTTGCTTTTCAGAATTTAATATACAGAAAGACCTCTAAAATTATTGAGATGTCAGTTTCGGGGGAGGGGATCTCATGGTTGAAGCCGTTATGCAACATCTAAATGGCCTGAAGTTTTCTTGTAAGATTTTTCAGCACGAAAGATACTGTAACTATTTTTTATAGGGAACACACATAAGGAGTAATAGTTAAATAGAAAGATAATTTTAGCTGTGAAGTTACAATACAGAAAAAATGTGACTATTATATCCAAACACCAACAGCTAATACTGATTATCGATGTCTTATAGTTGCCCACACTCTGGAGAGAGAATATTAGGACAGAAGGAACTTTGATTTGATTTATCTGAGCATGCATCCTCTCATAGAAAAAAATTAATATATATTATGAAATACCAGTAACTTTTTAAACAAAATAATGATCTTCTAAGCTGATTTTTGGCAATGGTATTGGTGATCAATAGAAGAGTATTTTTATACTAAAATGTAGACACAAAGATTTTTATTCACTCTCATTAATTACTACACAGCTTGGCCCTTAAATACTTGGAGAGAGTAGAGCAGCAATAGAACACAAGTTAAAATGTCTGTTCCTCAATGGAATACATGCTCTTCCATTTTTAAATGGCACTGTTCCTTTTCTATATTTATTATATTGGCAAAACATAATTCAAATCTAGCTACTATGGTAGTAATTTTAAAATGAATATCAATGTACAAAATCAGTGCATTTGCAGATCACTGCATAACTGCTTGGCTTATGGAATCACAGAGTTAGAAGGAAACTCAGAGTTCATCCAGTCTAACCCCTGATCTTGTTGGAAATCTGCTATGTAGCATCTTTGATTGCATCTTTCAGCTCTGCTAAAAGACCTAGGACAAGAGAGGCATTCTGAAGCCTTTATGCTACAGCTGAAGAGTTTACAACAACAGAAATGTTTTATTACAGTCTAACCTATAATCCTTTTCTTTTCTATTTTTCAGACACAATAAATGAGTTCAGTTATATAGGTGGCACTGAATTATACAATTTAAGATGATTCTTAAATAGATCTTCTGTTATCTTTGTTTCCACCTTGTTCTTGGTCTCATCATCTGCAATACCTTTCTTCCATTCATGTTTGTTGATCTTTCTTAAACTGTAGGGGCCATGATATTTCAGATGAAGTGCAACCAAGAGAGTGCAATGTTAACTTCTAACAAACTGAACATCATATTCTGTTGAAATAGCTGAGAATTGCATAATCCTTTTAAACTGATATCTATTACTGCTAACTAGAAGCATGGCAGCTCATGTGGTTAGGATACTGGGCTGATCATCAGCAAGTTCACATGCAAGATCAAGATCGGATAAGTTCCTGTTACTCACTCCAGCTCATGCTGACCCAGTAGTTTGAAAGCATGCAACTGTGAGTAGATAGATAGATACCACTTCAGTGGGCAGCTTAATAGGAACATGAGCTCCCAAATGGGCATTTCCCAGGCAGCAGTGATCTCATTTCAACCTGGAAGCACTTCAGCACTCTCAATATAGTTGTGGTGGTGGTAGTGGTGGTGGTGGTGGTGGTGGTGGTGGTGGTGGTGGTAGTAGTAGTAGTAGTAGTAGTAGTAGTAGTAGTAGTAGTAGTAGTGCTGACTCATGTTTTGTTAAATCAACTACTAGATTATTTTATATGTAATGTTGTCAAGCAAAACATCATCTATTCTGTATTTATGAAAGAGATTCTTCCTGCAAAAAATTACCTACTTTTATTTGGAGGAAATTTGTCCTATCCTGTTAAAACTATAGTAAATGTTGGTTGGTTGAATATAAGTTAACCCACCCATTCCAATAATTCTGTTTCTTTTTCTAAGTTATTTCTAAAGATCCTTAGCAACATTACAGCTAGAATAATACCCAGAGATACTAGATTAGTGAGTCAAATGACTTTAAATGCAAACAAATACATTCAGCATACTACGTTATTAGATATAAGCACTCTTCATGGATGATAAATAAAATTTTCCTCTTCAGAGAAAAATATACCTTTAAATATCATTTGTTAGGTAGTAAGGAGTCAGAGTTCTTCTTAAATCCCTACTGTCCTAGTCCAATAAAGTCATGGTTAAATATTTTACAAAATCCTAAAGATTATCAAAGAAGGGATACGGTGGCTCAGTGACTAAGACACTGAGCTTGTCAATCAGAAAGGTCGGCAGTTTGGTGGTTCGAATCCCTAGTGCCAACCTAGCAGTTTGAAAACATGTAAAAAATGCAAGTAGAAAAAGTAGGAAGCACCTTTAGTGGGCAGGTAACAATGTTCCGTGCGCCTTCGGCATTTAGTCATGCCGGCCACATGACCACGGAGATGTCTTCGGACAGCACTGGCTCTTCTGCTTTGAAACAGAGATGAACACTGCCCCGTAGAGTCGGGAACAACTAGCACATATACGTGAGGGGAACATTTACCTTTACCTAAGGGTTATTGGAGATTTATTCATATTTTCTGGAAATTATACTTGCCGGAAAATCTTGCACATGTTTGAATAAGTTGGTAAGTCAAATTTAAGCAAGTGATTGAACAACACATTATGGCCACTCTTGTGGAGATCTAGAGAATTCTTATCTGCCTCAGTGCAGGGACATTATATCACTGGCATTTAACCCCTCTACAAATTTCAAATACTGTATAATACATAATTGCTATGCATGATACTATATAATCAAAAAGGGATTTTTTTTTCATCTTTTGTGGGAATACAATTAGATCTCAAAATTCTGGGAGAAGAATTCAATTATAGCAAAGATCACTCTACTGTTATTGCCCCCCCCACTTTTGAATTCAATCCAATTAATTTAATGCCCTTTCATTCTTGGCACTATTTCTTCTTATTTTCATTACCTCCTTCTGACTGCATTCAACTTCCTTTCATGTTTCTCTTGAGAAATCAAACATTTCCATATTATGTAGTGAGCTGTTCTATACAGCCAATTTAGCACCATGTGACATTTATTCTGCCTTTTCCACTTCAGATCTCAATAGCCGCTTATCCCTAGAAGTGAGGATGGTTTGCAAGGATAGAAAAATATATCAAGGTAGAGTGAACAGTTTTGCCTAAAGTAGATTTTGTTGTATTTCCTTTTCTACCCTTATCTCATGCCTTTACTTATTTAGCTTACTATTGTTCATTTCTTTGCTGTGCTTTAGATAACACTCCAAAATGGAACTACGTGATGAGCTTGTAAAGGCTGCCTTTCTAATAGGGAGCATGGAGAATGATAATGCGTCTCATTGATTAAAGTTGCATTCACATTTAAAGGAAAAATAGCTATTTTAATAAGAACTGCCAAAGCGAGGCCTTCAAGTGATTTCCTTTCAGCTGTACATTATTAATAGAATCAATTAGCCAAATTTACACTCCAGGAAAAATATTGATAAGGTAAAGGTTAAAGACTGATGAGAAGTGACTTAAATATGAAAAATGGGATACAGCTTAAATGTACTATGCACACGCTATAAGTAGTATTATCATGTTTAATTCATAAGCAGCAGCACTGCTAGCTTTTCTAAATTAAGTTGCTGAGGAAAAATGAGAATATATAGCAGAATGATAGAAAATGGAAACAGCTAATGCATTGTTTCCGATGTATAGCTTTCAGATCCCAGAATTCCAAACTTCAGGCCAATTATGAGAATTATGGGAATGAAAGTACTCACTCCTGAAAACTGCCAAATTTGAGAAACACTTACAGGATTTTCCCAGTTCCAACCTGTTTGCCAGTAGGTGGCAGACTAGTCAATGCAATCAAAGTAACAGAATTGAGCAACATAATTTAATGCTTTGAGCATGAGAGATAATTATATACTTTTTGTGTAGAAAGAGTTGCAATCGCTTTGAAATATAGGCACACACATATGCTTGAATCCCATTTCAGGGCATGATAGTCAAGAACTATTTCCAATCTAAACCTCCCATCATTTCTGGCATTTAAGGCTCTATTTGCAAAGGCTAAAAAACAGAAGATGCAGGAGCTGATCATTGCCCAGCTCCCTAATGGAAATTAATCCTGCAGTTTTTGTAAGATCTCACAGTAGATTCTTTGCTACTGCTAGCGAAAGCTGAACACTTCCACCATCCTCTGTCCCAACTGGAACAATGGGCAATAATGTATGTTTTGCATCTTAAATGACAAGTTGTGATTTAGTCACCCAAGAGTTTATAATGCACACTTTAAGGTAGCAAATAAAACCCAATATGTGTCAAATTCTCAGACTGCAGACAGACAAGATTATCTCTGTGTGTACAAAGATACTTCAGGCATTTCTCTTGGAGTACTGAGACAGCCTACTGTGAATCTCTTTCCCTCCAGTTCTTTTAATAAAAAGGAGGAGAAGTTGGATGATTGGGGCAAAGCAAAGCACGAATCTCCAGCCCCTCTGTTTACAAACCCATCAATTTGGGGTAGTGTGATTTTTCATTTTATTCTACCTTCAAAATATAAAACTTGCCTTATTTTCTAAATCCCAGATTTGTGATCCAGAAGAAGTCAATCACTCTATTTTAAGAAGCATATAGAAATCAAATAGCTCTTCTCTCCTACAAATATAAATGACCAACAGAGATAAGAGTAGCCATTTAGTTTCTCAAATTAAATCTAAGCAATATGCTGGATGAGAAATATTGTATTTTTCTTTTGGAGTGCATTTTTGCAGGGCAGCAACTTGAGGAAAATTGAGAATTAAACTAGGGAAACTTTCACTCAGATTTCCACTCAGCTAAAACACTTGTTAGATTACTGTGGATCTTTCAGCCAATCTACCTAACTGGAAAGATTGTTGTAAGGATAACAGAATATTCTACATTTAAGGGAGAGAGGGATAAAAAGGTCAACATTCAATGAAGATCTACTACACTACAGACAAGGCTAACCATATTAATATGGTGCAGATATACCAAAACGGTAATATTTAGATAAGAAAACTGTAGGGCAATGTAATATTCTGGATTTCACTCAGAAAAGCTGTTTGGAGTTACACAGAGAAGCTCTTTAAAGCAGACACATCTTTTCCTGGAATCA
Organism: Thamnophis sirtalis; assembly: GCF_051295495.1. Lineage (NCBI taxonomy): Eukaryota > Metazoa > Chordata > Lepidosauria > Squamata > Natricidae > Thamnophis > Thamnophis sirtalis. The sequence continues at coordinate 44,497,577 of NW_028261386.1, forward strand.
TAAGGCAGCTATAAAGAACATTTGCAGGCATGTTTATTTTTCAGATATCCAACAAGTTCAAATTTACTACATCAAAGTTGAATTTTGATCATGGGGGCACTTTTCACCTTCTTTTCTCTTTACATACATATCATGAAGATGATATGGCCCAGCCTCCAGCTACATTTAGAAAACTGCATTTCATATTAATCACATTGGAAACTATTACCTGTACATACGAGCCTATGGCATTAATCAAAAGCTCTGAAGCGTAAACTACCGGTATATAAATACTTCTCTCAATAAATTCACATTTTAAAAATAAATTGGATCTATACATACACAATATGACCAGTGTTGTGCCCCAGGGCCATCTAATCACCTTTTCTGACCTTCATGAAAGTCAATGGGGAAGACACATTCACGTAACATCCATGTTACTAACTTATCTACTGCAGTGATTCACTTAACAACTGTGGCTAGAAAGGTCATAAAATGGAGCAAAACTTGCCTAACAAACATCCCATTTAAAAACAGAAACTTTGGGCTCAATTGTGGTCATAAGTTGAGGACTACCTGTATGGCAAAGACCAAGGAACTAGAGAGTAGACTAGTTCCTTGGAAACTCTCTGGAGAAAGAGAGTATGGAAGATCAACCACATGTGCTCCAGGCAGCTACTTTTCACAAGGAGACTACAGGTAGCAGTTTTCTCTGGGTTTGAGCACTGGGGAATGATGGGATTACTCATCTTGCTTGCAAACATAGCAGAGATTTTTAAAGAACACTAAGTTTACATACCTCCTTTCTAATCACTTTCAGAAATTTCTCATTAAGTGTTTTAAAGCTATTAGAGACCTTCAGAATCTCATATTAAAAAACTGAGTCAGTCTTCAATCCTGTACAAAAGAAAATTTTAGTTATAAGCTTAAGAATTTAAAGAATCTGAAATAAACAGCAAAAAACTAAACAAGATTTTAATCTTAGAAAATTATTCATAGACTAATGGTCCAGGTAAAATTGGAATACTAAAACTTTTACAGTAAAATTTTGTAATAAATTATAAAGAACAAATAGTTTTTCATGGAAAATAGACCCTGGTTTGGTTTTTACAAGACATAACATAGATAGACAGTTTCATGATTTCAAAAATCAGACACTAAAAGAGAACTGCAAATGACAAACCAAGAGATATTTTTCCGTACTGGATTTGCAAAAGAGGTTAAAGCTTTGAAGACCTCTCTGCAATAAGACAAAGAAGAAATGAAGAGAAATAAAATCCTACAATAATATTTGAACTAAAAATTAAGATTGTCAGAAATAAAAGGGAGGAATATAAAGTTGGTTTATTTAATCAAGGTTAAAACAAGAGTTGTTACTTCGGGCTACCTTTTATGGACTTTCTGCAGACATCTAGACTGAACATGATTTCATATTTTATAGATGTATTTATAGATATGAGATGGAATGTGACATAACTTTAGTGGTGGTAATCACTAACTTTGTGTAAACTTGTGATAAAGGTTGGAAATCACTTCTTTGTATGCTACTTTTCTTTTTATTCTGATTTTTCTCTTTTTTCTTTTTCCATGCACTTTTTACTTCTCTCTATTCCCTTTTCTGTCTTTAAGTTTAGTATCTATTAGATTTTACTATTATAATCAAATGCATATATGGAACTCTTATATGTGTACTTAGAAGTACACTAAATTAATTCACTGGCAATTGTGTCATTTCTTCTTTAGCAAAACCATTTTGTTTTACAATATGTTTCAGATCTTCCAAAAAGCCTTACATAAAATATTTTATGTTTTAATTATAAATGTTTTAAAAGCTGTATGATTTTTAAGCTCTCCATATGCTGGTGTAATGATTGGATCTTGATACATTTGGTACACTTGCTAATTTCCTGATCATTATTGTATTGGCATACTGGCTTGTAAATATTAGTGATCTTCTATAATATCAGAATCTTTTGCTGAAACTTAATTAAAAATTAAAAGAACAAAAAATAATAATAAACCAGTGATTTGATTTGATTTATTGCATCTCTATGCCGCCCTATTCCCGGAGGGACTCAGTGCAGACACAGAGTTCTTGAAACAGAAGACAGTATGTTATAATCTAACCAAAATTTTCAGGATGGATACTACTACATGAAGGAATGTCAAAATGACTTAATACTATACAAACATTTAATTTACCACGTCATCTGCCAACTTTACAGGTGAAACACGACATGAAAGCATGATGTGACAATAAATGAATTGTGTTAAAACCCAGAAATGCAGCCTCATGTTTCTCAAATGCAAGAGGATGTAATTCAGTAGCATTTCGCTCTGCAACTACAGTAGCAAGATTACAGTTAAAATAGAACTTGTGATAAAAAGTCTTTTGCAAATCATGACATGGTTGTTAGAAGAAAATTACTGTGTTGAATGTGACAGTCAAAGAATGCTAAAATGACTCCTCTATTGACCACATGGTGTTTCAAATAATCTATGACACAGATTCTAACAGATTTATCATAAAATGAAATGTTTTAGACTTTATACAAGAGCTGGAGTCATACAAAGTACTGCTATACTGACTTAAACTCAAACTACACTAGGGATATGACAAACCACTGAGAGTCCTCTTGTTTTCGTCCTGGGTTTTTATAGGAACCTCAGTACAGCAATGCCTGGGATATCCTCAAAAAGAAGAAAAGCAATAACTAGATTGGGACTGTAATACATGAACAAGTATTTCATGTTAGCTATGAAATTGAGTGAGACTTGTGATTTGCATGTTGATCTTACTCAATCTATAGAAGTTAATCTCATGTTACTTTTTGGAAGCCACATTTTACTGAATGGCTTGGAAGCAAACACTGCATCACTCTCAAAATTTAGGGACCTGGAGTTTATAGGAACAATGACAAAATGGAACACTTTTGGTGAATGCTAAAAGTTAAGTGAGACAAGTGGTAAAGAGAAAATCCCAGCCTCCCCTGAGTATGCCACAACAGCAGAGAGTAAGCCACAATATCAGAAAATGAGTATTGACACACGTAAGCTTCAAAACTATCATAATAATGGAGCAGATTCAAGGGTTGGGGAGGAAAGTTGAGGGGGATGGTAAATGTTGGAGGCTGACAAAAAGAAACTTAGAAACAATGCACCTGACAGACATATCAATTCTGTGCAATTACTTTCCCCCATCTTTCTATGTTGTCTAGCTTTGATAAAACCTATGGTCTAGACCAGTGGCCTCTAACCTTTTAGGCACCAGGAACCATTTCAATGGAGAGAGGTTTTTCTGCGGATCAGAGGGGGTGTGGTTTCGTGTGCTGCCTGCTACCCCTTCACTTGTTTGTGTGGCCCGGTTTCTGGCATACCGTGGATTGGTGCTAGACAGAGAATAGAACTGGTTCTCAAGCTGGAAAGTCTTAACCAGAAGGAAAGAAAGGAAACCAGAGACTACAAAAATAAAAACTTGCTTTATATGCTCATTGAAAGGGTCATTTGACTGTTGGTGAGAAAGTAACTCCTACATGCTACTGCCAGAAGAATTTATATTCTTGGTCAGGCATTTTATTTTGAACGTGACTTTGAGTTCTTAATTTGGATAGCTTAAGTTCTAAAGAATCTGTTGTGGTCCTCAAATCCTATTCATAAATTCTCAAAGTTTAGGGGAGAATAAATTTCACTAGGTACTCTCTGCCTTTGGAGACGCTGATGTTTGCTTTCTCTTATGTGTTGCCCATTTCTCTGTTTATAAGGGTCTCTGAAATTCCCTGAAAAGCAAAAGTCTGAAAGTATAAAGTATATCTCCCATTAAGATTTTTTTTTCCAATTCCAGATATTCAGTGAATAGTGAAAAAAGACTTTTCAGCATACAGCTTACCCCTTATATATGATCAATTCTCTGTTTGTCATCAAATTTATATTTAGCATGAGGATCTAACCAATATAACCTTTTACTGTAAATGTAACAGTATTATTCTCATGATATATTCACATACTGTATGAAAGTTTGTCTACCAGATTTTTAATCAATTAACTTAATCAGATATTCATTCCATGTAATAATGTTTTATGTGTCCTCAAGTTGATTACATCAAGTATTTTATAGACAAATCCCTGCCCTTCACTTGAAAAAAAAACCCTACAGATTTCTCCTTTCTCAAATATGCAACCAATAGCTCATTTTTCCAATATTCCAAGTCAGTTTAATCTCTCATACAGCCTAAAAGGCTTCCATAAATGATGGAGTAAAATGTTAAGGCACAAACAGTTCTTAGAAGAGCTAATGCAGTCTAATAAGTAAGCAGACTCTTCTCTCTGTGGTAGAACATGAAAAATCTTTTAATAGGATCGTGTGTGCTATGACTTGCATCTGCTTAAGAGAAAGTAAATGCACCCAGCCATGGCTGAGAGAAAGTAAATTGAGAGCAATTGAGTACAAGAAGTGTGCACATTACACCAAAGCAAATATTTGCTAAAGCAGAAGAGACAAGGCCTTTGCCAATGAGCCAATTAGGGGCATTCCACTGATGACTGTCAAGGAGGTTATTAAGGTT